>NC_090447.1:1040014644-1040368811 GCF_031143425.1 Pleurodeles waltl
TCTGGGGACCATCCTGACATTCTTAAGTTGGAATACCCACATGGAATAATGCAGGTCTGGGAGGGCGAGGCCCCCATTGTCTCTCCTCATACGCAGCTTTTTACACAAGGTCCTGGGGCCTTTACACGTCCATATGAACAAATGTATAGCTTGTTGAATCCTCTCTACGTGTGCTTTACTAATTTGTAACAGGATAGAGTAATAAATAAATTTGATAATGGGCAGAATCATAATTTTCTTCAAACTGATTTTCCCAAGTATTGTCAGGGGAAGATGACTCCTCCCCTGCATTAATTTGTTGCATTCCCCCAGGACTTTTTTTTAGATTCACCACTGGGATTTTCTCAATATCCTGCACAATCTTTAGACCTAGATATCTCATTTCACTTTTAATTTGTAAGTGATCCCTCTTCTCATTCCAAACCATTATATCAGTTTTACCAGCATTGACATGGTATCCAGACACTTTACAAAGTTTGGTACTATGCCCAGCACTGCAGGAAATGCTGTCAACAGGTCAGAAGTGTAAACCATAAGATCGTCCACATAGAGGGCAGCCTTTTTCTCCCACCCATAACAATAGAAGAGGGACATTGCAGAACCCTGTCTAATCTCCCTGGTAAGGGGTTCAATATAAAGATTGAACAATAAGGAAGACAAAAGATATCATTTGCTAGTACTCCTAGTTACCCCAAAGGGGGACGTGAGATTCCCATTCACCAGTACCCTTGCAGAGGGGGCTTAGTAAATCTGACCAATGGTCCTACAAAATTTCCCACCTAAGTTATAATGCAAGTAACGTCAGTTGACTCTACCAAAAGCCTTTATTGAGTCCAAAGTCATAACCGCCAGAGGTAAGTCATAGGTAGTAGCCAAATCTAAAGTCCCAATCAAATTAAAGGTTAATTCCTTTAGAAATCTGCCTCTGATAACCCCTTTCTGGTCTGGATGTATCAGTGCCTTCAGCACCTCACTTAACCTATCCACCAGTACCTTAGTAAATAACTTAGAATTGCTATTTAAAAGCGACATTGGCCTATATGATTCACAACAAGCTGGGCTCCTACCTGGCTTCAAAATCAGTGTAATGATTGTATCATTCCAAGATGTTGGTAATGGCACCCCATCCTCAAAAATCTCTATAAACAGATCTGAGATAAAAGGCACTTTAGAGTCTCCTAAAACTTTATATAGCTCCACCTGAATGCTACCTGGGTCTGCTGCTTTACCTCCCTTACTTGCTTTTAATGCTGCTCCTCTTTCTCAGTGGGGATAAGTTAATTCAACTGAACCTGCTCCTCAGGTATAAGGCTAGGCAGGCTATCCATCCCCAACCAGTCTCTCACCTCTTCCTCACTCACTGCCATCTCCTCTGTTTAGAGCTCTACAAAAAATATCTAAAAAGCATGATCATACACAATTTCTCTGATGATATTCTTCACTTGCTCCATCTTACTTTTCCAGGCTAAAGTTTTTCCCACGTTTTCTCCGTATTCAAAATGTGCTAATCTACTAGCTTCCCATCTCTTTGTTATTCTGGCTTGTACTACTTCCTCAAGCTGCACCTCCAACTAGCTCAACCTTTTCCCCAAAGCAGGCGTTTCCTCTACCTGCACTCTCCATTAGTTGGTTCTCACAACTGACCATCCTGCTTCTAAGAAACTTATTTCATTCATGTGCTCCTTATTTCCTGCAGCTAGTGAGCCTGAAAATCTTTCCCCTAATAACCACCTTAAATTTGTGCCAGAAAACAGTTATAGGGGCTGACCCCAAGTTGGCCTTAAGAAATTTGTCTGTCTCTATACAGAGTTGGGATACATTCTCACTATCCAACAGCTATGTGCGGTCCAGGTCCATCTCCTAACTCCTACTTCCTGAGGTAGGTCAATCTTTAATGCCACTGCTGTGTGATCTGATAGGTGAGCTGCTGAATAAACTATATCATCAACTGAATCGCCCACCACCCGATCAACCAAAAAGTAATCAATCTGAGAGGCATGACTATTTTTTATTGTTATAAGCAAACAACTGTTGCACACCGACTCTCTGCCTTCACAAATCACACAGCCAAAATTCCTTCAACATCCCTTTAAGATATGCCTGTGATTTCGGGGTAACAACTGATCTATTTATTATCCAGAATCACACTGAAATCTCCGGCAATTATAACTGGGTAGGGGAAATCAAGTAGATGATAAAAGACTGTTCTAAGTGGCTCAATATTGTCACAGTTTGGACCATAAAACCCAACTAAAGTAAGTCTCATGACAAAGCTTAATTATAATCCACCTTCCTGATTTATCCGAAACCACCTCCAGCATTACTGCTTTAACCTGCTGTGTAACCAAACTACTAACCCCCTTAGTATTGAAGTTAAGATCTGTGCAGGCAAAACATTGGACCCATTTTGATACTTGAACAATTCCATGTATTCTACTCTGGCTAGATGAGTTTCTTGCAAAATGAATATATGGGCAATGGAGTCCCTCAAATACTGCAAAATCTTGCCTCGTCTCCCTTTGGTGCACAGACCATTTACATTCCAAAACATAATCTGGATCAGTCCATTGTTGTCCCCCTGGCCTATACTGGTACTATCCACTTATTACATTCAGTAAAATACTGACTTAAGTGTATGAGGATTTTTTTCTTTTTCTCCCACATGCTTCCCACCCTGTACCTCCCATAACTCATACTCCATGCCCTTTCCCCCACCAACCCCTGCATTATTACTGACTGGGTGTTAGTCCAATGTTAGAGCAAATCAGGCCTAATCGCAAAAGAAAAGTACTTCCCTCTAAGTGTTTTAATTTTAAGTGCTTTTAAAAATATATTTTCTTTAAATACATAGGTCTGGATATTTAACAGAATTTTGTACGGCTTCTTTTTGTTAGGATTTCTCCTAAAAGGGTCTCCATGGATCCTATGGATGTCACTTGCAATGTCTTCCTCACCTTTTTCTATTTATACTGCTGTCTTAAAGAAGGAAACCACATATGCCTTTAGGTCATCTCCTTCTACCCCCTCTGGAACATTTAGGATTCTCAAGTTATTCCTTCTTGAACTATTTCCAACTGTTCCAGTTTGTTCTGCAAATCTTGCTCATTCCCCTTCAGGAAATTAGATTTCCTCTTATTCTCCCTTAATTCCTCTTTCATGACTCTGACTGTCTCTTCAAATGCTTAGGTTCTAATTATCAAGAGGTCTAACTCTTTTCCTAGAGCTTTGCAGGCTTCTCTTATATCCCCTTGGTTTGTATCAGGAACCCCAGAGCACCTTTTGATGTCATCCGAGATCAATAGGATCAAAGACTCCAGGGAAGTACTTGAAGTGGCATTGGGGTGGGCCGTACAGTTCAATGACTCTAAGACCTCCTCTAAAGGTTGCCATAATACAGGAGTAGCCCCTACTTGTGGGGCTGCCTTACCGCTGCTTAGCTGGATGGATGCAGTCTCCTCTCTAGCCCCACTTATAGCCTCAGGGCTACCCTCCAAATTTACCGAGACCTTATATTTACTCACGCTCACTTTGTTCCTCACTGTCTCATTACCACTCTCCATATCTTAAAGAGTTGAATCCTTCTTATTTGCATCTTGTTTCTTTAGTCTAGTGGGCTGCTAATATCCATCACAGTTGGCAGGGCCTTAAAATATGACCTCAGTGATGGGGTAATTTTTGGCTTAACAGTAGTGTTG
The DNA here is from genome assembly GCF_031143425.1 of Pleurodeles waltl. Taxonomy (NCBI): domain Eukaryota; kingdom Metazoa; phylum Chordata; class Amphibia; order Caudata; family Salamandridae; genus Pleurodeles; species Pleurodeles waltl. The sequence goes on from NC_090447.1 coordinate 1,040,018,340, forward strand.
GACTTGGCCCTTTTTGCAGGGTCATCCCCAAACTTTTTGCCTCCTTTCTACTATTTTTCCTGACCTGTTTTGGTTGGCTCTTGAACTCTGAGCACTTTACCACTGCTAACGAGTGCTAAAGTGCATATGCTCTCTCTGCAAATTGTACTGTTAATTGGTTTATCCATGATTGGCATATTTGATTTACTAGTAAGTCGCTGGTAAAGTGCACTAGAGGTACCCAGGGGCTGTAAATCAAATGCTACTAGTGGGCCTGCAGCACTTTTTGTGCCACCCACATAAGCGGCCCTGTAATCATGTCTCAGACCTGCCACTACAGTGTCTGTGTGTGCAGTTTTAACTGTAAATTCAACTTGGCAAGTGTACCCTGTAATGATGTCAGTTGGCTCCATGCCAGAACTGGGCATGGAACCAGCTTGTTCTGAGGTTCTGTGATGCAGGGTTCTATGATGACAGTTGATATGCTGGCTGTTGGTTGAGGCTGTAATAAATACCTCCTACCACATATCTTCATCTGGTGTGGATTCACATTATTACACTGGCGACGAGGATGGGATAAAAAGGAACACAGAGGAAGGGACAGCCTCAACAACAACAAAGAAGGAAGAGCTTGGATTATTTAAGAGAAAAACGGAGATAACTTACAGAGACGTGCTGGGAGAGGATCGAGCGTCTTGCAGCATGTTCTAGCTTAGAAAAGTGTGAAATTGCGGTTGTAGGGGCTTTGTGGAAAGCTGTTTGAGCATTTACTAAGGATCAAAGTGGTCTCTGGATGCTTCACGACGTCAGAAGGTCAGTGAGCAATTGAAAAAGGACTGTAAGCTGTGGGAATTGTTGGCGGCCATCTTGAGTGTGGTGAAATGAGAAAAACAAGCCAGATTGACTGAAGAAAATAGACTGGATGTTTGGTTGCGGCCATTTTGAGTAAGGAAAACGATCCGAGATTGCTCAAAGAGAAAGCAAGCCCAACTGCCTGAAGAAAACGGAGTAAATGTTTCGTGGCGGCCATCCTAGATGAGGAAGAAGGAATTTTTGTAAAAAAAATTTTTACAGCGCAATTGTTGGAGGACATCGAAGAAGAACATCGACGGTCTATTGGAAGTTGAAACGGAGACTGGATAAGGATCACTATATTGGTTTGTGGTCACGGGAATATACATTTCTTTGGAAACTTTATTGCACTTGTGGAATACAAGTATTGGGCGTTGTAAAATGAAGTAAACTGAAAAGGTCGTCTCTGCGGTGACAAACACACCTGAAGACCCGTGTTTGATATAGTGGCATCGTGCTGGGACATACGGTGACTGGGAAACCTTTTGGACTTTAAGTACTTTTAGCAACTAGTAGGGTTTGGAATATATTGTGGGGAAGAAGTGTTTTACACCTCTTGTGAGTATGCAGAATGTTACGGCGCCGCCGTTTTTCTTGTCAGATCCAGGAGAACCGGTTATTAAGTGGAAGAAATGGAAAAAGATTTTTGAGAATTATGCCAGGGTGTGTGGTACGAATTTGAGTGGTGAAAGGAAGCAGGCACTTTTGTTACATTGTTTAGGGGGTGAAGGACAGGAGGTGTTGGAAAATCTACCTCCATTGTCGCAAGCTGATCAGAGGGGGTTGAATGAATATGAAATATGTGCAAGAGAACTAGATTTACATTACTTGCCAAAGATTAGTACTATTATGGAAAGGTACCATTTTGGTTTGCGGGAGCAAGGGAAAGAGGAGAGTGTTGAAGAATATATTACGGCGTTACGGAAGTTGGCTTCAAGTTGTAAATTTGGGGCGTTGGTAGAAGAAAGGATTGGAGATCAGTTTGTGCTGAGGTGTTGCAGTGATAAAGTGAGGGAAGAACTCTGGCTAAAGGACGAGCCACCGTTGGATGAGGTTGTTAGTATTGCAAAAAGGGTAGAGCATATGTTAAAGTGTGTTGGAGAACTAAGTAAAGCACATAAAGAAGACAAGATCAGTGTAAAAGCACAAGAAGTGGAGTGTCAAGTCATACAAAAAGATGAGAAGAAAAAAAGTATGAGGGTGTCCGTGAGAAAGGTGTTGTAATTAAAAATAGTGCAGAAAAGACACAGGGGAATAGGAGGTTTGCAACACCTTTTCAAGGAAATTGCTACAGATGTGGAAGATTTGGACACATGGCTAATGCAAGTGAGTGTCCTGCTAATAGGATTACTTGTAATGTTTGCGGAAAAAGAGGACATTTTGGGAAAAATTGTAGGATGAGGAATAGGAGAGATTCTAGATCAGAAATAAAGGAAGTCAGTTTTCAAGTTAGTGAGAGTGAGGTGGAACATCCCTCTGAATGGGTTTTGGTGGGGGATGTTAGAGTCAAAATGAAATTTGATTCGTGCTCTCACATCATGTTTCTCTCAAAGGATCTTTTCATGAAGAATTTTCAAGGAAGGAAGAAACTGTTCAAACCTAATATTAAACCTACGAGTTATGGTGGGTTGCCAATTAAGTTATTAGGTTATTTTGATGACTGCATTGAGTACAATGGTAGGTTCACTGATGCTAGGATTTATGTTGCTGAGAGGGGTGATAATTTGTTGAGCTGGAGTCATCAAGCACGTTTGGGTGTCATTCTCAATCCTAATGCACATCCATCTGTTCAGGTACAATCTATTGAGGGTGACGAAAACAAGTTTGTGAGAGCTTTTGGTGAATTGTTCAGTGACACCTTGGGGTGTTTAAAGGGGTACAATCACCATATTAAGTTGAAACAGGGCGCATTACCAGTTGTGGCAAAAGTTAGACGCATTCCCATTTGTGTCCAAGACGCTGTACAAAAAGAGATAGATAAATTGTTGTCCACTGGTGTTATACAGCCTGTAGAGGCAACGGAGTGGTTAGCTCCCATTGTTGTGGCACGTAAACCAAATAATGAAATCCGTCTATGTGTGGATCTTCGTGCCTTAAATAAAGAAGTGGTGGTTGACAAGTTCCCACTTCCCAATATTGAGGAATTAGTATCATCGTTGGATGGTGCTTGTTATTTTACCACTCTGGATATGGCATCAGCATACCATCAGGTTCCGTTGAGTAAAGAGTGTCAAGATTTAACGGCTTTTATTACGCCAATGGGGGCCTTCAAGTTTTTGCGTATGCCGTTTGGGCTGGTTTCTGCGTCCTCAGTATTCCAGAGGATTATGGAAGATCTTTTTAAAGGCATTTCAGGCGTAAAGTGCTACCAGGACGATGTATTAATATGTGGGAGAGACGTGAGAGAACATGATGAGAGGGTGCATGCTGTGCTTAAAAGGATGCTTGATGCTGGGTTATCTCTTAGGCGAAGCAAATGTAAATTTGGAGTCACTGAACTGAACTATTTGGGTCATCATATTTCACGACAGGGGGTGAGTCCTAAAAAGGATTTGGTGGACACTATCGAAATGTTAAAAGAACCGTGTACAAAAGATGAGGTTTCTTCATTCTTAGGTATGGCAGAATTTTATACAAAATTTTGAAGATAAGACAGTAAATCTAAGGAAGTTGATGTGTAAGAATGCAGAGTTTGTTTGGACGGAAGAGTGTGGTACAGAATTTAAACAAGTAAAAAATGATCTCAGGAATGCACCAAACTTACAAGCTTTTGTACCTGGGAATCCCACTTTCATTGTTACTGATGCGAGTATAAAGGGGCTGGGTGCTCTTCTTTTTCAGATCAGGAAGGGCCAAGAGGTGCTAATAGCTTGTGCTTCAAGATGCTTGAAAGGGGCAGAGATAGGGTATTCTGTTATAGAGAAGGAAGCATTGGCAATTTTCTGGGCCATAAACAAGTTCAGAAAATTTGTGTGGGGATCTTCTTTCGTAGTCAGGTCTGATCATAAACCCCTGAAAGAAATTTTTGAGAAGAAGGGTTTGGACTCAATTTCCTCGAGGATCAGGAGATGGGTCATTTCCTTACAGGAGTATAACTTCATGTTTGAATACATTCCGGGAAAGACAAATGTAACGGCAGACTGTCTGTCGAGATTGGTGGAGGTGGTAGGGAATGATAAATCTCAGGATGAAAATGATCAATGTGATGCTGAGTGTGGCATAAGAGTTTGTGATGTTATGCTGGGGGCTGTAAAGGAAGATGAATGGAGGGATGAGTTGCAAAAGGATAGTGAATTGTGTTCTGTGATGTCTCTTTTGGAACAGCATAAGTCTCGAAGTCTGATTAAACCTTGGTCGTTAGTTGCGAATGAGTTAGCCGTTGTTGATGGTATTCTAATGAGGGGCACAAGAATGATTCCCCCATTGAGTTTGAGAGAAGTCATCGTGAACATGGCTCATGAAGGGCATATGGGCATTTCTAAAACCAAAGAGCGCATCCGTCAGGATTTCTGGTGGCCTGGATTAGATTTGATGGTGGAACGTACTGTTAGGGAGTGTACACCTTGTCAAGCTAGTGATAAGGTGCTCAAACCAAGATGTTCACCTATGGTTTGTAGAAGTTTACCAAAAAGTCCATGGGATGAATTAGCTATCGATATTGTGGGGCCATTGCATGGAGAACATCAGACTCCTTACCTGTTGGTGTTGCTGGATTTGTATTCACGATGGGTGGAGGTGAGTTTGGTGAGAGAGATCACTTCTCAATCTGTGATCAGTTTTTTAGAATCTGTGTTCAAACGCGAGAGTTTTCCTAACTCTATTCTTTCTGACAATGGTCCGCAGTTCTGTTCTGCTCAGATGGAGGAGTATTTTGTAAAATGTGGAATTGTACATAAAAAAATTGCGTTATATCATCCAGAGGCGAATGGTGCTTTGGAGAGATTTAACAGGACTTTAAAAGAGAGTATACAATTAGCAAAGGTAAACTGTTTAGATTGGAGAAAAGAACTGCAGGGTCGTATAACAGCTTACAGGTACACTCCTCATGCATCAATGGGGAAGACTCCTTTTGAACTGCTCAGGGGAAGGTCTCCAAATACTTGTTTGTGTCCTGGCTGGATGGTTGCTGGGAAGGGTTTGAAAAACAATGGTATTGGGGAATGGACAGACAAAGAAGTGTCTCTGCAAAGCAAAAGGAAGATTTATGTTGATAAAAGGAATAATGCGAAAGTTACAAATTTTGAGGTTGGTGATAAAGTAAAGGTCAAAGCTCCTGTTGGGTGTCAAAATTGGTCAAAATATACCTCTCCAAAAACTATCATTAAGCTGTTTAAAAATGCTGTCAAGACGGATGATGGTCGCATCTGGAATCATAGTCGTGTAGCACATTTTGGGGGGTGTGGTGTGGCCGACAGGAGAGATGATACTTCTTATCGTTTTCCCTCTGACATTGATTTAAGGTCTGATCATACTCGTAGGAGTGTCAGAACACGCAGGCTTCCTTTACATTTGCGTGATTTTGTGTAGTTCTTTCTATTCTCTTTTTCTTTCTGTTCAAATGTGTTTTTATTCTCATGTTACTTCTGTTCTAATGTAAAGAGGAAGAAGTGTAATGATGTAACATGGCTCCATGCCAGAACACTGGGCATGGAACCAGCTTGTTCTGAGGTTCTGTGATGCAGGGTTCTATGATGACAGTTGATTTGCTGGCTGTTGGTTGAGGCTGTAATAAATACCTCCTACCACATATCTTCATCTGGTGTGGATTCACATTATTACATACCCACTTGCCAGGCAGAACCCTTCCCTTTTCCTACATATAAAACACCCCTAAGGTAGGCCCTAGGTAGCCCCATGGGCAGGGTGCAGTGTATGTTTACGGTAGGCCATGTACTAATGTGTTTTATATGTCCTAACAGTGAAATTCTGCCAAATTAGTTTTTCACTGTTGCAAGGCCTGTCCCTCTCATAGGTTAACATAGGGGCTGCCTTTAAATATGATTAAAGTATAGATTTCCTTTGGGAGCGGATAGACATGTGTAGTTTGGGGTCTCTGAGCTCATAATTTAAAAATACATCTTTTAGTAAAGTTGGTTTTGAGACTATGGGGGTCATTCTGACTTTGGCGGGCGGCGGAGGCCGCCCACCAAAGTCCCGCCATCAGAATACCGCTGCGCGGTCAAAAGACCGCCGCAGTAATTCTGAGTTTCCCGCTGGGCTGGCGGGCGACCGCCAGAAGGCCGCTCGCCAGCCCAGCGGGAAACCCCCTTCCATGAGGATGCCAGCTCCGAATGGAGCCGGCGGAGTGGAAGGGGTGCGACGGGTGCAGTTGCTTGGCAGACACTGAAAATCTTGGTGGGGCCCTGTTAGGGGGCCCCTACAGTGCCCATGCCATTGGCCAAATCGGACAAAACCGCCAGAACCAGGCTGGCGGTAAGGGGGTCGGAATCCCCATGGCGGCGCTGCCTGCAGCGCCGCCATGGAGGATTCCCAAGGGCAGCGGGTAACCGGCGGGACACCGCCGGTTTCCCGTTTCTGACCGCGGCTGTACCGCCGCGGTCAGAATGCCCATGGATGCACCGCCAGCCTGTTGGCGGTGCATCCGCGGTCCCCGGCCCTGGCGGTAGTCAACCGCCAGGGTCAGAATGACCGCCTATGTGTTTGAAAATGCCACTTTTAGAAAGTGGGCATTTTCTTGCTTGGACCATTTTTGTGACTCTGTCTTTTTGTGGATTCCCTGTCTGGGTTAGTTTGACAGTGGGCTGTTTGCACCTCTCTCCATACAGTGACACAAAGGGGGATGGGGTGTAGCCTGCATATTTTGATGAGCCATCTGTGCTAGGAGGGAGAGGAGGAGTGGTCACTCGCACCAGATAGGGCTGTTCCTGCCCTCACAAAATGCAGACCCAACCCCCTGGTATGTGTCTGAGGTCTTGCCTGGGCAAGGCAGGATTTCACAAACAAGTGAGACATTCATTTGAAGTAATCCTACTTCAAAGGCCAAAATGGGTATAAGAAGATGAGCCACAACCGCAGACTTTAGACACTTCTTGGGGTAGACACTCTACCTCACAGACACTTCTGTACAAGAAACCTGTTGGTAAATAATCCCTGAACCAGATCTGCCAAGAGGAACTGCCTGGCTGCCCAAAGGACTTAATGGGACTGCTTTTCTGACAAAGACTGCTCCCTTGCTGTTGCCCTGCTGCCTTGCTGCTCCCTGGCTGTGCTAAGCAGTGCTCTCCAAGGGCTTGGATAGAGCTTGCCTCCTGTTCCATGAAATCTCAGGACCAAAAAGACTTCTCTACTGCAACTGGACTCAATGTGCGGTGAAAATTCGATGCACAACCTGCTAAAAATGACACACAGCCTGCCCTGCAGTGAGAAATTCACAACACGGCGAACCGGAACGACGACGCCCGACTTCCAGAGAGGAATCGACTCAGCACCTGCTGTGCAGGAGCAATTTCCACGGAACGCCCACTGGATCAACGCAGCACTTGTGACTTCACTCCACAAGCCCAGGATTCCACGCACAATCTCCGGGGCGCCAGAAAACGGCGCAACCCAAAGAGGAACCAAGTCTGTGTGCCGGAAATCAACACAAAGCCTTCCCCTGCATGGAAAATAATGTCGCAAGTGGGTGTGCGAAGGGATGAAAGTAACGCACACCTCCCCATTTCCCATGCATTGCCTCCTCTGTGGTCCCTTGCAGAGATTATGAACGTGAACCAGGTACTTTGTGCTTGCAAGAGACCTTTATTGTTTTTAAGAGACATTTACTTGTTTTGTAACAACTGTTGTTTTTTAGTGATGTCTCAACATCTACTTATTGTATTTTAGTCATTTGACCTGCATCTTATCAGATAAATAGTATATATTTTTCTAAACACTGTGTGGTGTATTTTTGTGGTGGTATATGGTGGTATTAAATTATTTATTGCACAAATACTTTACACATTGTCTTCTCAGTTAAGCCTGACTGCTCGGTGCCAAGCTACCAGAGGGTGGGCACAGGACAATTTGGATTGTGTGTGACTTACCCTGACTAGAGTGACAAGTAGTAACTGCTTTTTTAATTTATTTTACCTATTTTGCCCAGTTTACTATCAGTCAATACTTCACCTCTACCCAATGACTGTCGTTTTTGCCGTGCTGGCCAAGTCTCACCTTTCAAAACATGTTCCCTCGTTAAAGCAGTTCTCCCGCTGATTTAGTTATGAGGCCTACCTCTATTTGCCACCCCCTTTCCTTTACTCATGGTGCCTGAGCAGGTCCATCCAGTGCTTGCCACAATGTTCCTTCTCTTCCTGGTTTGACTGTCACATCCTCAGCCCCTGCAGCTGCAGCAGTTCAAAATGTGCTGAAGCTGCCTCCACTCCTTTGGAGGTGAACACTTGCTGCAGCTCTGCGGCTCCATCATAGTTCCAGGGTGGCTCTGAACCATCCGATGGCCCCGTCGGAACAGCTCAGAACGCTCTCAGTCTCGCATGGGATAAGCCAACACATTCACAGGCACACCAGCTCAGCTTACGCCAGCCAGGATCCCAGGTATCTACGCTCTAGCACCCTGCCATATCACAGGCTGCCATGTTCTCCCACATACCTTTATTTTTGACAAATAGTTCTTTGGGTCCTAGTGAGTCTCAAGTATCTTGCTTTATCTTGGAATAAGAGACTCAGAAGCGTGTCCCTAGAGACATTCAAACTGGAAAACAGAGCTTGCAACAAAAGTGAGGGATTGGACTAGACCCAATGCACAATCAATGTAACGTGCAAACTTTTGATGCTGAATACTCATCATTACACCTCAGTTTATTCACTGCCACTCTCTTCACAGCCTACTTCTGAGACCTTTTTTCTAGTCTATCATGTGACCTTCTGTCTTCATGTCAATTCTTGCCATAGTTCTGGATCTGCAGTGGAGAGCAACCTGATTGCTTCAGATATGCTCCATCATGGCTTCTAACATATCCATCTACAGAAAGAGTGTAAATAATGGGCAACAATGCCTGTTGCAAACATTGGGCACTTCTATAATACATCTCAGGTAAGTAGTAAAAATAAGCATGTAGGGATAATAGAAATTATAGCGGTTAAGGTAGTATAATTGCATATCACTATTCCCCTTTGGGCTCCTTGAGGACAGAATAAAATAAATTAAAGCCTTCTCTCTGGAAGTTGAATTTCCTACAGCATTTGTTATTTTCTTTGTCTGGGACTCATAAAAATGTTGCTGTGACTACTTGAATAGTACTCCTGAAGAAACCCAGAAGTAAACCAGGTGTTTTCTTGATATAGATCTGAGATTCTTGAGCAACTGATCAGCACCATAGGAGTAAGTCACACAGGCTCATACACCAATCTTTGTTAATCGGTAGTTATGTATAGTGATTTATGAGTGAAGAATGACTCATAGATTTAGCAATTAAGGAGGGCATGCTATTCTTCACTATGATTAACTATAAAAGTAAAACATTTGTGACAATTTGTACTTTATACTTAGAAATAATCATAAGCTATCTATGACAGAGGAACCTTTACAATGCAATTTTATAGTGACGTTTTAACATGGATCTGTAAAAGAAATAAGTGAATGGTCCTACCTAGGATTCTTATTACATGCAGCCTATTAATGCTGATGTGGACCCTATTTCATCGGAATTCTGAAATATGTTGAAACAACATAGATTTCTTAACCTGCATCATACATTAAGACCATTAAAAGCAGCAACATCTCTGGATGAATTTCCAGCCCAAAATGATAAATCACAGAAGAAATTGAGCCTGAAAAACCAAGGGTAATTCCTCATTTCTTAGTTGACCTTCAGGTTCCAACTCATAATGGGATGTATTTTTTCCCACCTACTGAGTTACAGGCATCCCCAGTATCAGGGGTGGGGAAAATCCAGCCCATATACCCAGGCACTTATGATAAGAGTCTTGGGGTCTTATTTACAAGAAACTGATGCTTGATGCATCAGATTTTTTGCACCTGCTACACATCCCCTAATGATGCCATGGATGCGCTGCATTCACAATACAGAGCTCCATGGCACAGATTTTCACAGATGTGTTTGAAATTCTGAAGCATCTGTTGGTGCTAAAGTGATGCATTGCTGAATTTGCATCATTAAACTAATACAATTCTAGTAATGTAAGAAGAGTCCCATTGGAAAAACCCTTCCTTAATTTTATGCTTGGTCTGAGCAGGTGTATAATTTTGACACTGTGAAGTCACAGAATAATGCAGTGAAAGGTTGCAAATTTCACTGTGTCTGTTGTACGTGTCTTGTCTGTGGGAATGCCTACCCTGCATACATTATACCTGGTGCAGGTATAATGTGATGCAGGACTTTACAAACTGATGCATTGCACCCAAAGAGTCAGTGTAGTGCACTACTAGGCTGCTGCTGTGTAAAAATAAATGACATAGAGGTAGCAGAAGGGGCTTGTAAATTAGGCCCCAAGTTGTTAATAACTATATTGTAGAACAATATTGTCTTTCTAAATATATGTTTATTCTTGTCTCCATCTTTTCAAGAGTACTAATGAATACTAATGAGTTATATACAAAGATTTAGGTGTCCAATGAGTAACCTCCTGAAAAAGATACTGAATGAGACTCAAAGATTAATTTCTTGATTTGCCTAGAGAGAATTGTTTCCTCCAAGGTCAATTATATTGATGAATGTAAGTAAACTAATAATAGACTTGATATTTCACTAATTGATTATTGTGTGGACTTGTGTGCTCATTCTGAGTGGCCTGGAGTGGTATTCCAGGATGATATTTCTCCTGGCAATTAATGAGGACAATGCTTCCAGGATTGGGAAACCCTGATACTAAAATATAATATCCAGAGATAAAGGACCAGGTGGTTAGTGTAGTGCTGTGGAGGCTGCAGGCAGCTGGTGGTCCAACGTTCGTGCCTGCCTACCCATGACACAACAAGAGCAGCAGCAAAAGGTCCCCAGTGTCTACACTCATCTAATCTACATCCCATACCAAAGCCCTGAAAACAGGCCACTCATCCACTTGAAAGATGCTCAGACAAGTAGTAGTTTGATACAGATGGTGGTGTGTTATTTTCTTTGGAAGGGGAAATCATGCAGAAGTAGACCTTGTATTCCAGGGCCTAGGTGTTCCTCTGCATTCCATGGTTATGATCTGGAATCCGAGATTCTGGCCCCCTGGTCATCCTGTTTCTAAATTTGGAGCACCTGTACAAAGTGTCTTTGATGTCCGGTTCACTTATTTCATTTGACCGATGATTCTCTCGCATCACTTTGTCTATGACATTACTTTAACTACCTCCGCTTATATGTGCCCTACTTTCCATAAAATCCTCAGGACTTTGGCTTTTAAGTTTATTTTAATTTAGCCCTAGGACTAAAATGGGCTTAATTAGTTTTAGGGAATTTTATTTTATTGATTTCCGTTCAATTACGTTATTACAGTCTAGGGTTAAGAGTAAAGTGTGCAATGTGCTTATATTACATTTTTATTATTAAATTAAATAAAATCAGTTTGGATATTTTGGATTAAATGTGTCATTTATAATGCAATGTAATTAATTTAGGGTCTAATTTTGGCTTCAACTTAATTTTATAGCACGCTTAGCTATCATTTTGTAATTTTATCTAATGTACTCTCATTTTCATTGAGGATTACAGTTGGTATTACTTTCTTTTAAATCATGTTATTTATTATAAGATTCATTTATATTGTTTTAATGTAGTTTAATTTAATTTAATATTATATCATTTAATCTTATTTACATTTCCTTTTTTCAATTTTTATCATGTTTGGGCATGGGTAACTATGAATGTAATTTAATTTACCTTTGAATGGGGTAGAATTAAGATTACGGTTAGGTTGAGTTAGCAATATAGTCAGAGTATGGGGTCAAATTGAAGGGATACCAAAGAGATGTAGTTAAAGTAAAGTAATGGTAAAAATGATAGGAGGTCTACATCATGGTAGTGATGGTGGGATGTAATGGTGGGTGAAATAATGAAATTAACCCTTGCAGAGTGTTAAGTGTCAGGCAAGTGTTGTGTAGTATGACCACAGCGCCAAAGGATTTTTTTTGCAGCTTTGAAGGCATCTTTGTAGCTGTGAGTCAGTCTTCTGTTCAAGTGACTATCAAGGAGTATCTAATCTTTGTTTTTCAATGATATTCCCTCTTTTTTGACCATTGCCAACATGCTTCTCCTGTGGAGGTGTATCTTTTTGGCTTATTCCCAGGTTTACCGGGTTTGGTATATCTGAGAATTCATTAAAAAATAATGGGAGTTGAATGGGAACATCCACACAACACACATGGAACACGTCCTTTGTACAGAGTAATGCAATGCAGCAATCGCTGACTTAAGTGTATGTGTCATGCATGTACTATGTTGCATTGTGCAAGCATGACACAAATAGTCCATTGTCATTTTCTGTAGGTGCATTTTATTCATTTTGAGGAGCTTTGCAATGCTCTGAAAATAAAGATGAATTGACAGAGCACATTCCTTGGTCCTGCAGATAATCCACTCCCGGACGAGACAGACCCAGCCTTCCCTGATCAAAAGAAAGAAACAATATCCACAATCTGTTTCCACAATCAGAAGGTCTATGAGCAGTCCAATAGTGCATACTGCCCAGTTTGTCAATGTGTGAGCAATATGTCTGTTAGCAATGAAAAGAGCACACATATTGTTTTAAGTTTTAATAAAAATGCATTTATGAAACATGATCCATAGTTTTGTAAAAATAGATATGACTTGAGTTTATGGTACACTTCCCTTATATTGTGTTTATTTTACTAATAGCATGACTCCAAACACTCCAAACACTCACTTTCAAATCATTCATAACTTGTTGGTCTGTTGATATGTTTCACATACTGTGCTTTTTCAAACATCCACATTGCATCATACATTTATGATTCTGAAATCTTGAAAGACCAGGAATTGTATCTAAGATGAACACAATTATCTGCATGCTATATTAATAACCCAGAGGAAACATGCATTGGCAAATCCAGTTGGTTTGACATGTACAATGCATGCACACAGAATCACACAAGATATGGGTACACAAAGATACTGAAGGAATACATACACACAGTCCCTAAAATGACAGTTTTCACAAACATAAAGGTATCAATGCACAAACTCAATAATTCTGTACATTGACATGGTTAGGCATATCTGAGGTGCATCTTAGTGGAGCAAGAGAATTATGTGATGCTCCTGTGGCACCACTGTGTGATGAGTCTCAGGAGAGGACTAGGCAATGGATATCACAGGTGCACTGGGTGAAGTGCCTCATGAGTGGACCTGTATCAGCAGGTCAATGGATGAGGTGAGCATTCTGTTTTCAGCATCAGTATCAGGGCCTACAAAGGCAGAGAAGACCACATTTGTCACCATCCCTGTTAAATAATTTCAAAATGTTTTTTTTTAAATCAGCTCAAGTATTTTAAAGGAAGTGAGGCTGCATTTATGAATTGCTAAATTAGTTACTAACCCAGCTTGGTAGTCGGTAAGTTGTTAATAGTTGCAACTGGCATTACAGTCGCAAACCTTTGATAATTATGGCAGTAATTTGCCATTTGGAAGAAAAGATAACAACTTGATATTATCAATAATGCCCTCTGAGATGTCAACAGTAATTCAATGAAGTCATAAATGGTATAATAGAACATGAATGCTACAGTATATATATACAGCAACAAATCCTCCAGAGTGAACAGGATGTGCTCGGACACTTGTCATAAATACACATGTTTAATGAAACAATGCCTCCTCACAGCATGTTTCAGCCGTAGCCTTGATCACGTATATACCACACAGCCCCCAGCTGACCAAAAGCCACCTGTACCCTGCATTGCAGGTGAGATGGGGGCTCAGTGTGCATTCATGTGCTTTATATAGTGCCTCGCAGCACTTTAATACACTGTAAGCAGGGTTTACTCTCCTTTTGTATATCAAACATCCTGCACCTGGTTTGGAATGGAGGACAACCCCTCTGCAAGCGTATTACGTATAGAGGCTGCTTGGTGGGTTAAGTAGAGGCTGCATACATTACCCTCTTATACTCTGCCTAAGTTATACACCAGACAGACTCATCCTTTCATCTTTCCATGATGGGTCTACCCAGACATTGAGCTGTTCTTAACCAGACAGGGACACGCTATGCCAAATAAGAATCACTTTAAGGAGAATGCACCCCTTCTTTTATTTTTAAACTCTGAATAGAAAGGTACAATTGTTAACTCATGACACCTGAAACTTGGCTATTATGTAACCCTCTCTCTAGGCCTTTGTTCCTGTCCCTGCTGAACTCTGTCTCTACATCTCTCACTCACCACACGTTTTTCTTTCTGATCAAATGTTTTTTCTTGAACACTAGTATCTCCTATCAGTCCCCCCTGCTGTATATAAAATGTGTTTTCAGAATCAGAAAGATTTAAGAAACAGAGTAGAAACATCAAATAAAACCTTCCCTGAATAAAGAACATCATAAACAACATAGAAATATGAACATACACACCACGTACACACACACCAACCACACAAACTCTCCACATCAACTACACACATGCTCTAAATGCGGACCACTCCACATACACAGCTACACAACATACTCAATATTCACATACCAACTCACTGTGCGCACACACAGACACACACACAATTTTGCTTTCACACCTTTTTCTTTTGCAGTGATACTGTTTTTTGTTCCGCACTTGCTTTTGCAGTTCAGATATTTTGACATGGTGTCTTTGTGTGTTTTTAATGTGACCCAATGTTTTGCTTTTCATGGCCTGTTTCTTCTGTTGTGTATTTATGCCAGAATACCAGCCTTAGGTCAATGGCAGACTGTCATGTTTCTGTGACCCATGGAAGCAGACAAGAGTACCCCTTCCTTTGTCAGCCTGAAAGCGGGGGGTGACCCCGAAGACGGTTTAATGATCAGTGTATTTTAATACCTTGACCTCTGTGATACTAGCATTAACAATCTCTGTAGTATCACCTACAGCCATAGGGTTTCTGGGGGATTCACTGCCAAGCCGGTGCCTCACAGTCCTGTAGCACCAAGAAAGTGTGGCCCCAGCATCTGACAGATGTCTGTGCTGTCCACGGTGGGAGCAGTTTGGAATCTGACTTAACCTTTTATCATCACAAGTGACCTGTCTATGTACAATTTCAAAAAGCGCGTCCTGAGCTCCACTACACTTTTCTACACAAATCCAGTATTTTCATGTTTGTGCTAAAAGTATATCCCTTCATTTTTCAGTTCTACTCGGTAGTCAATACCCTCTAGTGCTTCCAATGAGCTTCCACACTATGATGTTTGACCCGATGCAACCCTACATTCCCTCACATCTCAATAATATGAGCCATATCAGTATGCCAGCACACCTATGAAAATGAAATACTGCAGAGTTTGCATAGAGCTTACTGCAGCAGATATGAATGCTGCCATTAAATCTATCTATCTATCTTTCTATCTATCTATCTATCTATCTATCTATCTATCTATCTATCTATCTATCTATCTATCTATCTATAGATATAGACTTACGCACACACACATACACCACTAGGTAGTTATAGTTAGGACCATGTTTCCATAGAGACCACCACCTCCCTGGGGCTATTTAGATGTTTCAGGGGGGCCACTTGTTCCTCCTAAAGGAGGCATTTTCTGCCCTGGGGACTGGCAACCCCCAGGACTGGCTCCTGCTATGTCCCAGGTTGCTCACCCTGGGATATAGCTGTTTGATGTTTGTTGGTGGGCGCTGTCTAGCAGCTCACACTTCATGTGAGTTTAGGTTTCCTATGTGGTCCCCATGGTCCCCAAGATTGTGACTGCGTTCCCTGGCGGTCTCCCAGGTCACATTGCTGGGCCCTGAAGAATGGGTTCTCCTGGGACTAAATCGGCCGTGGGCGGGGACACTGCCCCCCCCACCCCAATAAATGTAACATTTAGGTCAGGCCTAAGGGTATGGGATCCCTGGGGGCTGAGATCCACTGGGGAGGGGAGCTGCATGGCCCCTTCCGGAAGAAAAATTTAATATTTAGGCCGGGCCCCTGGGAGATAAAGGCTGGAGAAAGGGGCTTCAAGGCCGCCACCTTGAAAAAAAATTAATATTTAGACCAAGCCCCGGGGATGGGGTCACTGGAGCTGAGACTGGTCTCGGGAGAGGGGCGGCACGGCAACCATCCCCCAAAAAAGACAATTTTAGAATGCTAAAATTGGCTGGGGGAACGGGGCACATGCAAGGACATGTACAGCACAGGAACGGGTGCTCTAGCAGTTGGGCGCAAGGCTTGAATCCAAACCCCACAGCACATAGCCAAAGTCTGTGCGCAGCACGGGGTTGTGGTGGTTGCAAGGGTTGGCTGCAGCACATGGCCAGAGGCCAGACCATGCGGCCAACAGCCGACACACACAGCTGAGGGCCATGTGCAGTGGTGGTTGGGTTACTGTATAGTAATGAAAATTACTTTAAGTTACAAAAACCATAGCCATGCACTGCTAATTACCCACCAAATTACAGCACTCATGACATCTTTGATAATATCATTGATAATGTCACTGTAACATCTGCAGTAAAATTACTGTGCATGGGGGTGGGCGGTGCCATAGTTAGCTTAGGGCCGAGTTATATTTAATTGAAATAGTTCTAACTATAACTGCTGTATTTCTCTGGTTTTATGCGAGTAAATTCAGAACCTCACTACGATGTTCCTGTAACCTTTGTTTTTTTCTGCCAAAGATTTTTTAAATCTATTTACTTACTTTGACTTCCATGTAACTTTTGTTTTTAACTTAATGTAAATTTCATTACAATATGTTATTACAACCAGCCAGTCCCTGCGGCCTACCCCCCTAACCACCCAACTCTCGTGAGAGTGGCTGTGAGAATGTCTGTCTGGGTGTGAGAATGAGTGTGAGAGGGTCTTTGTTGGTGTGAGAGTGTCTGATTGAACTTGTTGGACTGTGGATTATAGGTAAGGGCAGGTCAGTACCCACACTCAGCAATAGGCCACAAACCTCCACTAGGTCCAGCCAGGGTCTCAATAAATAATCCCAGCTCAACCCCTGGTAGCTTGGCAATGAGCAGTTAGGCTTACCTTAGGAGACAGGTGTGTAAAGCATTCAATAATCACAAAACAGCAAATAAGTAAAACACAAAACACAATAAAAAAAAACATAAATGTATAGAAATAGATTATATTTTAATCTTTAAATTGGCAACAAAACAACAAAAATCCAATACAATTTTGAAAGATGAGGGCCTTATTACGACCTTGGTGGATGAGATACTCATTTACAAACTTGACGGATATCCTGCCTGCCGTTTTACAAATTCCATAGGATTTAATAGAACTTGTAGTTTGGCAGATGGGATATATGTGACGTTTGTGACAGAGTATCCCATCCGCCAAGGTCGTAATCAGGCCGTAAATGTTTTCTAGTGCTTAGAAAAAAAAAAGAGCCAATTGGGCAATCCGTTCACACTTGAATGGGGCAAAATCAAAAGTTGAGTCTGACCGCAAAGGAGTTCTGTTCGGCTACACTGAGCAGGAAGCCTTGGTCAAAGTTTTACCATTGGACTGACAAGAACTTTTGAAGATCTCTCACTGACCGGCACCAAGTCAAAATTTGAAGTGAACCTTGCTGGAGTCCTCTTCACATATGCATACACTGTCCAATCATGTGCAGACCACCACCCTCATGAGTGACCACTTCCTGGGAAGTGTGGTAAAAATCAGCCCCTAGGGAGTAACATTCCTTCAAAATCCAAGATGGAAAAATTCAATCTTCAAGTTTAGATCTGGCTGAGTCTCCCTTAACACATCCCTTCCTTGATCTAATTAGGGGGCACCGGTTTGTCTGGGGCTGCAGGAAATGGGGCAGGTACAGAGGCTGTCCCAAATGTCCTTCTCTCCTTTGTAGTCCAGTTTGGCTGCTCTCCCCCTATCCTGTTCTACTGTCTGCTGAGGCAGATCTCCTGTTACCGGATGCTTCCTTTGTTTCAGCCCTGGCCACATCACACCTCATCAAGGCAGCCTGGCCCAGGCTGGCAGAGGCTGACCAATTAGAGAAGGGCACTGCAGGACTGAAACAGATAACTTTTAATAAGAGTTCTAAAACTCTTTCCATTTACACGTTATATTACATTCAAAAGTTGCAAGTTGTTGGATTTATGATAAATTTTAATTTGATACTAAAATTGCCATATTTAGCTCCTTCCTATGGAAAATTAGAATTGATTATTTTAAAATAAAGTCTCTCCATGTTATCCTTTGGAGCCCATTCAGTACAGTGGAGAAAAAATAATTTAGCTATTCTTCCCTCACCTGGGTTTATAAAACATCTTTGATAAAGTCCTGGCTCATAGTTACACTGCACTAACCCTGGGGTTAATTAGGGCATAACTTAATGGTGACATATCTAAAAATAAGGTAGTTTAGGACTTTGGAAGTACTTTTAAATCCAATGTCAAATTTGGGGATAACCTGAATCTAAAAGCTGCCAGCAAGGGAGGCCTGCCTTTAGAATGACACTAGGCACCACAGCAGTGCACAGATTGGTGTACCACCTATGTTGGGGGTGCCTAGACCTACATGCCCTACCATATACTAGGGACTTATGGGTAAGTTGGTACAGCCAATTATAATTACCCTCATTTTCATATGCCATTTTAATCAGAGCAAAGGCCCTGGGTCTGTCTCAGAGTGAGAAAAACACAAGTATGAGTGAAGAATGGGGGCTAAAGGTTGGGTGGCCTCTGCAATCAGCACAATTTTCCCACAGTGCACCATTAGATGAAAGATGCATTTACCTCCACAAAGGACAAAGGACGTAAGATTGTTTTTTTAATATGGAATTGTGGAGTAAACACACTTGCTTTGCCTTCGCCAAGCCCAGGACTTAGGATCATTTGTGCTTTCCAGATGTGGAGCTTCAACTGGGGTACCTGCTACATTTATATTTGCAAGTGCCTCCTGTTGATGTTTAACTTCCTTGGAAGCTCACCTGCTCGTTTATCCACAGTTTGCACAAAATGTCTATCCAACTGGAACACTTTCTAATGGTTAGTTAGTAAGTGCTACCTCGTTGGGTAAATGGCCTGTGTTGGTGTGAAGGGCTCCACGAGTCTTTGAGAGGGTCTATGAGTGGGTGTGTGAGTCTCTAAGTGGGTCTTTGAGTGGGTGCCTGAGTGTGTAATTGGGTCTGTGAGTGGGTGCTTGAGTATCTGAGTGGGTCTGATAGGGGGTGCATGAGTGTCTGGATGATTGTTTGCTTGCATCTGTGAGTGGGTGTGTGAGTGACTGTGTGGTTGTGTCAGTAGCTGGGTAAGTGACTCTGTCATAAAGGAAGCTTGCGAGCCCTTTTATCCTATAACTACAGCTTCCTTAGGTAAATGTTCAGTATGGGTTCCATACTACAGCTCTGTAATGGAGCACGAGGATACATCACCAGTAGTCCTGGGCAGAGAGTTCTGCTGGCAGAGCTAATGGAGTGTTTGGAACTCTACGCTTCACTTGGAGTGTGTAGTTATCCCAAAAATTCTGCTAGCCCCACCAGCGGAGCGGAGCTCAGCTGATGTGCACTGTAGACCACTTTGGGCTGCACAGCGCAAGCACAGACAGTCTGTTTTTACGCTGTGCGACCCATAATTGGGCTGCAGCATGCACCATAGCAGATGAGGGAGGCAGTCGCTGAAGAGGAGGACTCATCATGGCCATCAGACGAGAAGGAGAGGGGGACCCCCTGAAAGACCCAGGTAAGTCCTTGCCTCTGTTGTTGCCATTAAGGACTGAAACGGCAGTTCTCACTGCCTAGAGTCCTGGCCTGAATTCAGCCTGGGGCCATAGACAGTGAAAGCTACCACTTCAGGCCTCTTGTGCACCAGCCTGGCCTGTGTGAACTGCACACAGGACAGAC
This sequence comes from Pleurodeles waltl, assembly GCF_031143425.1. NCBI lineage: Eukaryota > Metazoa > Chordata > Amphibia > Caudata > Salamandridae > Pleurodeles > Pleurodeles waltl. Next base: position 1,040,038,128 of record NC_090447.1, read on the forward strand.
CTGCGCACAAAAGACCTGAAACTGCAGCTTTCACTGCCTACAGCCCACCTGAATGCGCCCATCTCTGAAGCGTTAAGCATGATTGGGCCTGGCAGACTAGGCCTGACCCCGCTTATCACTTCTGAGATGGGTTCATTCAGGAAGACTCCTCAGGGTACGGAACTCTGGCTTCGCAGAATTCTATAGAGTTTTATTCAACTCTGCGGAACTCAGAAAAGCCGGACTCCGTTCACTCCTCCCAGTCCTATTCACCAGTGACCTGGATTGTTTGTGTTGCCTGTTTCTTTAGATTTCAGTGATAACTTGAATCCTCATATAGAGAGGTCAATGAGACTACAAAGATGTAAATCTCCACCAAACTAGGGTCCTTCCTCTTATCTGTATGAAGTAAGTGTTTCATTGTTTTGTGGAAATGTCCTCATATTCCTCGACATCAAGACATTGACATCAAAATCGGTAGGAAACAAACTGGGGGGCCTATGTGAAGCTGTCCAACATCCTAATAAAACAGGTGAAGATATATGCATACTACAAAGGTAAACAGTGTGGGGTCAAGTGGGCACAGCTTCCAGGTAATTTGCATACTCTTAGGAATTTAAAGGGAGAGCCATGTTATGTAGGGCTGGGGAGCTGAGTAACACCCCCGGGTAAATTGTTGCCCTGGGGACCCCATCCTCTGGAATGCATCACTATTTAATTTGGGAGGGGACCTGCACTGCATATCTCCCCCGTCTGAGTTTGGCCCGAGGATCCCATTCCCTGGGGCCTACCTTTATTTAATGAGTGGAGGGGACCACATGGCCCCCTTCCCTAGGTCAATTTCAGCCCTGGGGACCCCATCCTCTGGGGCCTGGCCAAGTCACCTGAGAGCCCCCCAAGCTACCCAGTGTGCATGGTGGGGAACGTGTGGGGAGTCTCAAGGCCCCTGTGACCCTAGCCGGCTCCCCACCCCCTGCAGTGGGCAAGCATTGCTCTTGCCAAACATGCAGCTTCCTGTTGCAAGAGCAACTGTTTTATCCCTTTCCCTGCCTGCATGTTAGGGGGCAGGAAAGAGATGAAACCTCTGCTTCCAGCTGGTGAGAGCAGCTTGACAGCTCTCGCCCTCTGGAAGCAGAGTGTTTGCTTTGCCTTGGCCAGAGCTGCCAAAGCTCCTGCCAAGTCAGACAAAACAGCTAGGCCCTGGGGGTAGGCACCCATTGACATAGAAGGAACCAGCCCAGTGAGGTGATGGTCCTCAGGGCCATTATTGGCACCACAAGGGAGCTGCGCAGTCACCCTCCAACATTTTAACTTAGCCTTGGAGAGGTGGTGATCCCCAGTGCTGAAGATCCATAACAGACCACCTACATAATTTTATTTCATCCCCATGGAGAGAGCCCCCCCTTAATTGCACTGAAATACCTGGGGAGGTGGTGTTCCCTGGGGCTGGAGATCCACAACAGATACCTTACATCATTTTATTTCAGCTCTTGGGAGGTGGCGGTTCCTGGGGGCATAAGGGAGGAAGGGAGGACCCCTTATTTGAAATTAATTTCCCCAGGTTCTGCAAACAACTCCATTATTTTCTTTCAGCCATGTGGTGGTTGTGTGCCCCGCGGTTGTGGGTAACCCTTACTGTCCTCCACACTTAAAAGACCTGTTTTGTCCTAGGGTGGTGGCAGTTCCCAGGATTCAGGGAGGCCATATGGGACTCCCCCATTAAAGGAATAGATGGCTCCCTGTATACTTCTTTAAGAAAGCCCTGGGGAGGTGGTCATTTGTTGTGGCCCCATGCACCCACCTCCTTTTTTCTACAAAATTGTCCCCTAGCTCTGGCCCACTTGAGCGCTCTATTCAAAACACTTTGGAAAGTGCTTGTTTAAAAAAAAAAAATTAAATATATTTGCAGATCTGCTGTGATTTTTGGCAAAACAGTTAAATAAATGTTTTTTGTTTGACCTGGCGGGGTCCCTCTGGCACCCCAACAATAGAGCTAAGGGGTCAGGGTGTCCCTACCCTGTCCCCTTTTCTTTTTTGTTTACGTTTTTTCTGGGACTCGGCTGAAGTTGAGTCCCAAGATTGCTGCTAACACTTCCTAGTTCAAGTACTGACAGACAATCAGATCTCAGCATGAGATCAGGTGTATTCATGAACCCTTCACACCTTTAGCTATCAACATTGCTTTTTCTTTTAATAATAAAACTACTGAATGGATTTACACCAAACAAGAAAAAGGTTTCTTTCTGGACTAAAAGCTAACTTTCTGCCATATTTGATGTGTTTCCGTCCAGCAGTTCAGGCTGTAGTTGTGTTCAAAATCCCAGTGGGAATTATAATGGGAAATACACTATTTCCGACCCCCCCCCTTTCCTCGGCCCGCTTGACAGATCACCCTAAAACTTCGCATGTACAACAAGATTCTCTGGGTCTATTTTTTGGGAAAATTTTGTGATGATTCGGCAAAGATATAGGCAAGTCAAAAAAAACGTTTTCTCTGGAAACATGGTCTTTACTATAACTACGTACTAAGCCAGTAGGTCATTTAAATATATATACACATACACACATATATATGCACACACATACATAAATATATTTATATATATATATATATATATATATATATCCACTGAAAACAAATGTTACAGGGCGGCTATAGTTAGGATATAGAATAAAAAACCTTCGAAATTCACTGAAAAAAGCTAAGGTTACGGGGTATTATAGTTAGGTACTGAATTTACTCGCACAAAACCATTGAAATTCAACAGTCCAAACTATTACTCATACCCCCACAATACATCACTACTGACATGGTCAGTGACATCAGGGATGACATCTCAAATGACATCACTGATGGCATCATCCAGTGTGTATAGGTGCGTAAAAAAATGTTTAAATGAGTTAAAGATACATACTAAGGTGTTGCATCAGTTAAATTAGTACTCTTCCAGAGAAACTCCTCAGTGATAGTATTTGTAATATATGTCATCAGAGTGGATATGTGTGTGTCTGCATTTGTATGTGAGTGGTTGTATGAGTGGTTGTACAGTTGGAAGACTTGGCTGTGTTAGTACCTTTTTCACTGAGTGAGCGGGTTTATGTATAGCTGTGGCTGTATGAGTGGAAGTGTGAATAATTAAATGTGTGAGTGGGTGGTTTTGTAGGTAGTTGTAGTGCTAAGTGTGTGACTGTTTCTGTGCTAAATGGCTGAGTAAATGGATGTATGAGTGACACTTTCAGTGATTTAGAAGCTGTGGCAGTATCTGTCGTGAGTTAGTGGGTTTGTTAATGACTGTATGCATGAGTAAGTGTATCAAGTGAATATATGAGTGAGCGTTTGCATGTATCAGTGACTGGACAGGAGATTGAGTATGTGTGTTAGTATCTATATGACTAAGTGAGTGGGTATGTGAGTAACTGTGTGGGTTAGTGACTGGCTGTGTAATTTATTGTATAGTTGAGTGAGTGGATGTAGAAGTAGTTGTACACGTGAGTGAGTCATTGTTTGGGTGGCTGCATGGCTGTATGACTGGGTGTCTATATGGCTGTATTGCTGAGTGTGGGGGTGCATGAGTGGGAGTGTGGGTGTTTGAGTGGCTCAGTCAGCAGTGTATACTAGAATAACTGAAGGCTGTATTAGCTCTGTAGATGGCTATGTAGCTGTCTGAATGGTTTTGTGGGTGTCTAAGTCTGTGAATGAGTAACTGCAGGTCAAAGTGAGTTGTGTGAATGGCTATATGAGTAAGCAAATGGGTGTGTGGGTGCATTTTACAATGAGTGAGTATAGTTGTGTGGGTGTGTGAATGGATATATGAGTAGCTGTGTCAGTAGTTGTGAGTGGGGTGTGAGAGTGTTTTGGTGGATGATGTCATCAGTGATGTAATCAGTAATGGCATTTGAGACTGAGGGAAATTATTATGAGTTTGGTGGGAGGTGGAGGTCGCCCACCAAAGTTGTTCCTCCATCAGGCCGCCTGTTTGGACTGAACACCGCCAGCCTTCTTAAGTGTTCACCACAAGGCAGGCGGTGAACAGGGCCTTAACATTGACGCCGGCTCCTAATGGAGCCGGCGCCAATGTGGCGGTGCAGCGGATGCAGTAGCACCCATTGAGCATTCCACTGCCCATAATTCAGGCAGGGAATGGGAGACGAAGCTGTGCATGGGGGACCCTGCACTGCCCATGCCAAGTGCATAGGTAGTGTAAGGGCCTCCCGACACCTTCATTCTGCCAGCCTTTCCATGGCGGTGCAACAACCTTGGAAAGGCTGGCAGTATGGGATGGGGACTCGAATACCAAGGGCAGCACAGCTTGCATTGCTACCTGGTGGATAACAACCGCCGGGACTGCCAGGCTGCCGGTTAGCGGCAGCCTGTTGGTGTTGGCTGTCAGACCATGGCAGCTCCGCCACGGTCATAATGTGACTGTCAGACCCCCACAACTGTGGCTGTCTGACCACTACTGTGGGTCTGACAGTCTGAAGACTGCCAGACTCATAATGAGGCCCTGAGTCTTAGGTAGGTAGTTGTATTTAGGACCTAGTTGGGATGGTAGATAGTTACAGTTAGGCCCTAGTTTCCACAGAAAAAAAGCATTTTTTTTAATTCACTATGGGCTAGATGTATCGAAGCATTTTGCATTCGCAAACCGTGCAAATGTCCGATTGCGAATGCAAAAATGTGTTTCACGATGTCTGAAATGCATTTGCAGTGTGAATTTCAGAAATTGCAAAAACTGTGATTTTTTTGCGAATGAGAGACGAATTTGCGTGTTGCAAGCAGAGTATCGCAAATAGCGACAGGATTTACCGAATCGCTGTTGTCGCTAATTGCGATACAGATTAGCGAATTGTTGATAGCAATTTCCAAAATCGTGCTGCTATTTGCGAGATGCAGATTGTGACACGCAAAAATGAATTCACAATGCGATGTAGCAAAAAATTGCAATTTGTGATTATTCGCAGAATGGCCGTTTGCACATGCAAATTACCACAAACTGCAACCAGGTGGTAACCAGGTGCAACCTATATAAAGAGGCCCAAAATGCCTCAGCCCCTCTTCCAGAATGGCTGCACTCTACGTCATGGCGAGGAGAATGAGGATCTTGGCGGGCTTGAGGAGAGAGAGTAGGAGACAGGAGCGCATTTTCAGAGTGCGCATAACCCTTTTTGACCAGACTGAGGAGGACATTTTTGATAAGTACAGGTTAAGCTCAGCCATGATACTTAACCTAATAGCTGAACTACAACCCATGCTGCAGTGCACAACACACAGGACCAATAGCATACCCACCCATGTGCAGGTATTATGCTCCCTGCTCCTACTAGCCTCAGGGAGCTATCAAGGGGTCATAGCAGCAGATTTTTCAATGCATTTCTCAATGCCATGCTGAGCAGAATACAACTGTACATCAGATTCCCCAACACCCCGCAGTACAACAAAACAAAGTTAATCTTTACCAGATAGCACAGTTCCCACATGTGCTAGGTGCCATTGATGGGACACATGTAGCAATCTGTCCACCATTGGCTAGCTAATATGTTTATCGCAACCGTAAAAACCATCATTCCATGAACATACAGGTGATATGCAATGCCTCCTACATCCTTACCGATCTTGTGGCTAGATACCCAGGGAGCACACATGACTCCTACATCTTTCACCACAGCGGGATACACACAAGACTGCTAGCTGGGGAGTTTGGGGAAGGATATCTACTAGGTAATTTGATAGTTCATAATAATGGATTGATGTAACCATAACGTCAGACTGCAAATGTACTCATTGTACTCTCTGCATTCAGGAGACAGTGCTTCCGCAGTGCGCACCTATATGCTAACTCCCTACCTGAGCCCTGCCACCTCAGCAGAGAGGAGGTACAACGCTGCACATAGGGCTACCCACAAGGTGGTGGAGCACACTTTTGGGCTGCTGAAGAGCCGTTTCAGGTGCATCTATAGGAGTGGAGGTGCACTACAGTACAGCCCTTAGACGACATGCAAAATTGTGGTCACATGTGCTATCCTGCACAACATAGCAACCACCAGGGGCATATCAGTGGAAATCGTGGAGCCAGACTCAGATGAGGATGATGATCCCTTACCACCCCTTCTACCAGCCGACAGGAACAGTGCAGCAGAAGGCAGACAAAGACGTGCTGACATCACGCGCAACCATTTTTGATGTAAGTAATGACAAATCCACTTCAAAATTTTAGTTTTTCAGTAGTTAGCATCCTTATTACCTTGACTTCAGGTAAACATTGTGTCAGTAGGACATAGTTATTCACAATGGGCAGACAAGATCTAATAACAGTGTCACACTATTAGCATTATAGCATGACTTTATTACACATGTTGAGGTGGTCTCCTCTAGCCCTCAACATCACTTCTTTCGTCCACGCACTCCACTTGAGTGCTCAGTGCCCTCGCTGGCACCTCTAGTAACAGGTTCACCTGCAGTACTGTGTCTGACACTGCGACGCCTCAGATCAATCACAGGGACTGTCAGACTGCTGAGGCTGGAGGACTCCTCACTGTCACCAACACCCAGTTTGTTGGTTGTGGCACTGCGTGCTGTTTGTAATGCATCCACTACATTGGTAATTTGCACCAGTCCCTGCGCAATGTCCCTACTGCAATGTGCCATCTCCACCTGTGTGGCAATGGCATGGCGTGATATCAGGGCTGTTGAACTTGCAAGCCGATTGACTGATCTACAGATACTGTCCTACTTAGCCAAATATTGATGATAGTGCCTGCGCTGGCTGACACGCTCCTGCCGTATCTCTGTGCATAGTTCCCCAATGGCCTGTGTCAACTCCTTGGTGTTCTCAGCAGCTCTTTGCTGTCCCTCAATCAGGGCCTCCAAGTGCTTGTTTGTTAACCCCATATTGTTATTGTGAGACACAAACTGTCTGTGCAGTGACTTTAAATGTTTGCATTGCAGGCGCTGCACTTTCAGCATGGAAGCTTCCAGGCCGCTAAAGATTGATGGGCCCACTCCTTCTTCTGTGCCCTGTCTGCCTGCATCATGACATCTCCTGAGGGGAGATGGTGCATGGACTGCTGTCTTCCTGTGGGGCTTGGCTCTGGTGGTGGTGTGGGTTCATGTTCTGGCATCTCATCTGAGTCCAGGTTGTACTCTGGCAGTGGTAACACCCTTGCCCTGCATCTAGTTGGAACAATACTATAGGGTTCATGTTGTGCATGGAACATTTCGGGGTGATCCTTCATGCGGGAACAAATAAAAAGGAAGGTTAAAAAAGTATGTTTCCCCTGTTAATTCCCATAGAAGTTTTAGACATGCCTGCATCCCGAACAGCTGGATGAAAGTGCACCAAATTTGGCACAATGATAGCTATTGGTTGGTAGATCATGGGGCATATTTATACTCCGTTTGCGCCGGAATTGCGTCGTTTTTTTTTTACGCAATTCCAACGCAAAACTAACTCCATATTCATACTAGCGCCAAAGTCCATGGAGTTTGCGTCATTTTTTAGCGTGGACACCTACTTTGCGTTAATGATATGCAAGGTAGGCGTTCACGTCTAATAAATTGACTCCGAGGCATGTGTGCCGTATTTACACTCCCGGGCAAAATTCAAGCCCGGGAGTGGGCGGGTCCAAAAAAATGACGTACGGCCGCTTTTGCGCCGTTTTTTAGCACCTGCAAAAGGCAGGCGTTAAGGGACCTGTGGGCTCTGAAGGAGCCCAGAGGTGCCCTCCCATGCCCCCAGGGACACCCCCTGTCACCCTTGCCCACCCCAGGAGGACACCCAAGGCTGGAGGGACCCATCCCAGGGACATTAAGGTAAGTTCAGGTAAGTCATTTTTTTTTTTTTTGTGGCATAGGGGGGCCTGATTTGTGCCCCCCTACATGCCACTATGCCCAATGACCATGCCCAGGGGACATACGTCCCCTGGGCATGGCCATTGGGCAAGGGGGCATGACTCCTGTCTTTGCTAAGACAGGAGTCATTTCTATGGGGGTTGGGAGTCGAAAAAAATGGCGCAAATCGGGTTGAGGCGAAAAATTTGCCTCAACCTGACTTGCCCCATTTTTTGACGCCCAAGCCCCATATCCCCCTACACCGGCGCTGCCTGGTGTACGTCGTTTTTTTCCACGCACACCAGGCAGCGCCGGCGGCTAACGCCGGCTAACGTCATTGATTAAATACGGCGCTTCAGAATGGCGTTAGCCGGCGCAATTTTTTTTGACGCAAAACTGCGTTAGCGCAGTTTTGCGTAAAAAAGTATAAATATGCCCCATGTTTTTTGTTATTTGGTTTGAAAACATTCAGTAACTTGCACAATATTAAAGGAAATCTAAATTTGTATTTTTAGAAATGCTTCCCGAATAGCCCTGAACTCGTGCTTAGGTTTGATTGACTGCCAATGCTTCAACAAGGAAGTGTTGGCAGCCATTTTGGGACTCAGCTGAAGCCAAGGCCCGGAAAAAAGGCAAAGAAAGAGAAAAGCGGGTAGGAATACCCAGACCCCTTAGCTTTGGTTCGGATGTCCCCTTAGGATCCTGTGAGGGAAAAAAAGCATTTTTTTAAAAATTCACTGCAAACTTTCTGAATTTATATTCAAACCTGGGCGTAGAACTTCGCTCCGCTGACAGAGTTTGTGGAATTCAGTCACTTTGTGCTATGTGAAGTATTGTGGAGTTCATGAATTCCGCACTCCTGCATGGAGCATGGTTTGTTTGCACTTGCAAGATTGAGTTTTGGTGCTCTCTTGCAAGTGCAACGATTCTCGCGGGATGCTAAAGAGCATGCATTTGTTTATGCTGCTTCCAGACACACTGGTGGCAGAAACAAGGCCTCTTAGGAATGAGACCTCACTTCTGAAGTGGCCTACCACCACAATGTCGGCCACCAAAATGTCGTCACAATGGCTACCATCCATCTGCCATATTATGATCAGTGCTGGTCTTCCACCACAAGAAGGGTGGAAATCCTGCAGTGATCATGCTGGCAGACGGTGGTAAGCTAGAACTGCTACCACCAGCACTGCCATGCCAGTTGAATGCCACCAGCCGTATCATGGCCTGTGATAGGGCCTGGTGATTTTCTGCTGCAGGGCACTGCTGGCGGTAGCAGCGTCCCTTCCCTTCGCTGCTGGAAGACCTCCTCGAAAAAGGTTAGTTGGGCTTCCGACAGGGGAGGGGTGGTGGATGTTGTGTGTGTGTCTGGTTGTATGCATGAAAATGTGAGTGTGTGTGAATGCATCTGTGTGTGTTATGTTTGTGTGGTTGTGTGCATGTGAGTGAATGCATTTTAGAATGGTGGAGTGAGTGCGTGCCTGCATGTCATCGTGATTGTGTGTAAGAATGTGTGCGAGCATGTCTGGAGAAACCCGTGTATGAATGCATGTGTGCCAGAGTGAGTGATTGGGTGTACGCATGGTGCGTGTCTGCGGGTATGTACATGTATGGGGGTGTGTGTGTGATGATCAGAGGAGATGGGGTGTGTGATGATTGGAAGGGGTGGGGTGTGTGTTTGATGATCGGAGGGGTGAGGTGGCCTACCACCATGGTTTTCGTGGTGTTGCTAGGCAGAATCATAATGCGGCCGGTGGTACTGTGCCGGCCGCCGGGCTGGATATTGACATCTCCGGCCCAGTGGCCGATACCGCCATGGCGGTATGAGTGGAGAAGTGGGTGGTTGGCTGCAGCCAATTCGCCATTCTCGTAATGTGGTGGTACTACTACCACATTTCCACTCACCGCCAGGGTCATAATGACTCCTTAAATCTAGTCAAAAAGAAATGTTCACTAGAATGGAAACTGCAGTTTGTTTTTCAGATTGACAAGCCTTTCTTTTCTAACAGGAACGAAATGCGTCTCAGACTCCAACTTCCTATTCCTGTCCATCAAGCTTCTTCTGGTGCTTTGTCCATTTCCTGGCCACTCTCCTTGTCGCCTGGATACACCTTTGGTTTTAAGGATTTTGTTTTTGTTAAATCACACAAGGAAGTTAAAAAACTATTGCATAATGGTGTTGTTTCTTTGCTTGGGCATGCACCAGTATTTCTTTGCACTTTAATTTGATATTTGATTTTTACATTTTACAGTGCTGGGTGTGCTGGTGTTTAGTTATTATTTAATTTGCATTTCATTGATTTTTAACTTTTTGTAAAGGAACATTGTTGCACAGCTCAGTAATTTTCCTACATGTTTGTAACATTTGCAATATTATTTTAGTATGTGGTCTAGATTTCCAAAGGGCCATTTAGCCAACAGACCTAGTACTAGTCATCACTGCATGAAATACATGTTTTAGAGGTATATGCTTTTAAAACATCATTTAGGGCAGGGATAACCTTGGATTAAATGTAAAATGTTTGCTATTCTTTGCATTTCATTCTTTTTTTGCAAAAATTGTTTATTATGTAGGGTACTAATATTTCATTGCATAGCAGGATGTTGTTTGACCATGTGTCTTGCAACCATTTTGTGCATGCAACCAGTGTCCCTTTACCATTGGGTTGCATGTGTTCTTTGTATGCCATGCCTCTTTGCTCTTCGCTGTTGTTGTTTGACCATGTGGCTGGCTGGCTGACAGCCATTTTGTCCATCCAGCCCGTGTCCTCTGCCGCAGTCTTGCATGTGTTCTTTGTTTGCCAAGCCTCCTTGCTCCTTGTTGTTGTGGTGGTGTGACCATGTGGCTGGAAGGCAGCCATTTGTCCATACAGCCAGTGTCCCTTTTGCCATAGGCTTGCATGTGTTCTTTTTTTTTCTCATGTCTCCTTTCTTATAGTTGTTTGACTATGTGTCTGGCAGTAATTTTGTCCATTCAGCCAGTGTCCCTATGCCGTAGGCTTGCATGTGTTCGTCTTTGTTTTTCTTGCTCATTGTAGGTTTTTTTTATTTATTTTTTTATCATGTGGCTGGCAGCCATTTTGTCCATCCAGCCAGTGTCCCTTGCTTGCTTGTGTTATTTATTCTTTGTGCCTCCTCCTTGCTGTTGTTGGTTGACCACATGACTGGCTGGCAGGCATTTTGTGTGCACCGTTATGTGTCTTTGACATAGGCTTACATACAACACCTTTAATTATTGATAATTTGTTTTTTAAGTTTCAGTTTTTATTTTTAATGTTTTTTTTTTCTGATTTAAATTGAAATTAACATTTTTAATTTTAATTTTTCATGCCATTTTTATTTCACTTTTTAATTTCTTTTTTTTATGTATATAACTTTATTTTCTTTACTTTTTTATTTCTTATTTCTATATTTGATTTTAATTTTTATGTTATTTTTTATATTTTAGTTTTTCATTGTTTAATCATTTTTTATTTGTATTTGTATTTTTAATTAATTCTGCATTTTGCCTTGAACCTTCCACCCACATCCATACAATCCATTCCACAAGCCATCCATCCATTCATCCATCCACCAAAGATGCACAGCTGCACTGCAGCATTCACTTTCTTTAGGTGTGATTCAATTTCCTCCAGGACATACTGGCTGAGGAGTACAGCAGACAAATCAACAGCATAATTAATTTTGTTAATGATTATTCCATTTCCCCGGACTACCTTGCCACCATAGGTTATTTGAAGGATTATTCCATTTATCCACGCACGTCTCTCTGATTACCCCAGGCGTCTCATTTAAAACAGATGGAGATAAAGCAAAGAGCTAAATCTGCCTGTTACACTGTCTAATTTGAAATTAAATTTGTTTATGGTGCGGTAGTGTGGTTTGTCTTTACAATGTTTGTTGGAATAGGTATATTACATAAGTAACCAACCGCACTAAGATTGCATTTCTCTGTACTATTTCAACTTGCAACAATGCCACATTTCACTAACTACATGTTTTTGTTGCTTTGTTGTTTTTAGGTACAAAAGAGAAGAGACCACACATCACCCGCAGTATTGCCAAAGAGAAGGCCTAACAGTTACTTTGGACCACAGGCACCAAACACTTTTACTTGTGCATCTTAGTGCCTGCTGCCACACCGGCCTCTGGGGAGGAACCTAAGAGCACACTTCTGCATCAACAAAACCACCCCAACCCAATCCAAAGACTATGGTCTGTCAGTGAGGCAGCCACTGCAATCATGGTGACGCCGACGAGCAGTGATGCTGAATTGGATTTGTTTCTTTTGCAAAGTAGTACCCAGTCATTTCAGGAAACAGAGTAAAGTGGATAACAGCTGCAACCAGATCGTCCTGAGGATGAAGCAGAACAGGAGGTCAAGCTTCCTGTTGATCAAGAAACTCTTCTTTTAGAATCAGTGGCTCCCAGATCTCCAGCAAGAACAAGGAAGGGTACTACTCCACCATCTTCTCCAAGTACCACATCTGATGAGATGATAGGGACATGGAGTTGACACTGGCAGAGTCTGGGGGTTGTCCGGAGAAGCAAGGGGAAAAAAGTTTCACAAAGCCTTAGAATCATGGAAGGGGTTGATGATGAGGAGGATGATGAAGATGAGCCAGTCATTGTGGAAGCTGGCACAAACGAGCATAACATTCCAAACCAACATGCTCCAAGAGATGTGGTACAGGCAACACAACCAGATCCCATATTCATAAGGCCCCAGCAGAGACCTGTATCAACCCATACCTCAGTAGTATGCACTGCAGAGAGGCAATCAACACACCCATCTACTTCCAGTTCTTCTTCATGCATTGACACTAGTCTAGTAAGAAAGTACTTCTCCCCAGTTTGGGACTTTTTTACGATTAGCAAACAGGAGGAGAACGTTGCCATATGCTCCTTTTGCAACACAAGTGTTTGTCGAGGTATGCGAGTTCACATTGTGGTACTGGAGGCCAGGTGACCAATATGAAAAAATATCAGGCAATCTGGTGGGAGGAGCACCCTAAAAAACATCTCAACGTGGTTGCAGTAGTGAAGGTGACAAGAGCCAGGAAACATCAGCTACAAGTGGTCAAATTACAGTGGAAAGTGAGGAAGAAGAGGGTGACACCTTCATGCATAGCAGCCCTGTTCCCAAAAAGTGCACCAGAATCATCCACCTCAGCTACCTCACAATGGCACAGGAAGAATCAGTGCCAGATGGAGACATTGCAGCATTTTGTGACTGCACCTCAACACGCAATGAGTCTACCACCACCTACATCTGAAAAGCCACACCTCTGTCAGTGGCCTTGTAAAAGAAGGAAACAAAGGCTACAATTATGGGCATATTTAGGAAGGCGGGCCCTATGACCACAAACACCCAATGGCACGTTTGTACAATGGGACGCTAGGCAAAAATGTTAGTGCTGGACCTCCTCCCTTTTTCTTTTATGAAGGATTGGGATTCTTAGAGCTTGTGGCAGCCATCTGCCCAAAATGGACAATTCCAAGTCAAACCTATTTTGCCAGAGTTGCTGTTACAGTGCTGCATCACAATGTGCTACAATCGGTTGGACAAGCTTTGCAGCAAAGTGTCATCTACACTTTCCACCTGACGACAGAGAAGTGGACCAGTTGTCAGGCTACTGATTAAATGTGCATTACTGCACACTGGATCTTTTTAGTGGGGGTAAAGCAAAAGCTACAGGTCTTGGACCTGGAGAAATATATGAGTGTTTGACTGCATGCAACAGTCGTCATGTTCACCATGGAGAAATCACACACAGCTGAAAACATCTTGGAGGAATTTAATAGCAAGATGTCTGGATGGCTGCAACCAAGAAGTCTTCAAGTTGGATTTGTTGCCACGGACAAGGGCAGTAACATAGTCAAAACAATGACAGATGGTGGCAAGATCAGGGTCCTGTGTTTGGCATACTACACCAACCTGGTTGCACAAGACTTTCTTGAAAAAAAAGACATAGGGGGTCATTCTGACCCTGGCGGCCGGTGGCCGCCAGGGCCACCGACCACGGGAGCACCGCCAACAGGCTGGCGGTGCTCCCACGAGCATTCTGACCACGGCGGTTCAGCCGCGGTCAGAAGCTGAAAGTCGGCGGGCTCCCGCCAACTTTCCGCTGCTCGGGGGAATCCTCCATGGCGGCGGAGCGTGCTCCGCCGCCATGGGGATTCTGACACCCCCTACCGCCATCCTGTTCATGGCGGGAAACCCGCCATGAACAGGATGGCGGTAGGGGGTGCCGCGGGGCCCCTGGGGGCCCCTGCAGTGCCCATGCCAATGGCATGGGCACTGCAGGGGCCCCCGTAAGAGGGCCCCGCAAATTATTTTAGTGTCTGCTTTGCAGACACTGAAATACGCGACGGGTGCAACTGCACCTGTCGCACCCCTGCAACTACGCCGGCTCAATTCTGAGCCGGCGTCCTCGTTGCAGGGGCATTTCCTCTGGGCCGGCGGGCGCTCTTTTGGAGAGCGCCCGCCGGCCCAGAGGAAATGTCTGAATGGCCGCCGCGGTCTTCTGACCGCGGTGCGGTCATTTGGCGGCGGTACCTTGGCGGACGGCAGAATCAGGGCCATAGTCAGCAACATACTGACCACCTGCAGATGCAACTGCACTTATTACTGCCATTGTTTTTATAACCCGGAAACTGTTGTGGAGTACCATTTAAAGCCCTGATACAGGAGGTGCCAGCACAATAGAAATCAACCTATTATATATTGCAATGTCTATTTGAGCAGTACAAACAGATCAATGACTATGTCAGTCAAAGAGGAACTGATGCAATTGGGAAACCTATGACCATGGTTGCAAACAAATGGGGCTAGTCAAATGCCTCAAACAGATGCAGCTCCCTTTTGAGGTTTCCACGTGGGAAGTTAGCAAGGAGGACAGTACAATGGACCAAGCTATCCCCTTATTGTTTCTGCTACATGAGCAGCTAAAGAAGGTGTCTGAAAGGTTTGCATTCAGAGATGCAAATTAAAACCCAGAAGATCATGCCTTGGTTGACAGTCTAAGCTATTCCTTGACTTTCACTGCAAGGCTGCAAAATGATATAATCTCATCCAAAGAGTACATCTGTGCCACCCTAATTGATCCACGCTACAAAAAACTCTTTTCACTTTCATTCCTTTTTCTGAAGGGGATGTTTCACAATACAAATGGTGGATTTTTAAACAAGCAGGAGAACTGGAAGAAGAATGGCTGGAACTTAGAGTCTCACTCTGAAGTACTGGGATGCTGCCTTCAACTTCTAGAAAGGACAGTCGTGTCACACATCCACCAACCCCACCAACAAGGAAACCAGTGACAACAGCAACAGAAGAATCAGACCCAACCTCTGCATTGGCTTGGTTTTAAGTGGCAGGTCTGAAGTCCAGTGCAAAGGATGACCCAAATGAGGTGATTGTAGATCAAAACCCATTGGTGTATTGGCATGGGAAGATGCACCAATGGCCAGAGCTCAGCAGGCTGAGAATAAAGGTTATGGAATTCCTGTAGCCAGTGTGTCTGCTGAATGTGTGTTCAGTACAGCTGGTGCAGTTACTAAAGTAAGAAGGACCAGACTCATGCTTCAAAACATGGAGAGATTGATCATGATCAAAATGAACCAGCATTTTATACCACCTGATTACACTGTTCCCAAAACACCACTGGAGTAGGAAGAGGTTGATTGGTCAGAATTAAGTGTGTTAACTGACCAACTTCTTGGAGAACCACCAGAGTTTGAATACAAACTCTACTTCCTAGACTGAGTATGCCATTGCCACAACAGAACTTTCTATTTATTTCTTGTTCAGCTTCTTTTTTTTATCTGTCTTTCTTTGCAAAAAAAAAAAATATATATATATACATATGTATGCTAGTGCAACATTATGTTTGTGTCAGATTTATGGTGTCCTACCATTGATTTTATAGTCGCATATAAGCCTGGATTGGAGTTGGACCCATGTGCAATGAAGAAACCCTTACATACCCTTCAGGTGGTTGGAGGCGAAGAGCTGCAACACCCCGCCCCTGCACCTTAGGCAGTCACTATCGCTACCTCAATTCAGTAAGGACCTTAAAACCTGGCTCTTCAACTGAAGCTTAGAGGACAAACACCCTTAGCGCGTCAAGACCCTTGCGGGTGAGTAGTTGTCCTCATTTTTATTTTTTATTTTTTTGCCTCCCTCACATACCCTTGCCTATACAATTTTTTTGCATCCCCTAGCAGGGCTGCCCAAGAAGATCATTAACAATGCCAGTGCCAATGCCAAATTCCAATGTGTGGATACCACCAAAGAGGAGATATTTTGTTCAACCACTGTGCTTGGATTGGAAGAGGTAACTACTATAACTATTGCAACAATTAGTGGTGAGATATTGATTGTGAATTTGTGAGTGATGACTGAAGTATATGGTGGCTGAGAGTGAGGGAGTTCAACAAATTTGTAAGCTGGTTTGTGATTATTTTCACTGTTTGGGGGCTGATTGGTGATCATTTCATCCTTAAAGTGATTGGCATTTCAAAAGTAGTAACATTTACCTGCAGGGACTACTCTTCTTTTCTGGTGCCTTAAAACAGACTAGCCACTTTAGTTATCTGTCAGGATTCTTTTGGTTCGTTCTCAGGATCAGTACCCTCAAGAAGCCCACCTCCTGGCAGCCCTGATTCTGCTTCTATGTACACAGAATACCAGAATGGCCAGACCGGGGGAAGGGAACTTAGGGAAGGTACTGCGGGAAGGGAGAACTGTGAAAGAAATATACACCTTGAACACTCAGACTGATTAGTAATACAATCGTGATGATAGAACTCTGGAAACAGTTTATTGACTTTCTACCTCAACCCTTTTTTTATTCTTCTTCACACAATGTTGCAACTGTTCTGTTAACTTCAGACAATGGTGGTCATTATGACCCTGGTGGTCCTGCCCCACCACACTGGTGGTGGTGGCTAGACCACTGACAGTGTGGCAGAGCAGGACCTCCAAATTATGACATCCCAAGTGAACTGGCTGCATCGCAGCCAGTTCACCACCTGTACCACCTGGGAGGTGGGACGCCTGCCCGAAGGTTGACCACCGTCGACCCGGCAGTCCACCTAACACCGCCTGCGGTATTTTGAGTATCATTATCGCCAGGGATTCTGTGTCAGCAGCCCCGCCATGAAATCCGTGGCGGTAAGGATACTGGTGACAGGAATACTAATTTCTGTTACCACAATTTAGGAACACCCCACCCCTGACCCCATCAGAAGCCCCCTACCCACCTAAGCAGTGACACCCACCCTCCCCAATCCCCATTCTGTACCCCCACCCTCCGATCCCCATTCTGTACCCTTCTTCCCGATCCCTGTTCTGTACCCCACCCTCAATCCCTGTTCTGAACCCCCACCCCATCCATGCACGCACACACCACACTTGCATACATGCACGCACACGTCCACACTCACTCTTTCAAACACACATATGCACACATGCACACATGACCACAACACCCCCGCATACACGTACACATACTCCCCCACATACACACATTCACACAGGCACACAGACATTTACACACGCACACACACACACACACACACAAACACACACAACACCCCCACCCTCCTATATTCACACACCCATTCACACACACAACACTCAACACTCCCCCTCCCCTGTTGGTCGATCACCTTACCTTGTGGTTGCAGTGATCATCATGGAGGGAACGGGGTTCATGGTGCCGCACCAGCGCCCCACCAGCACAGCACCACCTTGCCATCCACAATGTAGTAATACGGCGGGCGGTGTTGTGGTGATGTGGTAGTGGTGACGGAGCATGCTCCACTAGACTGCCAACCGCCAGTATGGCTCCTGGCGGCTTGCCCGCCAAATAGTGGCAGAGAGCAGCCAGCAGTCTTAATATGGCAATCTGAAGACTGCCAACACTGGTGGTCATGTGGCGGGAGTGACTCCGGCAGTCTAAGAAATAGGCTGCTGAAGTCATAATGAGGGCCTATGTCTTAACAACAGGCTGACTCATAATCCTTCTTTGCATTCTTGTTTTGAAATGTCTATTTCAATTGTCCTCAGTTTTCCACATATATTTGCCTAACCACTCTACCATTTGCATAATTTGCGTGTTACAATTATATCCTCTCTCTTAGATTCTTGAAAAGAGTGTTCTGAATCAGGCATACTGTTCAAATGTCTTTCATGAGTGGTGAATTGTCACTGAGTAGCTAAGAGAAGCGGCAATGTATCACAAGGTAATACTAAAGTCTAATGTGCTCCGATTCTACTGCTGATAGAAGCTCTTTCCCTTTTGGAGCATGTTGAGTTTCTTTCCTGTTGTCGGCAATTACGTGTTTGTCACACGAGGTGGCCTACAATTTTCCCCGGCAGCCGGAGTTGATACTTTTTCCCAGGAGACAATGCCAGCGAGGAACGAGCATTGTCTCCATTCTCTACCAGCAATAATCTGCATGTGCGGTAGGGGGAGGGACACTTTTATAGTCTCTGAGACAGCCGTGACAGGACCCCTGGAAACTGAGAAAGGACACAGTTGTGATTGCAGTGATACAACAGCCTTGGCAAATGCAACTCTCTGATAAATGAATACTGTACCAAATATACGCACTGTCATTTATCTGTAACCGCAAATACAGTTATGTTAAAATATATGTTAAAATGTACAAAAGACACATTATTCTATCTTTGTCTTGTGTGTTTAAGTAAATGTAAGCTTGTAATAATGGTATAGTCTTTTGTTTGCTATGATCTCAATTTTAAGGATAGTGACATTACCAAACACAAAACTTACTCCAGTTCTGTTTCTCTGCTCGTTCTTCAACAGCAGTGTGCTTCACTGGTCTACCTTGCTTGGTGTGGGTCTGAGAAGGAGTTACTCTGAATCTGGAGGAATACGATGGAAGGACTCAGGATGGGACTACCTCAACAGCTAGGAAGGAGAAATGTATCTACTTCAAAGAAAACCTATGATGATGGTAAAGACTCCGGAGACTATTACTCATTCAGTTCTGTGAACTGGAGAGAGGTGTGTTCATTTTGAAATGCTGCTGAGTAGTTTTTTGCTGCATTGCTAGCTCAAATGTGAAACTCCTTTTATGTTTTTACTCTGCCTCTGAGTCGTCTTGTTACACTCCTGACTCCTCATGAAGCTTCCTTTGCTTTATTTTGTCCTTTTCCTTTACTCTATAATGCAGCTACTGTTTTTTTAAGACACAGGCCTTCTCCTAACCATCTCCTGCAGAAGAAAAACTTGGGGAAAGCTCAAGGCTCCAACTTACCCACTGGACAGATTCAGGCAGACACCAGAGTGTAGGACATTCCAATAAGAATGAACATGCATCACCCAATTTGGCAATACGTTATCATGTTGCTTTTAACATCATGATTTTTAGAACTGGGTGGGTTCCATTCAATATTCCATATTTCACAACTAGAAGACATTACACTTATGATACATTATCTGAGGTCTCTCTGGGGCAGAAGGACTGTTTCCAATGCATTTTCTGAACTGTGTCAATCTCACGTATCCCTTCATTTCCTTTGACAACACATTGATGGGGGTACGCAGCTCAGTGCCCCAACAAATATTGTTGTGGTTTCTTTTCTGTTGTGTTTGTCTTTGTCACACTTTTTCCCAAGTCCCCAGTCCCATCCATTCGCTGAGTCCCTAACCCCATTACCCCGGCTGTGTGATTTCTTGAGGTGTTACCTAATTTTACATTATAAATGAATCACACACTTACTGGAGCAGTTGTGGTGAGAGCAACACCAACTCACTGTATGACCTTCTTCCTTCTATTACCTGAGCAATATTGCACACTGGCCACATCAACAAGATCATTTAGCCTTGTATGTGTGTTCTGTAAATGCTTAATTTGGTCTTACCAATTCTGAGTCTGAGCCCCCTTCTCCTGACACCATGATTTGATTTCCTAAGTCTAGTTTTATAGCTCCCTACCATTGCTCAGAAGAAATTGACATCTCTAGACTTTATTATCATATGGTCTTCTTTGTCGTGTGTCTAATGCTCTCATTGTGGTAGAGTAATCTCAGTCTTCCTAAGGTTATGGCATATGACACACAAACTCGCTGTTTTATTTCAATCTAGTTGACAGCGATGGATGACCCTTTAATTAATCTTGCAGTTGGAGTTTGCATAGGTGGGAGTGGCACCTTCTGTCTTCCCTGTTTGTGCACTAGCCTGCTACTACTACCCCTACAACACCCTTAAGTTGCCACCTTAGAAAAAACCATGCAGTAAAAAGACTCCCTTGCTTTATCTATTCAAGTAAATGAAGAACTATGGATTGAAGTGAACTTGTATAGTTAGTAAATAACTCCTACTGAAGAAGTTGTTGTCTACATTTACCAGGTTTTTGTAGGCAAATTAGGCATGGGCAATCATCCCCTAATGATCAATATATAGTTGCAGAATGCAATAGAGCAAGGGTATAAGTAAATGATATACACTCTTTTAGCAGAGTAAAATAACAGGCCACTCCTAAAAGACAGCAGTGCAACTTAAAAGTCTAAAACACCAAAATAAAGATTTGAGATGCAGATGAAGTAAAGCAATTTCCCTTTAATTATTTACAAATAGAAAACCTCCTCTCTCCACCCACAACAGTCCCACCCCTCTCCCTGAACAAATAGCCCCATCTCCAAAAAGTCCAATGAAAAGTCCAAAATCCATTCCAAATCCCAGCCCATCCTCTACAGCCACAACAAATCCCTAACACCAAAACAAAAAATAAATATAAAAGGGCTTAAAAGAAGGCACTTTCAATATGGGTCCAGAGCTGGTACAGGCACTGCTGAATGCAGGCAAGTTGACTCTACAGCTGGTCTATCTGCTGCAAGATGCATCTGAGCAATGCCCTGTAAGATTGGGAGTGTACAGCAGCAGGTGCAATCAGTGACCCTGACCTGCTGATGGCTGTTCTGGCAAAGTACTGGCTGGGAGGTTGAGGGCTGGCGTGCTGATCTGTGGGTCCTGGGTCTGAGGCAGCTGTTCAGCCACATCCGCCTCCAGGATCACCAGCCACAGATATTCAACCCAGTTGTTCCCCAGTCTCTGGTGCCGCAGATGGGCCACTATCTCCTGCCTGGCTGTTAGTTTTCAAGCAGGAGTAGCTATATTGAGAAAAAGAAGAATATAAAAGTTAAATTGTAAAAAATGTTCTGAACAAACACTTCTTCAAATGATAGGTAGTGGGTGGCATAGTAGCACTACATTGCTGGTCCCCTCGGAATGTTGGAATTTGATGTGATCATGATTAGGAGAGTCACAGGGCCAAAATTGTATTTGTTTACCTACACATGCCTCACATAAATAATTATTTTTTAACCCCTTCGCTGCCAGGCCTTTTCCCCTCCTGTGCCGAGCCTTTTTTGGGCTATTTGGGGCAGTTCGCGCTTAGGCCCTCATAACTCTTTCTCCACATAAGCTACCCATGCCAAATTTGCGTCCTTTTTTCCAACATCCCAGGGATTCTAGAGGTAGAATGGTCCACTGAAGGAGACCAAGAAATTAGACAAAATAGAGTGAAAATTTAGTTTTTTTTTTTTTTAAATGGGAAAAAAGTGCTGAGGAAGAAGGGTTGTGTTTTTTTCTCTGAAAATGACATCAACAAACAGTTTGCGATGGTACAATAACCATCTTCATAGCTTTCAGGAACAGGCAGACTTAAATTAGCAAACCCAATTTTTCAACACAATTTTGGCATTTTACTGGGACATACCCCATTTTTACGATTTTTGGTGCTTTCAGCATCTTTCCAGTTAGTGACAGAAATGAGTGAGAAACCAATTCTGGATCTCAGACAGCTAAACATTTCTGATAATTAGACAAAGTTCTGAATTCAGTAAGGGGTCATTTGTGTAGAACCTACAAGTGTTTCCTACAGAAAATAACAGCTGAAATAAAAGAATATTGAAACTGAGGTAAAAAAACAGCCATTTTTCTCCACAGTTTACCATTACGTCTGCTGGACTCTTCTGGTTGCGGAATATATAGGGCGTGTAGGTTCATCAAGAACCCAAGGTACCCAGAGCCAATAAATGAGCTGCACCTTGCAATGGGTTTTCATTCTGCGGCGAGAATGCAGCAATTAATTTGCTGAAATATAAAAAGTGAAAAATAGGTATCAAGAAAACCTTTATATTTTCAAAATGGGCACAAGATAAGGTGATAAGAAGCAGTGGTTATTTTCTCATCTCTGAATTCCGGTATGCCCATACTAGCATGTGAATTACAGGGCTTTTCTCAAATAGACGTGTTTTTAACACACTGTCTTACATTTGGAAGAAAAAAATGTAGAGAAAGACAAGGGGTAATAACACTGGTTTTGCTATTCTGTGTTCCCCCAAGTCTCCCGATAAAAATGGTACCTCATTTGTGTGGTTAGGCCTACTGCTCGCAAAAGGAAACACAAAATGGACACATCATATTTTCACATTGAAATCTGACATGTTCTTTGCAAAGTGCCTAGCTGTAGATTTTAGCCTCTAGTTCAGCCGGCACCTAGAAAAACCTACCAAACCTGTGCATTTTTTTAAAACAAGGCACCTAAGATGTAGTGACTTGTGGGGCTCTGACCAGGTTCTGTTACCCAGAATCCTTTGCAAACCTCAAAATTTGGCCCCAAAAAACTTTTTCCTCTCATTTCGGTGAGAGGAGCCACAAATTTCCTTCCACCCAGCGTTCCCCTAAGTCTCCTGATAAAAATGGTATCACACTTGTGTGGGTAGCCCTAGTGCCTGTGAAAGGAAATGCCCCAAAACACAACGTGGACATCACATTCCCACAAAGAAAACAGAGCTGTTTTTTAACAAAGTGCATAACTGTGGATTTTGGCCTCTATCTCAGCCGGCACCTAGGGAAACCTACCAACCCTGCACATTTTTGACCAGGTTCTGTTAACCAGAATCTTTTGCAAACCTCAAAATTTGGGCCAAAAACACTTTTTCCTCTCATTTCTGTGACAGAACATTCTGGAATCTGAGAGGAGCCACAAATTTCCTTCCACCCAGCATTCCCTCAAGCCTCCCGATAAAAATGGCACCTCAGTTGTGTGGGTAGACCTAGTGCCAACAACAGGAAATGCCCCAAAACACATTGTAGACACATCACATGTTCACAAAGAAAACAGAGCTGTTTTTTACAAAGTGCCTAGCTGTGGATTTTGGCCTCTAGCTCAGCCGGCACCTGGGGAAACTTAGCAAACCTGTGCATTTTAGAAAACTAGACACCTAGGGAAATCCAAGATGTGGTGACTTGTGGGGCTCTGACCACGTTCTGTTAACCAGAATCCTTTGCAAACCTCAAAATTTGGCCAAAAACACTTTTTCCTCTCATTTCGGTGACAAAAAGTTCTGGAATCTAAGAGGAGCCACAAATTTCCTTCCACACAGCATTCCCCCAAGCCTCCCAATAGGAATGGTACCTCACTTGTGTGGGTAAGCCTAGCGCCTGCGACAGGAAATGCCCCAAAACACAACATGGACACATCACATTTTCACAAAGAAAACAGAGCTGTCTTTAACAAAGTGCCTACCTGTGGATTTTGGCCTTTAGCCCAGCCGGCACCTGGGGAACCCTACCAAACCTGCGCATTCTTTAAAACTAGACACCTAGGGAAATCCAAGATCGGGTGACTTGTGGGGCTCTGACCAGGTTCTGTTACCTGCAATCCATTGCAAACCTCAAAATGTGGCCAAAAACCACTTTTTCCTCTCATTTCGGTGACAGAATGTTATGGAATCTGAGAAGAGCCACAAATTTCCTTCCACCCAGCGCTTCCCCAAGTCTCCCGATAAAAATGATACCTCACTTGTGTGGGTGGCCCAGGTGCCTGCAACAGAAAAATGCCAAACACCTGTAGAGATTGAGGGGATAGCACAGCGACTTGATAAGCACATATTTTCATTTTCTACATATTTTAGGCTGACTCTGCTTTGGAGACCCACACAAGTGAGGAATCATTTTACTTGGGAGACTAAGGGGAACGCTTGGTGGTCCTACAAAGAAAAGTGATAAAAATATGCTTTTTTAAAATTTGAAGAGGAGTCTGGTTAAGAAACTGTTGGGGGATCCAGGCAAGTCACACCTCCATGGACTCCTTGGGGTGTCTATTTTTAAAACATGTCTGGGTTTGGTAGGTTTCCCTAGAAGAAGACTGCACCTGGGCCAAAAACATAGGTGCCCCCCCCAACACAGGTAATTTTGCAATAGATCATTTTGGTGTGTCCACTTACTTATGTGATGTTCCAAACACTAAAATTGTGAAAAGAAACACACTTAGGTTATGTTACAAAGACCCCTCACCCACCAACCAAGTTGGTGGCATGCTTTATCATTGGTGTCCCACCCAAAACACCTAGAGTGTCACAGGTGTGCTGCGACGCCTGATTACAGCTGGGCAGGTTTTGTTATTTTTACCACACATACTGGTTGAATTTGGCACGAGGGTGAGTGATGGTTCAGTGAATCAAATTTTATTAACAAGAGATTTCACAAAAATGAAATGCACTGTTATTAACTGAAAGGCCAAAAAACTGAACCAATGACTCAGCTTGTGAGATGTAATGCCACGACAAGGCCCCAACCGCTTTACATTCCATTCACACACCTTTCATACATGACATGAGCAAGACCATTCACGCCGCCAGTCATGGGCCCAGCACATTACAACACTTGCATCGACAGACAGCGCCATTCAAGGGCCCATCACTTACATACCCCCACATGCCTGATACAGCAAACACACCAGCTGATGGGAGTGTGTGGACTGGCGTTTGGCTGGCAGTGTGTTGCAGTAGCAAATGGTATCACTTTTGTTTTTGTTTTAAAAACAAAGAAAACACTAACTAATTAGAAATAACTACAAACACAAAAGCTCTAACTAAGTACCTGACAGAAATGCCAACCATGAAACTGAACACATGAAAATATAAAACAGGCAGTTTACACTCATGGTAGTTCCCAGTAATTCTTCTGGGTGTGGTAATTCCTGGAACAACCACCCACACACAGCCCAGGCTTTGAAGGACAATCTGGGCAGTACATTCGAGTCTCCCTCCAGATGCCTTTTTGAGCATAGCCTCTACATTTCTTAGCTGGAAAGTCTTTTTTGGGCATGGAAGGAATGTGCTCAGCAAAGTGGTAACCTTTCAATCTAGCCACATCCTCCACCACTGCTTCTTTAGGAACTCTTGCCTGTTCCACCACAATAAGGCTCTCTATCACTGACTCTTGAAATTTCACAAATGTCACCTTTGACTCTGGAGACCTATCCTGAAACACAATAAAAGCATTAAAACTTGCCAAGTGGAAGAAGTGAATTACTAACTTCTTATACCAAACGTAAGACTTACGAATAGCAGTATAAGGTTCCAACCTCTGATCACCTCTATCTACACCTCCCATGTGCTTATTATAATCTAAAATGCACACAGGTTTGCGCACCTCAGCAACCTGGCCCCAAACAGTCACGGGGGAAGTACTCTCATCATGGATGGTATTTAGCATGTAGACATCCCTCCTGTCTGAAAATTTCAAAGCTAGCAGCTCATCATTCCGCAAGGCACTGTACTGTCCCCTCTCAAGTTTTTTTACAGACAAGCTACCTTGGATAGCCTTTCTGGTTACAATGAATTGTGCTACAAGCAACAGTGTCCACTCTAAACAATTCCTTGAACAACTGCACTCCAGTGAAAAAGTTATCTACATACAAATGATGACCTTTGTTGAACAGTCGTCTACCAAGTTCCCACACAATTTTCTCAGTAACTCAAAAAGTAGGAGGACAACCAGGGGGTCAATACTGGAATCCCTACCAGTGTAGACACGGAAACTATAGACATGTCTTGTACTACTTTCAGACAGCATATACAGTTTAATTCCATATCGTGCCCTCTTGCTAGGAATGTACTGCCTAAAAAACAAACAACCCTTGAAGAGGACCAAAGACTCGTCCACAGCTATTTTTTTGCCTGGAACATAGACCTCTGAAAACCGATCTACAAAATATCAAGGACAGGCCTTAT
Source organism: Pleurodeles waltl (assembly GCF_031143425.1). Classification (NCBI taxonomy): domain Eukaryota; kingdom Metazoa; phylum Chordata; class Amphibia; order Caudata; family Salamandridae; genus Pleurodeles; species Pleurodeles waltl. The sequence continues at coordinate 1,040,063,990 of NC_090447.1, forward strand.
CTTAAAAAGACAGTCATTATCAGGGTGATCTCGTGGCAAGGCTAAAGCATTGTCAACAAAATGCAGCATCCTAAGAAGAAGCAAATACCGATTACGACTCATGGTTGCAGGAAATATAGCTGTTGCCATCAAGGGACTAGTAGACTAATAAGAAGCCAGTGATGGTTTCCTTATCAACCCCATCAAAAGAGTCAAACTCAAAAACCTTTTAATCTCCTCCAAATTTGTGGGAATCCACTGGGTAGCTCTAGAGTGTGGCCTAAGTCTAGCAGCGTCGTCCCTCAAATATTGCTCCGCATACAAATTAGTCTGCTCAACAATCTGTTCCAAAAACACATCATCTATAAATAACTCAAAGAAATTGACAGGCAAAAAAAATTCTGTATTGACTATACACCCCGGGAGACCAGTAAAGGCATGCAACTCTGGCTGCTCCATGTCTGGTGCCACCCAGAGTTCAGGTCTTCTAACGGGAAACCTTTTAGCCCCAGGTTGCTGCACTAATGGCACATCAGTGTCCTCCTCTAAAACAGACCCTTCACCTGTACTGAGTGGCTTCCTCATCAGAAGAATAGAACTTCGATAGAAACTTCACTGCCAGAATTTCTCACTTCCTCCTCTGCCTCAGATGCAGAGTCCGTCTCATGATCATGATCAGACAATGACTCAAAAAGCATACCAACAACCTGCTGAGCGGTCATCCTGCGGCTAGCCATGATCTTTCCTATGAAAAGTAACTGGACAAATGCACCACTTACAACCAGCACTGTGTAAGATAAGTAATAAAGTGTAGCTTTCTCACTAAGAGTAATAAACTCAAAAACTATACCGCTCACTTGCCTGAAAAAGCTTGACTCACCAGCAACTACTCTGCACATACGCAGCAATCCCCAATGATATCCCACTAAAGAGAAAGAAAGAAAATGCAAATTAGAAATAAGACAACACAAATGTCATTGTGCACAAATCTAAGGACAATTTCACACACAATCCTACATTTAGAACATCACCTTCAAACATGTCATTCATGCATGGCAACAATACTCCTTTGCAGTAAATTGTTTTTACTTACCTAAAACATGCAACTATGAAAAACGCAGGTCAACCACCGCCAAAACAGCAAGGAGCCACAGCAAAGCAAGCAAAAGCTTTGAACTAGAACAAAAAGGAGAAAAACAATTTATCACAAATGCAAATACTTCGCCAGTTGACAAACACCCCACCATCAAACTTTAAAAAATTGGTGCCTAAGTGGATTCTGCCCCCTATGGGGGCAGATGGGCGTACTAAAAAATAGGCCTATCTGCCCCAAGGGGGGCAGAAAATACCTTTAGTAATGTGTCCCCATGGGGAGCGACCTTGCCAAAGGGGCTGTCCCCCATCCACTAAACACTCACACACACACTTTATCCCTGGTCCCTAAGTGGATTGGCAGATGGGCCTAAAAAAAATAGCCTGCTCTGCCAAATGGCCAACAGTTCTATGCCCCCCCACATAAATAAACAAATAAAAAACATCCCTGGCATTCCAGTGGTTTCTGCCCCCCTAGGTGGCTTATCAGCCTAAAAATAATAGGCCGCTCCCCCCGCAGTAATGGCCATAAATAATATCCTCCCTAAGGGGAGCGACCCTTGCCCAAGAGGCCACCCCCATCCACTAAACACACACACTAACCCTGGTGCCTAAGTGGCTTCTGCCCCCTTGGAGAGCAGATGGGCCTAAAAAAAAATAGGCCGATCTGCCCCCAAGGGAGGCAGAAATGGTCAACAGTTCTATGCCCCCCTTGCCCAAGGGGGCACCCTCCCCCAAAATAAATAAGCAAATTAAAAAACATCCCTGGCATTCCAGTGGTTTCTGCCCCCATTAGAGGCAGATAAGCCTAAAAATAATAGGACGATCCCTGGTATCTAGTGGGCATTCCTGCTGCCCGATCACAATGCGATCAGGCAGCAGGAATGCTCAAACAAACATCAGGGGAAAGGAAAGGGTTTTCTCTGTGTCAGACCCCCCACCAACCGGAGGAGAATCTTACCTATTTCTCCGATCGCAATCTGGAAGCAAATGGCTCACAGCGTGACCGGCACCCTGTAATAATGTCAGCACGCGATCGCGTGCTGATGTCATTAGGGGGGGATTGGTGGGGTGGGACGGAATGGGAAGGGCTTCCCCTTCCATCCCTGCCTTTAGCCCACGGAGGGAGCAAGCTCCAAGCCGAGGACGTAATGTTTACGTCCTCAGCACAGGAGCACTGTGATGGTGGACGTAACCATTACGTCCCCGGTACAGAAGGGGTTAAAGGCTTTTCAAGTAACTGAACAGATACATTTAGTGGATCATAAAAATGAGTCATCTCTCATTTATGAAGAATAAGGTATTATGCAATATGGAGTACAAGTTGTTGTGAAAAATTATTGGAGGCATGCTAGCCAGTGCTTCAAATACTTTGCTCCTGTCTGCAGCTTGGGCAGCTGTAGCTGACAATTAAGTATCATTAATTCCAATGGCCCTTCTCTATCTCACATTCCTTTCACTTAGTTTAGTGTCTACCCTTACTCCAAAGAGACAGATGAATAAATAAGATACATTACACAAGTTATCTATAAAAGGTAGATATGTTTAGCCTTTCTGCTCTAAGTAGACAAGGGGCAAAACGATGCACTGCACTACAGGGGAAGAAATGGGCTATATGAGTTGTATTTGCTAAGTTTGTCATAGAGTATCCCCTATGCCAAACTTGAAATCATATCAAGCACCTACTAGTCCCACTTTACTCATTGGTCTTGCCCATCAGCACAAATTCTATCAAACAAATAGATTTGCTGGGCAGTAAGGAAAGTAAAGAAACTTGACTTTCTCTATTGCAGATTAAGGCAGATGAATTAGGCAGGTGGGTAGATTGTTTGCTTTAGAAGGATAGATGGATGTCACTGATCTGTCTAGAGAGGAAGAGTTCCCTTCTTTATTTATCCAATCAATTATTCACCCGTCCTTTCAATCTTCCTCTATATACACCCATAGCCACCATGATTTAAGCTTTACGTTCTGTCATCCAGTCTTTCACCCAAATTTCAATCCTTTATCCATCCATTCAGAATCCACGCTATCCACCCCTTCTTTCAATCATCCTTTACCCCATCCATCCATTTATCCAATAACAACACTCACCCACTCATTCTATTTCATCCCCCAATCTTCCTTCCCCTTTAGACTTCTCACCCACCCTTTCTTTTAATCTTACCCTCTTTTACAATTCTATCAAGCCATCATTTTTAGAGTACATTATGTGTGCTTGTGCTGAGTTGCAGATAGAAGAGATCATAAGTAACCCAAACACAGTTGTAGCTGTAATGCAGGGGTGCATGGATTTGATCACGACAACTCCCTTGAGCTAGTGAGTAATAGTAATTGTCAATAGCCAAGCAATTTGACTTACCAACACCTGTCCTTGCTGCCCCTTCACCCTCTGCTCCATCTGCTCCTGCAGCTGTAGAACTTGAGCCTATTCCACTGGTTGGTGTGGCTATAAAAAAAGCAGGATACAGTTTTTAGATGCCAGGTACACCTCTCATCCTTAATTATTTAAATAAAAAAATGCAACCGCAATACATTGTTACAGTTTGGTTACTACTGCAGTATCTTCTGTCACAAATATCACTGTGAGCATTTTGTTGGAATGCTAGAAAAGCCAGGTAGTTAAGCCAACCAAAAGCTTTGAGCAATAGAGGGGCAGAGCAATCTTCTATGGTTAACAATGACTCAGAATCATTGAAGAGCAATGAAGAGGTGGAACACAAAATGGTCAATGAAAGAAAGAAAAAAATAATACAGGTGTTGTAGGGTGGCTGAGTAAGTACACCAGGCTTCACGTTTTCTGTGGATACGTATATTTAATTGTTCAATTACAGAGTAGTTTTGGTGGGCTTTGTTTCTTGGCCGGTAAGAATATGGTTGTTTGTTCATAGTATTGTTCTTTTGTCTAAATGTTCATTTTCGTCTTCTTCTTTCTCTTCCTCTTCAATAGACCTCTCGGGAAGCATGTGGGGACAGAAGAATAGGTATGGTAAGTGAATGGTTCACATCTTTTCTCTCTCTCTCTATCCCTTCTCTAACTATACTTATTTTCTTCAGTTTAATGTCTCACTTCTTTTCTTCAGTTTAATGTCTCACTTCTTTTCTTTTTCCTCTCTGTTGTTCTTTGGCTCTTATCTCTTCCTTTTTCTCTTGGGCTTTCCTATGTCTTTGTTTTCCCTGTCCTGCTCTTCTTCTCTGAGCTGGTATCTGTTAGCCACTTGCTATCTCCTTCTCTTTCTGTCCTTGTATGCTTGTGTGGCCTATAATTTCATCACCCTCTGTCTTCTGTTCCTTCTCTCAGATCTCTCGCTGTCTCCTTCTTTCTTTCTTCTTTTCTCTACTGTACTGGTTGTATCTCCACTCCTTACCCTTTCCTATTACTAGTCCCACCCCGCTCGTGCCTGTGTTTTCCGTGCCCCAAAAACCCCTCACCCACTCCCGGTTTCCTTCTCCCCCCCCCTTTTCCCAGTGTTGAGTTTCGTACCTGACTTTGCCATGCAGGTCCTAGGCGAGTGCTCCCCGGGGTCAGCAGTCTTTATCCAGGAGTCGGGATCGCGAGGGTATCGGATCCTCCGAACTGTCTGCTTCTCTGTAACGCCGGAAACCTCCCGCTGTGGCTTCTTCGTGTTTTCCTCCCGTTCCTGTCGTCCTTTCGCCGGTCGGCTCCTCTGTTCTCCTCCTCTGGAATGGACTCCCCGGCATTATCCCTACGGTCCTTATAACTGCCCCTCCTTCCGCGGACACTGCAGGGAACCAATAGGGAGGCCTGCACTGCGGGGTGTGTCTGGGACGCCATGGACAGAGTCAGCACAAGTTGTAGAAATGTGCGGTTGGCACAGTCCGGCCCGTCACAACAGGTATAACAGGAATTAAACAAAACTTAGATAGGGGAGTTGGAAAAAAGGGAGACAGTATAAAAAAGTAAAGAAGACAAAATTAACAGTAGCATAAAAGTGGGAAGAGGTAAAAGTTAGGGAAATAATAATAATAATATTAAATAATAGTACATACTGAAATTAGCAGAGCCATCAGCGATGGTGGTCGGTGCTTCCCCAGCTCTTGCTAGACCCACCGATGCAGTACCTATCTTCATGGCTCTGGGAGCTTATGTAAGAAATATAGATGAATGTATTGGTCTCGCATGCAGGGTGCTGCATTTTCATCAGCTCCCTGTGTGCAGGAGCAACACTGGCTCCCACAGGAAATGGGGAGCCAGCTAGGATTGCGGGACTCTTGAGGCTTCCCCATGGCCCCCATCAAAATGACAAGAAATAAATAATCCTGCCCTGCGTATTTATGATAGATAAATACATAGGGCAGGATTCATTGTTCGCACAAAGCTAATTTTAGGGAAATTAAACCTCAACAGGAAGCACTTACAAAACAAGGGAGGAGACCAAATTTAAGTTCCCCTTCTGTAAAGTACTAATCAACCTAACTTCGTACACGTGACCAAGGCAAAGCCAGTGTGTTTCATCGGCATTTTCACTGGCAAAAGTTATATGTAAAACTTGAAGAAGGTATTTGATCCTTGCTTTTTAAGCACAATATCTCATGTAGTGACTGTGACAAGTGGGTTCTTTCTTGTCATATGCTGCAGAGACCAGATATCCTGTTATCTCTTTTCCAAAGATGATGGACAGGTTACTAAAAGTACCCCCTAAACGTGTTTCCCACTGATTTTGAGACATGTTCTTGATGAACAGGAATATCATCACATCTACACCAAATAAAAGAAGCACTTAATGAATGCTGTGAAGTAGGCTGAAGGGCCTGGCTGCAGGCCAAGCCCTGAATCCAACCTGCCAACCCCCACCATGCATGGGAAAAGTGATGATAGGGGATTGGCTGCAGGGCCTGGCACAGCCCAGGTCCTATGACCAACCTCCACTGCCTGGCTGAAGGCCAAGCATGATATTGGGGTTGGTGGCTTATAGGGGATTGGCTCAAGGGCCTGCCCACAGAAATTCACTTTAGTTTTCTTGTTTCCCATAGCACTAGAAAGACATTGGTCCTTCCTCTGGCTGTTGTCAATGGCAATTCAAAATGTTATAAAAAAAAGAGACTAACAGTTTGAACTAGACAATAAAAATTAATTTATTTTGGTTCATTGTAACTAAATTAAGGCCCATATCAGTTCAGAGTGCCAGCTGGGAGACAAATTGATGGAATCCGCAAAGCTGGCTCAAAGGGTGGACTACTGTCTGGGAAAGTGATGTTAGCCGAGTGGGGGTGACAGAATGGTGGAAGGGGGTTTGCACCAAAAAATGACGCTAGGCTCGTTAGAGGCAAAATAAATGCCTTTAACCAGCCTGGCATCATTTCCTGATGCAAAACCATCCATACCACAAGACTCCTGTCTTATAAAAGACAGGAGTCATGCCCACCACTCCAATGAGCAGCACAGGGGACAGGAGTCCCCTGGGCATGGCCCCTGCACCCAGTGCCATGTAGGGGGCCCAATTCAGGGCCCCCAATAACAGTTTATAATTTATTTTAAGTACTTACCCCTTCTTACCCTACTTACTTGGGATGAGGGGCCCTCATCCTCTGGTGTCCCTATGGTGTGAATGGTGTTGTTCCTGGGGCTTGGGGTGGACACCTGTGGGCTCTTTCCATTATGTTTGACCATGGAAATAGGTCCACAGGTCTCATAACGCCTGCCCTGACCCAAGTGTTAAATAATGGCGCTAAGCAGGCTTAGCACCATTATTTAGGTCTGCCTCCCTCCGGTGCACAATTTTTGCACAGGAGGATAAATAAGACGCCCTGGGGCTTAGAGTCATTGTTTGGACGGGAACGCATACCTTGCATCTTATTGAGACAAGGGGGTTTTACACATCCAAAAATCACTTTAACTCCTATATTTTTGTGCTGGATGAGTCTGGCATCAAAATATAAAATATGCAGCTAAATGTTGCTGCATTTGCATTAAAATGATCCAAACAAAGTATAAATATGCCCCTAAGTCTTTCAGAAAAAATAGAAATGATGGATTTAAGTTAACGAAGAGAAATTGAGTAAAGTAGATACCTAAGTGCCACTGGGAAGGCAAGCATTGATCCAGAATGGTCACCCAAAAATTTCACATCAAGTTTAATTTACCTGTAAATAACCCCTGAGCAATCACATGTATCATCATCAGTTTGTATGTACTTGTGGAAGTTACTTTTCTTAAGTTTTGTGACCATTTACCTTTGCGTCTCTCTTCCCAGTGGAAGTGATACATAATCAGTATAGTCTTTTATTATTAATTGGCAGCCCAGCATGGGAGTGAAACAGAGGAGAGTGATGGGAGGTAACTTTGTCTTTTTTTAAAACAGTCATAGCTCTTCTCTTTTTGCCCTATTTTGATATATTATATACTAAAACAGCTGGCATAAGCAGCACACCAAATATATGCATAGACATATATATACATATATACATATTCGCTAAAAACACAAAGGTTACGGGGATGCACAAAACTGTAGAAATTCAGCATTTAAAGTTATTTTAAGTATCTATAACTTGTGCCCCTAGGTAACTATAACTCACACCCTCACCATGCTCCGTTTTCTCATCAACAACTTTACTGCAAAGGTTACAGTGATATTGTCAATGATGTCATAGAAGATTTTATGAGTGATGTAATATCTAGGGTAGTTAGCAGGCACATGATGAGGGCATAATACATAGTTACATTAAGGCACAAGTTATAGTTACTGATAATAACACTGGTTTTCTGTGTGTAAAATCTGAACGTAACTATAAAGACCCTGCAACCTCTGTTTTAGTGACTTTCTAAGGTTTTTCTATTCTATTTCCTAACTATAACATCAATGTATCCTTTGCTTTTTTAGTGAATCTCTAGGGTTTTTTCTTATGATGACCAGTGCAATGCAAGGTGGGGCTTGAACAAAGGGCCTGGCCTAGCATTGTTCTGCCCCACCAAATCTTGCCGCTCCTGTCCCCCTGTTCCTTGCCATCCATTGTCCAAGTACAGACCCCTGCTCTCTCATTACAGCCCTGTGTGGCCATTATTTTGACAATGCCCTTCCTGAAAGCACTGAATAGTTAGTCTGCTGCCCCACCTACCTCCTCCCTACCCTTTGTTGCCCAAGTCCATGCACCAGCCCCCCCTTCCTGCCCTACCTGGACCAAGGTACTACCACTACCCTCAATTTAGCTTGATGTCCCTGCCCACTCCTCCTGCCCTCCATTGTCCAATTCATTGCCTTATCAATGGCCCTTGTGCTGCCTCTGTGTTTAGCGTGTTGCCCCTACACTCCTTCCCCCATACTCCGATGTCTGTCTGCATGCTCCTGCTCCCTCAGTTTGCTCACCATATTCCATGGACCTGCCACTGCCCATCCTATCCACTCTGAGTGTTTGTTGAACTGTGATTGCCCCTCCTGCCTCCCTAGCATGGTCAAATGCCTCCTGCCTGTCCCTGACATCTCCACCTTGCCTCTCTGAGTCCATGCCCCTATCCTCTCCCTTTTGTCCACTGTGGTCCATTTTGCTTCCACTCCCTTCTGCCCTCCATGCTCTGCTATTCTGCAACTGCTTCTCCTGCCTGTTCTGTGCAGTCTTTTGTGAAGCCTGTTCCCCTGCCCTCTCTTATCTGTGTCCAGCCCCTACCCATCCCTTCTATCCTCCTTGGTCCTTTGTACATGCCCTGCCTCCTCCCTTTTGCCCACCATGTGCTGCCATTAACCCTCCCTCTTGCCATGCACAGTGTTCTGTGCTGCTATAGCCCTTCCCACATGCCCTGCGTGGTCAGATCGCTTCCCCCAAACCCCCCCACCTTCTTTCCATTGCCTGTGTGTATGCCATTATAGTCTCACTATTGTCCTCCTTGGTATGTTGTGCTTCCAGTGCCCATCCCTCCTGCCCTCCATGGTCAGCTTACTGCTTCTGCCCTGCCCCTTTGCCCCCTTGCCCCCCAGCCCTCTGTTTTTCCTTGTGCAGGCCCTTATCCTTTCTTTACCTCCTGTCCTGTCTGATCAATTGTTAGGCCCATGCCCCCTACCTATTGCCTTTCATGGTCCATTATGCTGCAACTGTCCTTCCTGTCTATCTGGTATGGTCAGCTTGCTGCCCTAGCCTCTTTCCCCTCTGCTCTCTGTTGTCCATGTGCATGGCTGTTTCCCCTCCAGTATGCTTTTAATGGCCCATTGTGCTGCACTTCTGTCCTGCTTTCCTGTGTGCTCTATTGTGCTGCTGAAACCCCTGATGCCTGTCCTGGAAGGTCAGTTGTGTGCACCTGCGTATCTCACTTCTGCCCTCTGTTATCCGAGTCCATACCCCTACCCCATTCCTCCTGCCCTTAGTAATCTGATGTAGCATACTTGCCTACATTTTGAACTTGGAAGGGGGAGATCTTGAAAAAAAGATCCTGGGTGGGGAATTTATTTTCCCTTTTGACTTACATTGAATAATAGGAGATTTTATGCAAAAGACAGAAAAAATAAAGCCCTTTTGGGCTTAAAAACATTTTGAGTCTCATGCCTGAATTGGGTCTGTTGGCATGTACGGTTGTACTGCCATTGTCTCTTCCTTCTGCCCTCAATGGTCTGTTATATTTCCACAGCTTCTCTTGCCTGTCCTGTATCATTGTTTTATTGCCCCTGACCCCTTTCCCCTGCCCTCCATGGTCTGTTGTGCTGCCACTGCTTCTCCCATTTGCCCAGCATGAAAAGCTGGCCCCTCTGCACCCTCCTGCCTCGCCTGAACTATCTGAGTCCATAACCCTGACATCTGCCTCCACACAGTATTCTATTGAACAACTAGATTGCTAACTTCTATATATTTATTACAAAAGAGTGTGTTGGACCTGGCCCTTTTTGCAGGGCCATCCCCAAACGTTTTGCCTCCTTTCTCCTATATTTTGTGACCATTTTCTGTTGACTTTAGGACTCTGTGCATTTTACCACTGCTAATCAGTGTTAAAGTGTACATGCTCTCTGTGTAAATTGTTTTGGTGATTGGTTTGTCCATGATTGGCATATTTGATTTGCTAGTAAGTCTCCTGGTAAAGTGTACTAGAGGTGCCTGGGGCCTACAAGTCAAATGGTACTAGTGGGCCTGCAGCAGTGATTGTGCCACCTACCATATTAACCCGGTAAACATGTCTCAGAACTGACACTGCAGTGTCTGTGTATACAGTCTGGCACTGCAAGTTCAACTTGGCAAGTGTACCCACTTGCCAGGACTAAACCCTCCATTTTTATACATATAACGCTCCCCTAAGTTAGGCCCTAGGTTGCCCCATTAGCAGGGTGCAGTGTATGTTAAACGTGGGACATGTACTGATGTGGTTTACATTTCACAACAGTGAAATACTACCAAATTTGGTTTTCCCTGTGCAAGGCCTATATCTCTCATAGGTTAACATGAGGGCTGCCTTTAAATACTCTAAAGGTACAGATTACCTTTGGGAGCAGGTACAAATTTGGGGTTTGGTGTCCCTGAACTCACAATTTGAAAACACATCTTTTAGTGAAGGTGTTTTTTAGATCGTTAGTTTGAAAATGCCACTTTTAGAAAGTATGCAGTTTCTTGCTTAAACCATTCTGTGATTCTGCCTGTTTGTGGATTCCTCGTCTGGGTCAGACTGACAGTTGGGCTGTTTGTGAATCTCTTCTAGACAGTGACACAAAGGGATGTAGCCTACATATCCTCCTGAGCCATCTGGGTTAAAGTGCAGGGAGGAGCAGTCACTTATACATGAATGGGCTGTGCCTGCCCTCACACAATGCAGTCTCCAGCCCCCTTGTAAGTGCCTGGTGCCTGGTCTGGGCAAGCTTGTAAATGACAGAGACTTTTTTTGATGTTTGCCTACCTCAAAGGCAGAAAGGGGTATAAGTAGTGGGCCCAAAATCCCAGACTTTAGATTTTTTCAAAATTACTTTTGGGATCAAGAGGAAACTCTGCCAAGGAGAAGAGCTAAAAAGATGGAGGAGGAGTACTGCGCCTCTGCCTGTGACTGTGCTTTGCTGGGTTGGCCTGCAGTCACTGCTTCTGCCTGAAGGAGGACATACACTGGACTGTGGTATATTTCTGCTTGCAAATAATCTCCAAGGCCTTGAATTGAGCTTGCTTCCTGTTCTGAAGTCTCAGGGCCATCAAAGACTTCTTCTGCCAGCACCTAGACTCTCTGCTGAGACTGCTGCTCTGCCAACTGGTGATAATTCTAGTCCCTGGTCCCTTAAAAGGTGAATTTGGCAGAACAAGGACTGAAATCCACACACAAAACACCGTGTGGGGACAATTTTGAGGCACCACCAGCAATGTGTCTGAAAAATTACTGAACCATCTGCTTTGTGGCTAAAGTCAACACTCCACCTGCATCTCAGCTGGGAGATTGACTCATCGCGGCTGGAGAAATGATGCAACACCCACTTGCAGCTGCTATAACGACACAAACCCGATGTTGCGCGGTTTTCTATCACCGTGCGGCTGGATTTCACATGCATCAATACTGGGCATCAAAAATCAACGCAAGCTTGCGCGGATTCGAGGTGCCTGTCTGGAAATATTGCAGGAGAGAAAAACCAATGCAGCACCTACCCGACCAAAGAAGAAAATGACACACGGTCTTGCTTGTGAGTGAGAAATCAACACATCGCTGACTTTTTGGACGCACGCTTGCCCATACAGCTTCATTATTGACGCAAACAGAGTACTTTGTGTAATATCAATGTTTCCATTGTTTTCTATGGAGTAAGACTTTTATTCTTTTGAAAATTCATATCTTGACTTGTGTTGGGTGGATATTTTTGTTTTTACCTTGTTTGATTTAGATAAATATTTCCTATTTTTCTAAACTGGTGTGGTGTCCATTTTGTAGTGTTTTCACTCTATTACTGTGTGTTGGTACAAATTCTTTACACATTTCCTTTGAGTTAAGCCTGACTGCTTGTGCCAAGCTACCAAGGGGGTAAGCAGGGGTATTCCTGATTGTCTACCTTCATTGCTCTGACTAGAGTGAGGTTCCCTGCTTGGAAAGAGAGCAGACTGACTGCCAACCAGAGACCCCATTTCTAACAGTGTGGCACACCTGATGTCATTGCAATGTATTCAGAGCTGTAATACCTAAAGCTTTTCCTTCAGAAATTATAAAAAGTAGAGGGTCTTATTGCCAGAGAAATTGTGGTTAGTGCTCTAAAAAGCTAAAATGAGAACATATTTTCTGAGTTCTTAAATAATGACAAAGTCCTTTTAAATGATTTGCTATGTTTATGTTTTTTTATCTGGTTGATCACTTGATTATACGTTACACTTAAAAAAGAGGATGTGGCGTTACAGCCAGAGCTGTATACTTTGTAACTGGGGAAAAAGGTTTCAGTTTCAGTCTCAGCTCAACATCCTGTGATTCTGGGCAAATGACTTAATCTCCCCATGCCTAAAAGCAAAAGGAATGGGTCTTCTGTAATGTAACTAATGCTCCTGCAAAGCACTCCAATAACTTTGGGTCACATCTGGGTTATTTAAAACTGTAATACAAAACAAATTAAGGGCCTTATTTAGATCCTGGTGGCAGGATTACTCATTAGTAGTAGTATCAATTTAATTAAAACCATTAAAAGACAGACAAGCTCAGTGAATATTTGTGTTAAAATTTGATCACAATAAAATAACATGAAGACAACATAACAAGCGAAAATAATATGTTTAATTCTGTTAAGAGGCAGTTAGTGTTTGTCTCCATTATCATCAAAAGATGCCTATACTGCCTTTGAACCTATGTGCACTGTGCTGGCTGGGCTAGCAGCTGCCTTGGTATAGTAAAATATTTTGCACATCTAGCCAAGGCCCAAATTGTAGAGTGTGAAAAGCAGATATTGAATGTTTCTATGCAAGTCCACGTTCCCAAGGCCAAAGCTACTTGTTTCATTAACTGTCTTCTATCAGCGGCTAACATGGAACAGCATCACAGAAGGTCCATCCAACTTTTGTGTTGTTAAGAGCAGAGTCTGCAGGCTCTTTTGTCTCTGTGTGCAGGCCAGGAAGAATTAAAGTCCTTGATTGGCAGGAATAATGTTCGCACGTAAAGAATCCGGTGTTGAATTTCAGTGTTTATTGTTTCTAGGAGATATGGCTGAGGGGCCCCAATCAGATAAGAATCATTTAACACTGGCACTGCTGATGGTGATTTGGCTGACAGTAGATCATGGTTCCTTGAGATTTCTTTTACCCTATTTGTTGATTGATTTTTTTTCCAAGCACTAAATGTCACAGTGTCTGCCAGCTGAATGAAGTCGCCCATTTGAAAGGTCTTCAGTGCTTTGCTTTTCTGCGTGTTCCACAGATTGCCAGGAGTTTCAAAGATTGCCCTCAAATGATGCTTTAATGAGAGGGTGTTGGCCTTCCTGAGCCTGATTTTATATTTTAGGATGGCAGTTTAGCAGTCTAACTGCTGGGACACGAGGCCAAGTTCCAATCTGAGCCTGGACTTCGGGGTGTACTTCGGTTGTTGGAAGATTCTACCCTACAGTGGGCTTGTTCTAAGGTGACTTCTCAAGATCCAGGAAATGGCAGGTTGCTGTATTGCAGAGCTGGGAGTATGGTTGCCTTTGTTTCCCTCAGAATTGGGGTTGCTGAAGTGCTTCATAGTTTTTTTTATATTAATTATTTATGAGTTATTGTGCATAGAACAAGACAACATATAACAAAACAAAACAAGACAGCCAGAATATCTAGATGCAAAAGAATGTCTAAGTCCCAGCTCCGCAAAATTCCTGGGTGCCACCTGTTGAAGGGAATTGCAAATTAGTCATTGGTTCATGAGCCATAGCAAGGTTCCCCACTGATCACTAGTGGCCCCAGTCTCTGCAGAATAGGCACAACTGCCACTGAACTGTCTCAAGGCGGTACACCACGTATCCATCAGGTCATAGCCAACTACCAAACTCGCAAATAAAAAGAAAACGAGAAACAGGAAAGAAGGCAGACAGAAGAAAGGCACAGAAGCGCCTATAACAAATCAATGTCACATTTCCCACACCCCCAAGAGAAAGCGAAGGCACACCAAACTCCTAGCTGTGCATTTAGTCACAAAATACCACCTCAGCCATCCTTCAAGGCATCCAGATAAGTGCGCAGCGGAGCCCAAATATCCCTAGGTCGGGAACCCTCCGGGGTCAGCTCCCAAAAAATCATCAGCTGCTCTTGACAAAAGGAGGTGTTGCCCAGCCAATCAGAGCCCTGGGGGGCCCAACCCCAACACATCACAACCCTGCACTTAGCTAGCAACAAAAGAAGGCTCACCAACTGTCTGTGGGGTCGCCGCACCTCGTCCACATATTCCAGCAACGCTATTCTAGGGGAAAAGGGCAACTCCAGTCCGGTCATCCCCTCATTTATCCTTATGACCTCCACCCAGAAGACACGCACCTCGGCACACTCCCAGGCCAGATGCAAAAAAACAGCCCCGGGAGCCCGACACTGCTCAAAACTGCCATCTGCACGCAAGCCCATCGAACAAAGGCCTCTAGGGGTATAATATAGGCGGTTCAGGAATTTAAAGTGAATCAGGCAAATCCTGTAATTAGGGGACAGTGTTCTCATATGCGCACAGCATCCTCGCCACATCCGCTCAGACGAACCAAGATCACCTTGCTGCTCCTGCATACAATTGTACAATTTAGTAATACATTTTCACGGCGACTGAGCTCTGCACAGGGCCTCCATGGCCTCACACTCCAATGGAGGGTCCGAAATTCCAGAAATTTGCGCCCGTAACATTGCGCTGACACGCAGCACGTACAGCCACTGCAGCGCAGTAGCACATCGACCCTCTAACACATTCCCAATGGAGATAAATCGCCCATTCTCAAACCAATTCCCCAAGGTAACCAATCCCGAGTCCCGAGAAGTGCTTCATAGTCTATTACACAGTCAGGAGATCCAAGGTGAGATAGCAGCAGCTTTTTGTCTGATTGCGCTTTTCTGTCTCCCCAGTCCATTATTTTCGGTGAACCACACTCCGAGGTAGTTATATTTCCTGGCTGTGTTGATGGTGTAGCTTCCAAGCTGGCAAGTTATGATGTTTTTGTTCTTGTAACTTCTAAATACAAGGGCTTTTGTTTTTTCCTGGTTTACTTGGAGCTGGTTGGCTAAGTTGAAAGTGTTCAGGGCATTTAGTGCTCATTGTAGGCTGGTTTTTGTGCAGTCCATTATCACAATGTCGTTGGTGTATTGGGTGATTTGGAATTTTGTGAGGCCAATCTTTGGTAGAACCAGGCTGCTTGCCTTCGGGTGTGGCCTGTACAAACACGAGCGACCCTCCGCCCCCAGGGCAAAAAAGCATTAAAAAAAAAAATCAGCAGATGTAGTGGATCCATGTGTCCACCACAAATTCAAAAAAACTAAAACAAACATGGGCACTTGTGCTTCTTTTTTAATGAGCCCTTGTGTGGGCCTGTTCCCAGGGGCATTGTTATTTTCGTGCGGGCGCTTGACTTCCCAATGCCCCAGGGTCCGCCACCTCCTAGGGGCATAAACAAATATGGTGCAGGGGATCACACGCCCCCCTACAGTTCTGGGGACCACCACGTCCCGGGGTTTTAATATAATTATATGTGTGTGGATTGTGGCCACCCTACAGCTCCGGGGACCACCACCTCCTCAGGGCAAAGTGTAAAAAATAGAAAGGGGGTCTTGCAACACTGGGGACCTCCACCTCCCCAGGGGTTATTCTAAGGTGAAGGAGGGCCACCTGGCCCCCCACATGGAGACCCTGATGGCCCTGGGGACAGTCACACCCCAGGCCTGTTATGTGCTGGGGTGCCATCCCCTGGGACTCAGCTGCTTGCTATGACTTGGCTGCAGCTTTGAAGCTGCCACCAAATCATAGCAAACACTCCAGTCCAATGAAGGGAGAGGTGCCAAACAGCTCTCTCTTCATCGGAGCTGAGTTTCCCCTCTCCGCCTGCCCGGGAAGATGCAAACAGGCACACAGAGGAAACTGCTTTCAGAGAGAGGGAGTTGCTTTACTAATGCTGGCTCCCACAGGAGATGGGGAGTCAACTGCAACTGTGAGGGCCTTCAGGTGCCCTCCACGTTTCCCAACATTAAGACTGGGTGCCCTCGGGGGCGCCCAGGTCACATGGCCAGGCCACAGCCCCCTCCCACCAAAAAATTTAACATTTAGATTGGGCCCTAGTGATTGGGGTCCGTGGGGTGGAAATCCACCTAGGGAGACAGGCTGCATGCCCCCCCTCCCTAAAAAGAAATTAGGGGGGCATATATATATAATGTCCCTGTAACCCTTTGTTTTCATACATTCACTTAAAAACCAAAAAGGTTCAATTAAAAAAACAAAGGTTATAGGTACATTATAGTTAGGCTCACTTTTAAAATGTACAAAATCATATAATTTACCTGTTAGAGTTATTTCAAGTAACAATTACTCATGCCCTAAGGTAACTATAACTCGCGTCCTCGCCATGCACTGTTTCCTCCTCAATAGCTTTACTGCAACTGGTACATTGATATTATTATTGATGTTAAAAGATGTAATGAGTGCTGTGATGTCTAAAGTAATTAGCAGTGCATGGAAAGGGCATGATTTGTAGTTACCTTAGGGCATGATTTACAGTTACTTGAAATAACAGGTGAATTTCTATGGTGGTGTAGGTTAAAAGGTGATCCTAACTATAACATCCCTGTAACCTTTGTTTTTCTGAAGTGCATTGCTGGGGTTTTTCATTCTATTCCCTAACTATAAAGTCCCTTTATCTTTTGATTATTTTCCGTATAATTTCTATGTCTTTTTAAAGTAAAGTAATTTTAATTACTATACATTAATCTAACCACCTGACCTGTGGCTAGGCCCTGCAACCAACCCCCATATAACCACCCAACCCTGTGTCACTCATAACCTTTGCCTGTGTGTGGTGGGGGTTGGCTGCAGGCCTGTGGCCAGGCCCAACTTTCAATCCCCCAATAACCACCCAACCTGTAAAGTAATTTTAATTACTGTATATTAATCCAACCACCATAGCGGTGTTGGCCGAAGGGTCTGACCTGCAGTCAGGCTCAGCGGCCAACCCCCTATAACCACACCAACCCTGCACCATGGATGGCCTTCGCCCTGCATGGTCCTGGTTGGCCACAGGACATGGCTGCAGGTCGAGCCCTGTGTTCAACCGTCTTAAGCTCCGAACCCCGTACCATGCACTGCCAAAGGGGTTCGAAGCTTGAAGTGGGCAACATTAAATATATACTTAGGGGATCCACACGTACCCTCCTTGGCCCCAGGGATCACCACCTCTCTAGGGCTACCTAATAAAAACTGTTTGGGGCCATGGTGACACCCTCAGGCCTCATAGACCACTACCTCCCAGGGCAACATTAAATAGTTAAATGAGAGTTGCAAGGACCCTTCCAGGCCCCAGGGACCATCCCCTCCCTGGAGCTATTTTATAACAATGAATGGGGGGCTGTATATATCCCCCATGCCTCAAAGACCACCACCTCCCTGGGGTTATTTTAGGAATATGTATAGGGTGCTGCAAGGACCCCACGGACCCTGGGGACCACCATCTCCCCAGGGCGATATTTTAAAATCATATGAAGGGGCCCCATGGACCTATCCGCTCTGGGGACCACCACCTCCTGGAGATATTTTAAAACTAGGCATGGGGGGCCACGAGGACTCCAAGGAACCACCACCTCCCTGGGGCTATATTTTAAAGCTATGCGGGGGCCTCATGGACCTCCCCCAGGCACCAGAGACCACCACCTCCCCAAAGCTATTTTGAAAATAAGCATAGGGGGCTGCAGGGAAACCCTGGGCCCTGGGGAGCACCACCTCCCTGGGGCCAAGAGGTCAGATTTTTGTTTCCTGTCAATTGTAACTCACCACCATGGCTAGTGCTGAGCGTCAATTGTCCTCCTGTAAAGAACATGTACCATACATTTACCAGACACTTGACTATATTTTATGAGGATTATAGCAGAGAGTAACTGCTTTTGTCATAGAGATCCTTTTGTTACTTCTTGTGGAACTTCTGCCAGGCACCGCACCAAGCGTTGAGAGTGAGGGAGGGGGCAGTGATCAGGTGATGTCTTTATGCCAGCTGCAAACAATGTGTACCATGCAGATCACAGAACTGCATTTTATGTGGATAACTCAGTGGGCTGAAGCTTTTGTCACAGAGATCTTTTTGTTATAATGTATGTCATTTCTGATATTTATCTGTTTTCATGGACTTCATTGCTTCCTTTTACTCGTAAGAAAGTGTCACTCTGTCACACATGTTCATTGTACGTCACTCATATGTACACTGAAACTATAAAAATGTCAGACATAAGCGATCTGAAACCTTGGCATTTATGGAGAGAGAGAGAGACTGTATTAAAAAGATGCCATAATTG
This sequence comes from Pleurodeles waltl, assembly GCF_031143425.1. Classification (NCBI taxonomy): domain Eukaryota; kingdom Metazoa; phylum Chordata; class Amphibia; order Caudata; family Salamandridae; genus Pleurodeles; species Pleurodeles waltl. The sequence goes on from NC_090447.1 coordinate 1,040,082,428, forward strand.
AAGTAAACACTTCTGTGCCATATCAGGTTAGTGCCCTTCCATTTCTTCTGCTTTGCACCAGTTTAAATATCTTCTTAGTGTTTTTTGTTGCTCAAATGGGTGTAATTTCTAATATTTATGTTTACCTCATCTTCTTTGCATGCTTTTTTGTGCAAGAAAGTGTCACTCATAATTACACTGAAATTGTGAAAACATTACACATAGAAATCTGAAACCTTGGCAGCTATGGCCAATTACTTTTTTAAAAATGGGAGCAGGGTCACGTGGCCACCCTACCTAGGCCAATTTTGGCCCTGGGTACCCCATACCCCAGGGCCTCACCCCATGTCCCTGAGTGCCCTTTCTCCACACAGGGTGTCCTGATTATATTTATGGGGACCACTGAGGAAGCCTCAATGCCCCCCTGGTCCCAGTCAGCTTCCATCTTCTGTGGGAGCCAGCATTGCTCCTGCATGCAGGGAGCTGCTTAAAATACCAGTTCCCTGCATGCAGGAGCAATGTTTGCATCTCTTTCCCTGCCCTCATGTTAGCAGGCAGGAAAAGAGATGAAAAATCAATTTTCAGCAAGCGGACATAATTTTAAAGCTCCCGCTCCTGCTTGCTGAAACTGGAATGTTTGCTTTTGCTTGGCTCGAGCTGTCACAGTGCCTGCCAAACAAAAGCAAATGGCTACCTCCTGAATATGGGTACCGTGGGAGGAAGCAGGAGCTGGCCTTGGGGGGTGGCAGTCCCCTGGGCAATATATATAGCCCAACTCCTCTCATCTGCTGAGGGCTGGCCCCAGAATGGTGGTGGTCCCTGCAGCCCAGGGGCACCGTGCAGCCTTCTGCCTTATTTTATGTTATAGTCCTGGGGAGGTGGCTGTCCCTACAGCCTGTGGGGGTCCAAGGGCCCCCTGCATTACATCATGTTTAAAATCCTTATGGGAAATTGTACGGAGAAAATAAGGCATGCCCGCCTCATTTTTCTCAGCCCCATGCTTGATGAATCACTCCAAAACGTTCAAGACAGCAGCTGAAGTGAGTGGTGTATTCATTTTGAAAATGTTGTGAACATTCATCAAACAGTTCAAAAGCTATTAGCAAAACAAAAAACACTCTTCCTATGGAAACTAGGTCCTAACTAAAACAACGTATGGCGACCATAGCTGAACTATGGGAAGCATCCAGACATCATCCACTTCTTCCCAGTGCCTTCTTCAAGCCAATCACCTAAGAGAAATTCAGTCCTCACATAAACTGAATAATTTGTCGTTTCTGTCTGCAGATCAGTAATACCACTTGTTCCCCTCTTCCTGCACTGGTTTCTATCTGCCAATTCCCCCACACTACACCTGGGGATATATCTAGGTGGGAAAATCAGTAGGCTGGTCAAATTTGCACGCAGCTAATAATGTAAAGTAGGGTGCAAACACTATTTCAGGCCGATTTTCATGTTATTGCAGGATTAAAAATCAGCACAAACGTCATATTAACACACCCTTTCCCAGGTCGACCTTTTAAACTATCTCATTTGGGTGTATACGGTTATAATTAAAATAATCAATGAGGACCTGGGGCCCTCATACACACAGGGCCAACTTTCTCTGCGTCATGGTGCACCTTAAAAAAAGCACAAACTGAGAAAGTGCACCCTTTTACATTCAATGCTCTGCCCTCAGTTCAGCCGCAAGCTCGCCTTTCAAGCGCATATGTCTATTACGCCCCCGAGGCACTTTGTATAATATAGCGCCAGATGCCTATTTCATTTTGTAAAGTCAATGCCGTGTCTGGGGTCATGGCCTATGAAGCTACAACTTTGTATCAGGTTAGCATTCTCATGCGCTTTCCTCCATTTAATAAAATAATTTCACGCGTTCCCAGGTGCGTGCCTCACGTTGACTATGTATGTGAGGGTTAAATTGCATCAGGAAGAATTCACAGTCATGTTCAAAATCTCTGTATTCAGTTTGGCTGCCCATTTCTCTCTTGCCAGAACTCACCTTACTTTTCAACTGACACGAGGACTGTTGCATGTGTTCTTCCTTTGCCCAAGTAATCTCTGCACGTTTCATTATTATAATTCGATGAGGAATATTTTTTTGGCGACATACTGATAATGCGCTTCTTTCTACACATGGTTTCAATCATTGCGCAGTGCTTGTGCAGTGAATTCAGATATTAGATAAAATATGGAACAGGAGCGACCAGAAGAGAAACCGTGATGATACCATTATTTATTGAGAAGATTACGAGAGGAATGTGTGTCTGCCTTTTGGTCACTTCGGGGCGCCTACAACTTGCTTACAAGGATAGGCTGGAGACTCTAGGTCCACGAAAAACAAGGTCATTGCATATATGTGTGTAGAACAACACATATTTTATCTTAACAACATGCTTGATTTGACATCATGCACAAAAAAATAGGTAAGGCTAAGCATTTATGGAGAGAATGTAGTAAAGTGTGACATCTAGGAAGGACTCCGTTCCTTACAGAACAATATACAGCTGGCGAACTTCAACTCAGACTAGAAGTCTATCAAAAGAATAATGGAATATCAATAGCACCTGCGCTATCAAAACGCAAATAAATGAATTGGAGTAGTATACGGCTGCTTTATTTGTTCCAGAAAACACTGATTTATGCCACCGTCAGGTTTCAATGCATGCAACACAACTTTCTCAGATTGAATTCCATTGATTTTCTATAACAATGCCAAGCTTTCAATGCATCACAGGAGCGGTGGGACTATAATAAATATTCTCATGAAAAAGAAGCGGTTTGTCTCTTCTTAAATACATAGGTAGGCTTGCTGTCTCCTATAGTGTTATAATCCTTGCTTTAGGCTCCTGCCATCCTAACCTTTACCTCAATCTCATGTTCAGTCTGTGCACGCTGTTTTTTTCGTTCCACCCTTTGCACTTGTGGTTTATACTTGGAGACAATGCATTCGAAAACGAAACCGCGCCATTCTATTTCTGAACCTGGAGTGCTGAAACGGTATGTTCCGAAATGGTTAATTAGTGGTACATGGTGTGAGTGTGCTATATTAAAACTTCAAATTTAGCAGTGGTTTCAATTATTATCGTTGAAAAGCCATTTCCTTAATGGTGCAGGTGGCCTAGAATAGTCATTTGTAATACACACCAATATAGATAATTAAAGGTAAAGCCTTTCAGGTCACATTGGCAGTAACCAACCCATGTCTGCCACTGTGAACTCTGACGCTTTTCAGCTAATGCCTAACATCTAAAGTAGTTATTTCCGTAATGTATTATTTATTTTTCACTAAAAATTACATTTCTGTTCTTATTTTGAACCGTTTATTTCCCATAACTCCACTTCTCGCAAAAAAGAAATTCAAATGAATTCATAATGAAAATATCTCATTAACGTAATTTAGACAACTTCAACATATGTGAAACTAATGTTTATGATGAACGACTTGACGGAGTGATAGCACTATGGTTGCTTAAAAGTCCCCACAGACTGTAATAAATACAGTGATGAATTTGGAGAATTTTTTTTTGCTGATTCTCAAAATTTTCCTTAGGGCACATTATCATCATGTCATGCAGTTCCGCAATAGACAGTGAACTACTCTTTCGATATAATATGTGCAGTGGGCATTCATGCCCACACATACCAAGAATTGCCACAGAAATTCCAGAACTTGCATAATTTTGAACATAAAAGGCAATATACTTTTTTGGAGGGCCAATAGTAAAAACACTAGCAACTGTTTTGCTTCTCTGGTTAAACTAAATTGGCCAGTGTCTCCCACTGTAGTACTGTGGCAGTGCACAGTTCACCTTATAGCTATGGTAGTATCTAGAGCTAAACTCATGCATCATCTTTAGCTTTAGAAAATTATGAGAATGACTTTCCTAGGGCCATCACAATCAACAATGGGTTGGCAAATGCATGGGTTGTTTAACTGTGTGAGAAAACTACACTTTTGCAAAAGCCCCCTCACTTTTTGCCCCCATTTATGACTTGTACTGGTGGTTTCAGACTCTCTGCCCTGGGCCCTGCTAACCAGGCTGTGATTAGGATGCTATATGCAACTGAGGCATATTTAAACCTACCTACAAGTCCTTTTTGTATGGTAGAGCATGTATGTTTAGGGATCCCAGTGAAGTTAAGGAATTCTTTGGTGCACTGCTGTGGTGTCTGCTGTCATTGTAAAGGCAGATCTGTATTTCCGGCTGCTTCTAAAATAAAATTAGCCCCAAATTTAACTTTGTAATTGAAACTACTTCAACAGTCTTAAACTACCTTATTTATACACATAAATCACCCCTCAAACCTGTTCTAGGTGCCCCAAGGGTTGAGTGCAGTGTAAATATAAGCATGGACATTAAAAAATATGTTTTATAAGCCCTGGTGAGGGTGCAACCGCCATTAGTTTTTTCCGCAATGTAGTGCATTAGCTCCAAAGGGTAACATTGGAAGGCTGTATTTTAAAATTCTAAACTCTTATTTCTGCCAGGAAAGAGCTAAATATGTCATGTAAGATAACCAACTAATTGTTAGAATGAAGCCAACGACTTGCCAATGTTAGATTCATTATATCTATTACAAGGTAAGAGTTATAGGACTCTTTTGAAAAGTTACCAAAATCAGCCCTGTAGTGCCCCTTCATTGTTGGTCAGCCTATGGCAAGATGAGCCAGACTACCTGGATGAAGTGTGTAGTGTCCTGGACTGAAACATAGGAAGCATCTGCTGGGTGGAGAACTGCTGTAGCAGATGGCAAAGCAGGAAGGGGGCAGTGTGGCCAAACTGGTCTTCAAAGGAGGGAGCCCCAGTAATTAGATTAGGAGAGGGGTGAAGGGGGTGTGTTAGAGAAACTTAGCCACACCAGTGTCTGGTCTCAGCCAGATCTAACCTCCCTGGAGAGATTTTTCCCATCTTGGATTTTCAAGGAATAGTGCATTCTGCGATTGATTCTTGCCACACTCCACAGTAAGTGGTCAACCAGAGTGTGGCACCCTGCACCCTATTGGTCATGGATGCCTCCCTGCAACCCAGGTACATGGAATAATATGGAGGCGCTACCCCTGCAACCCGGGAACATGGAATAATATGGAGAAGCTATCCAGCAAAAAGAACAGATGATGAACGGAATGCCGAACAATGCAAACAATCAACCCCAGTGTCAGGGAGTCCGGATCCTCGGGGTTTGCACATGTTCCCAATATGTCCACCTCTTTGCTGCTCCAAACTCTACTAGCCATTGTAGCACAGAGTTAATGAATAGCAAGGGTGGGGGATGGGGTCTTAGGTTGAGAACAGCAGAGGAAGGAGACCTGAGGAAGTAAAAGTTAAGAACACAATAGCCAGATTATTCACATTGACTTTCATAAGCTTTGTTCATAATATCTATATAGTGGTAACATGAATGATCGAGAGCTTTCCTATATCATGACCTTATTAGCTCTGAATACCTGGAGAATAAATAACGATTAAGCAAGCTTTCATATGAGAGTTTTGTAGAATACAATCTTATGCTCTGAACCTTGAACTGACTCAAGTTATTTCTTTGAATAGAAACTACTTAATAACAGTAATCAATAAACATGTTAGTTTTCAGGAATAAACTGTGTTAGACTCATGAATGATACTGCAATGACACACTATAACAGTAATCAGTTAACACATTGGTTTTCAGGAATAAAATGTGATAAGCTCTTGATGGAACACATTGGTGTTCCGGAATAAACTGTGATAAGCTCATGAATGAACACATTGGTTTTCAGGAATAAACTGTGACACACTATGTCTAGACTTTCAAGATTCAATTGCTTAGGAATTGTTATACACTTTGAACATCAAACTCTGCATCAAGATTTCAATGTCTAGAAATGATCGCGCAATCTGCTGATCTGAAACACAATTGTTAAATGCCAAGAATGACTAACACACTCTGCCATTGATTCAACCATCAGAATTTAAATGTCAAAATATGATCGCCCAATCTGCCGATCTGAGTTGCAAGTTTTAATTGTCAAGAATGAATCGTGCACACTGCTGTCGATTCAACCATCAAGGTTTAAATGCCAGGATATGATCGCACACACTGCCGATCCAAACTGTAAGAGTTACAGGCCAAGAATGAATCGTGCACTCTGCTGCTGATTCAACCATCAAGGTTTAAATGCCAAAATATGATCACGCACACTGCCGATCCGAACTGCAAGAGTTAAATGGCAAGAATGAATCGAACACTCTGTTGCCGATTCAACCATCAAGGTTTAAATGGCAAAATACGATCGCGCCCACTCTGCCGATCCGAACTGCAAGAGTTAATTGCCAAGAAAACAATTGCACACGCAATTTAACCGAAAGGCCCAAAACTCGAGTATTTCTGAAAACGGATTCGGGGGCCTAACCCGACCTCCGCCTTACTTCCCTGCTTGTAGATCACCAAGGAAATGAAGACAGGGCCTGGAAACCCTAGGTAGGCCTCTGGAACAGGAGTTCAGGAAAATGCTGCTGCGCTGCACTGGGACCTCTGAATAGTGAGCATGTGGAGCTGGGCTAGGTCCCTTAAATAGACCCTGGCCCTGCCCACGTGCCACACACAGCCAGGCTGCAGAAAAGGATTCTAGAAAGGCTTAGAATAGGGACCACACCCTAACCACACCCCGTAATCCTGCAGCAAAGTCTTGAAAATGAGCAATGCATTGCGAACAGCATTAATGATGTTTCAATATGAACATCTGCAATGCAAAAGGTTAACATACTGCATTAACACATAATGCATGAATTATTACATTACATAAGGATTGATTTTTGTCATTACGTCACCTGTAGAGCGCGCACTGTCCTGATGTTGACAGTACTCCCCCCTCCCGCGCGCGCTCTAAGGCCTGGTTTGTCTGGGTTTAGTCAATGAAAACACCGCACTAGTCGTGGAGCATGAATGTCAGATGTGGAAACCCATGAGTTGTCCTCTGGACCGTAACCTTTCCAAGATATTAGATACCAGAGATTACGACCTCTACATTTTGAATATAGAACCTGTTTTACTTCATATTCCAATTCTCCTTGTACTAGAACTGGAGTTGGGTGTGAGCATTTTTTTTAGAAAGCTCTTTTCAGGAGAGAAGTATGAAATAATGGATGAATATTTAGTGATTTTGCTAACTGCAGCTTATAGGTTACTGGATTGATCTGCTGAAGAACTGTGTAAGGACATATATATTTGGGATTAAACATATGTTTTTTCTTGAACTCAATATGGCGTGTGGAAAGATACACTCTGTCTCCTGGCTTATATTTTGGTCCGTTACAATGTTTTTTGTCATAATGTTTTTTATACGTTTGTTTTGCTTTATCTAGGTGTTGTTGGATTTGTTTCTGGTTTTGATGAAGTTGTCGGATTGTTTCTGACACCGCTGGTGTAAGTGAGCTTTCTTGTGGAATTTTGATTGGCAAAGTAGCAGGATGGTAGCCAAATAGACCAAAAAAGGGTGTTGCACCAGTGGAAGTATGATATGATTTATTGTAGGCCAGTTCGACTAACCAAAGCATTGATTTCCAAGAATGAAGTGCTTTCTCAGCATAAGCACGCAGATATTGGTTCAATGTCTGATTGAGTCTCTCAGTTTGGCCATCCGTTTGAGGATGATGACTGGTAGATATTGTAGATGTAACTTGTAGTGTTTTGCACCACATCTTCCAGAAGTTAGAGGCAAATTGTGAACCTCGATCGGAGAGGATCACTTTTGGTAATCCGGGGTAACGGACCACTTGATTTACAAGTATTGTTGCCAATTCACTGGAGGTAGGCAATTTCCTGCAAGCAATGAAATGTGTATACTTTGTGAGACTATCTCCTACCACAAGTATTACTGAGTGAAATTGAACAACTGGCAATCCTGTAATAATGTCTAATGATATGTGTTCCCAAGGTCAGAGTGGAGTTGGGAGAGGATGTAACAGCCCTTTTGGTTTTGAATGACTTGTCTTGATGCGAGCACAAACTTCACAGTTATCTACCATTTGCTTGACGTCTTTTGTCAAATTAGGCCACTAAAACTATTGTTGTATTAGTTCAAGAGTATTAGGAATACCTAGATGACCTGCCGTAGGTATAACATGTAACCAATGAAACACTAATTTGTGCAACTTGGTAGTTGGAACAAATAAACATGTATCATGAAAAGGTAGGTCTTGTTTGATTGATCTTTTGGGATTTGCTTGAGCCCAGTTCTGCCATTTCTCAATGGTGAAAGAATTACGAATCTCTTCAAAAAAGTCTTCTGTTTTGATGATACAGAGGATTTTGTCTGGAGCAATGATAGCTCGTGGCGGCTGGATTGCGGGTAACATGGTGGAATCTTGTCTGGACAAAGCATCCGCTTTGCGATTGTCTTTACTGGGATGGAAGGTTACCACAAAATCAAACTCAGCAAAAAAGAGCATCCAACGCAATTATTGAGGAGTCAAACGTCTGACTGAGCTCATGAACTGGAGATTGCGATGATCTGTGTATACTGTGATATTGTACTTGGCACCTAGCAAATAGTGTTTCTACTCTTCAAAGGCATCATGGATTGCTAGAAGCTCTTTCTCTGCAATGACATAGTTTTGTTCTGCTTCGTTTAGTTTTCAAGACATGTAGGCTACAGGCTGTAGCTGACCAGTATCTTTGCTGCGCTGTGATAACACTGCACCAATTGCCACATCTGAAGCATCTGCTTCCACTGCGAATGGACATTCAGTATCTGGGTGAGTCAAGACTGGGGCAGTGGATAAAGCTTCCTTTAAGGTGGAAAAAGCCTTGTCAGCTTCTGGAGACCATACAAATGGTTCTTTCTTTCGTGATAGCTTGGTGATTGGTGACACTGTCTGTGAGAAATGATCTACGAACCTACGATAAAAGTTTGCAAAGCCTAGGAAGCATTGAACATCTCGAATAGTCTTTGGAATTGGCCAATCAGAGACTGCTTGTACTTTTCTTTATGCCATGCCTTTAGGGGTAAGAATGACCCCTAAAAATTCAATGATGGTAACATGAAATTCACATTTAGTTAATTTGCAATATAGATGATGTTTTCGAAGGGCTGTGAGAATCTTCTTGACATGTTGCACGTGTTCGACTTCGTTATCAGAATCGATTAGAATATCATTGATATAGACAATTGGAAATATATCTAGAAATTCTCTGAGGACATCATTAAAAAAAAATTGGAACGCTGCTGGTGCATTACAAAGTCCAAAGGGCATGACTGTGTATTCAAATAGACCATATCGAGTTTTAAGGGCAGTTTTCCATTTGTTGCCTTCTTTCATTCTAAGTGGTGAGCACCTCTTAGGTCTAACTTGGTGTAGATTTTGGCCTTTTTAACTTGATCCAACAAGACAGGAATCAAGGGTAATGGGTATTTGCTTTTTATTGTGATTTTATTAAATCCTCTTTAGTCTATACAGGTTCAGAGATCCCCATTAGCCTTTGAGACAAAAAAAGAGGAGATGCTGCAGGAGTCTTGGAGGGACGAATGAATCCATCAGCTAGAAATTGGTCTAAGTATTTTCGGAGGTGTTCGTTTTCATGTGCTGAGAGGGCGTACACGCGACAACTAGGGAGTATAGCACCAGGAGTCAGATCAATTTGACAGACATATGGTCTGTGAGGTGGCAAGGTTTCACCTTCTTTTTCATCAAATATGTCTTGGAAAGATGAATACTTCCTGGGTAGCGTTACATTTTTTTCAGCAGCTGTGGCTATGTGATTTGTGTGAGGAACTGTGACTCTCGCTGTCTGGAGACATTTTTCTTTACATATGAGTGAAGAAAACATGATTTTTCTTTCTTGCCGGTCTATCACAGGGTTATGGTGACTTAACCAAGGCATTCCAAGGATGATCCCATACTGAGGAGCATGGCTGATGTCAAAGATTAGTTTTTCTATGTGTTTGGTATCTTGATTCCCCCCTTTGCAGATCACAGATAAGGGGAGGGTCTGTAGAGTCACTGGACCTCGATCTAGGAGCTTTCCATCTACGGCTTGTACTATTTCTGGTATTTTCTTCTTCTTACATGGGATGCCCCATGTTGGAACCAATTCTGCATCAATAAAGCTGCCAGGAGCCCCTGAGTCGACTAAGGCTTTCTTTAGATAACTCTTCTTTTTTACTAGCACTTCTAGGTCTAACTTGAGATATCTTGACTGTGAAGGTCACACCCATGAGCAACCCTTCTTTACACCTTGGATGTCCTAGTTTTCCAGCTCCATTTGTACATTAGCTACCACTTCCTTGGTGGAGATTTGTTTGCCTTTTGGTTTTACTGTACATTATTTGACAAAGTGACTCTTTCTACCACAGTATAGGCATTGTCCGTTCTTTCTACGTAGATCTTTTTCTTCTTTCGTCAAGGGCTGCCTGATGGTTCCAATTTCCATTGGTTCATGATGGTGTTCTTTCTGAACTTGTGATTCTCTGCGTTCATAAACACGCCAGGAATATTTCTCAGTCTTTTTGCATGTTCCTTGTTGTTCAGAAAGACAATGGTCTAGTCTTAAAACAAGATTTATCAAGTCTTGACAATCCGTGGGTTGAGGATCAATCTGAGCAAGAACGTCTTTTAACTCATCTTTGAGTCCTTGAAAGAACAGGGCTGCTTGTTTTTCTTCAGGCCAAAATGTTTCTGCTATCAGACGATTAAAGCTAGCCAAGTACAAAACTAAAGGGTCCAGGGCCAACGACCGCGGAAGCACCGCCAATAGGCTGGCAGTGCTTCCATGGGCATTCTGACCGCGGCGGTACCGCAGCGGTCAGAAACGGGAAACCGGCAGTGTCCCGCCGGTTTCCCGCTGCCCCAGGGAATCCTCCATGGCGGCGCTGCTTGCAGCGCCGCCATGGGGATTCCGACCCCCTTACCGCCATCCTGTTCCTGGCGGTTTTCGCCGCCAGGAACAGGATGGCGGTAACGGGTGTCATGGGGCCCCTGGGGGCCCCTGCAGTGCCCATGCCAATGGCATGGGCACTGCAGGGGCCCCCTAACAGGGCCCCACTATGATTTTCAGTGTCTGCCAAGCAGACACTGAAAATCGCGACGGGTGCAACTGCACCCGTCGCACCCCTTCCACTCCGCCGGCTCCATTCGGAGCCGACATCCTCATGGAAGGGGGTTTCCCGCTGGGCTGGCGGGCGGCCTTCTGGCGGTCGCCCGCCAGCCCAGCGGGAAACTCAGAATTACCGCAGCGGTCTTTTGACCGCGCAGCGGTATTCTGATGGCGGGACTTTGGCGGGCGGCCTCCGCCGCCCGCCAAAATTCAGAATGACCCCCTAAGTCTTTATTGCCTTGTCGCAATTCTAGCAGTTCTCTGTCTGTGGATAAATTGAGAGTTCTTCGATCAAGCACTCCTTCAAATTCCCGGACAAAGTTTCTCCAATTATAAAGCAGTGGACTGTCTTTACGCACAAGAGGAGTTGCCCAAGTGGCCGCATCTCCAGTCAAATAGGATAGCAAGAAGGCCACCCTGGATTGGACATCAGAGAAGGTCTTTGGTCGACAGGTGAAATGCAATTCTACTTGAGTCAAAAAGGATTGTGCTTTCTGAGGATCACCTGAAAACCTTTCTGGAGGAGCCAAAGGAATGGCTTAGGGAACTGTGAGGGAAATGTTAGTTGGAGGATTTCTTCCTGAGCCTTGAGTAGGAGGACTAAACCAACCCGTACCCAGAGGACCTTGCTCCTTCTTTTCTACTCAGTCTTGCAACTGACTCACTGTCTCTGCTAGACTGGTTGCTATATCTTAAGATGCAACTACATCCGATTGGAGCTGCGTAATTACTTTAATTAGCTCATCCAATGTGGCCATATTGACAACCTAGCGCAAACCAGGAGGATTAAAAAATTTGTGGGCTCAGTATTCTGTCAGGGAGTCCGGATCCTCTGGGTTTGCACATGTTCCCAATATGTCCACCTCTTGGCAGCTCCAAACTCTACTAGCCATTATAGCACAGAGTTAATGAATGGCCAAGTGGGGGATGGGGTCTTAGGTTGGGAACAGCGGAGGAAGGCGACCTGTGGAAGTAAAAGTTAAGAACACAATAGCCAGATTATTCACATTGACTTTCATAAGATTTGTTCATAATATCTATATACTGATAACATGAATGATCAAGAGCTTTCCTATATCATGACCTTATTAGCTCTGAATACCTGGGGAATAAATAAGGATTATGCAAGCTTTCATATGAGAGTTTTGTAGAATACAATCTTATGCTCTGAACCTTGAACTGACTCAAGTTATTTCTTTGAATAGAAACTACTTAATAACCGTAATCAATAAACATGTTAGTTTTCAGGAATAAACTGTGTTAGGCTCATGAATGATACTGCAATGACACACTATAACAGTAATCAATGAACACATTGGTTTTCAGGAATAAACTGTGATAATCTCTTGAATGAACACATTGGTTTTCAGGAATAAACTGTGATAAGCTCATGAATGAGCACATTGGTTTTCAGGAATAAACTGTGACACACTATGTCTAGACTTTCAAGATTCAATTGCTTAGGAATTATTATACACTTTGAATATCAAACTGTGCATCAAGATTTCAATGTCTAGAAATGATCGCGCAATCTGCTGATCTGAAACACAAGGGTTAAATGCCAAGTTTGACTCACGCACTCTGCCATTGATTCAACCATCAGAATTTAAATGTCAAAATACAATGGCACACTCCACTGATCTGAGTTGCAAGTTTTAACTGTCAAGAATGAATCACGCACACTGTTGTCGATTCAACCTTCAAGGTTTAAATGCAAGGATATGATCGCACAACTGCCGATCCGAACTATAAGAGTTACAGGCCGAGAATGAATCTTGCACTCTGCTGCCGATTCAACCATGAAGGTTTAAATGGCAAAATACTATCGCGCACACTGCCGATCCAAACTGCAAGAGTTAAATGTCAAGAATGAATCGTGCACTCTGTTGCCGATTCAACCATCAAGGTTTAAATGCCAAAATACGATTGCGCACACTGCTGATCCGAAGTGTAAGAGTTACATGCCAAGAATGAATCGTGCACTCTGTTGCCGATTCAACCATTAAGGTTTAAATGCCAAAATATGATCGCGCACACTGCCGATCCGAACTGCAATAGTTAAATGCCAAGAGTGAATCATGCACTCTGTTGCCGATTCAACCAGCAAGGTTTAAATGCCAAAATACGATCGCGCACACTGCCGATCCGAACTGCAATAGTTAAATGCCCAAAAAAAATTGCACACACGATTTAACCAAAAGGACCAAAACTTGAGTATTCCTGAAAACGGATTTGGGGGCCTAACCCGACCTCTGCCTTACCGCCCTGCTTGAAGATCACCAACAAAATGAAGACAGGGCCTGGAAATCCTAGGTAGGCCTCCGGAACAGGAGCTCAGGAAAATGCTGCAGCTCTGCACCGGGACCTATGAATATTGAGCAGGTGGAGCTTGGCTGGGTCCCTTAAATAGACCCAGGCCCTGCCCACGTGCCACACCCAGCCTGTAATCCTGCAGCAAAGTCTTGAAAATGAGCAATGCATTGCAAACAGCATTAATGCTGTTTCAATATGAATCTCTGCAATGCAAAAGGTTAATATACTGCATTAACACATAATGCATGAATTATTACATTACATAAGGATTGGCTTTTAGCATTACGTCACCCGTAGAACGAGCACTGTCCTGATGTTGACACACAGTCACAAAGATCTGGATTTAATCCATTGTTTTTTTGCCCATCACACCAACCAAGTTTGAACCCAGCCATCTGCAAATCAGTCTTGACCCTGTTCCCACGGGAGCAGTGTAGCCTGACCTGCCAAGCCAGTTCCACACTGGAGTGGAAACAAGCATCCTGAGACCGGTTTCAGGGTATCACCCTTCATTAGCCATGCTAGCTTGAATCCAGTGGTGCAGTGAGCACAGGACCCCCTTCTGGGCATACCCTTCCCATTAAGGGTGACAAAAGCAAAAAGAACAGATGATGGACGCAATGCTGAACAATGCAAACATTCACCCCCAGTCACAAAGATCTGGGTTAATCTATTGTTTTTTTGCCCACCATTCCACCCCAATGTGGATCCAGCCACATGCAAGTCAGTCTTGAGCCTGTTCCCATGAGAACAGTCCAGCCCGAACTGCCAAGACAGGTTCAGGACCTGGACCTATCTGGAGATACCAAGCAGCTCAGAGCCCTGCTGGAAGCAAGTCTGAAGAAGGACTGCCCTGCTGAACCACTTGTCTGCACCTAAAGGACTGCACCAGCTGCACACTCTGGGCTTCACCACAAAAATGACTTTGCCTTACTTCCAAAGAGCCAGGAGTGGACATCCTGTAAGCATCAGGTACAAATGAGCTAATAAGAGTCTTCTTCACCAATTCCTGCAAGAAGAGCCCAGCTGACCATCATCTGGTGGCCTTTTGAGGATTCTCACCAGGTGCATTCCGGGAATTATAGCCCTAACTCCCAAGGAGCAACTCAGAGCTTCTGAAACCTGGGACCAGGTTTGTGGACAGTGCAAGACCCCAAAAGTGATTTCTGAAAGAAGATCGAGATGTTTGGAAATGTTTTGAGCAACTTTGTTAAAAAGCTCCAGAAGACCTGTTAATGAGAGTCAAGCCAGTGATGTTGAACTGCAACCAGCCCTGAATTTCAGGTTTGAACCCTAAAGTTCCAAAGATTTTTCTCATCAACAAGACTTACAGGAGTTGACGGGGACCTCGTGCTGAGCCAAGCCAATGACATTGCATCTCAATGTTGAGAAAAAAAGCTCCAAAAAAAAGACTAATGGCCTGACATAGAGTTTTGTGGACACGTTACCCCATCACAAATGTGATGGATATCCCATCTCCCATATTATGATCTCTAGAGGCTAGCAGAGGATCATGATTTGGCAGACAGATAACCATCACATTTGTGACAGAGTAACCCCCTCCACAAAACTCTAAATCAGGCCCTAAGTCCATAGGTAAAAATTTAACAGAGGCCTCCAGTCAGTGTTTTTGACTTGGGTTTCATTGCAGTCAGCATCAGACTTTGACTATGCCCCTGTGAAGCGTGACCAGATGTCTGCAGTTGGTGCTTTTTGCTTTTAGGCACTAAAAAACATCTTTGTACATTTAATCTTCAAGAAATCAGATCTCTGGTTCCTTACATTTGTATTATTTTGGTGTCATTTTAAAATTAGAAATATTTTCTATTTATATAAATTGATCAGGATTTTTATTGTGCATTTTGTTTTACTTATTTACTATTTTTTTTATATTAAATGTTCATCAGCGTGTCTCGTAGGTTGAGCCTAACTGCTTGTGGGCCAAGCTACCAAAGGTTAAGCATGGATTAATCTATTGAGATCTTGACTGGAATGTATGGGAAACTGCGGCCTATTACTGAGTGCAGGTACCTACCTGCCCTTACTAATAATCAACTTTCCTACAACCTGTGACTCCAAAAGGCATTTCATACTCTAATGCTGTTGATCATTTAGTGATACAATTTTTCATTCTACCTATGCAGGTCTTAATCTGAAACTTAGATCTGGTATGTTTGCCACCGAGACCTCTCAATCACTTGTCAAGGATTTCCATAAACTTTCCACATTTGCTCATGAAGTTGCTGACTGTGCAGAATGTTTGGGAAGCATGGACATTCAGGCACATTTTTTTCAGACATTGCATTTGATGGTTATCTATGTGTGACTTTGGCTGCTTGTGAATCTGTGATGGCTTGTTGCCAGGTATGGTCTAGAAATTGAAAGGTAGAAGGTATACAAAAAGTTTCCATCATGAATTTGCCTTCTAAGTGGTCCAAGATTTTAATTCAAATATATGATTAATTATTGTGTCCATAAACATTATTGTATAAAAGGAAACCTTTTACAGCAGTGTCCTCTTCATTTAAGGGTCACCTTCATCATGATCATGCAGCTTCTTGACATAATTAGACTTGTGTTCCAATTTCAAATAGTCAGTAGGGTGGGTGGAAACATTTACTGTCCCTTCGAAACTTGTACAGAGATTTTGACTAGCTTGGGATACCATGACCGGTGAGAAGGCCGGCTTCAGGCATTCAAAGATATGTGTACAACTTTGTTTTCAGACCTTTGGCTGCACAATATAATTCACAGATGTTACAGACTGTAGTTATGAAATCACTTTCCATTTCTATCATTAGGGACAAGGATTGGCTTCTGCACCATGCCCAGTATCTCCTAAATAAGAAAGTAATATCCCTAGTGTCCTTGTTGGAAAGAGGATGAGGTTGTTACTCAGGTCCAGTCCCTGCCCTTATTGGACTTACCTGGGATCAGTACTCCGACTGGTCTAGTCACTTGTGGACCTAGCTCATGCATCTGAAGGCTCTTGCCTCTTCTCCTGATCTCGCTCTCTCTCTCTTGCTTGCACCTCTGTGCCTACCGCTTCTTGCTCTTTTGCCTTTCACTGTTTGCTTTTTTGTTTTTACGTCTTTTTGAATCCTTGCCCTTTTTGCCTTTGGGCCTTTTTTTCTCTTTTGCTCTTTCAACCTTTGAGTATCATTATTTTGTGCCTTTTCACTTTTCACTCTTTGCTTTATGTCTCTTACTCTTTGCTCTTTTGGCTTTTCACCCTTCACGCTCTTGCCTTTAGTGTCTTTTCCAGTCATTGCTCTTTTTGACATTTTTCTCTTTCTACCTGCCACTCTTTGTTCTTCTGTGCCACTTTCCATCGCTTGGTGACCCCTTCCTGCATTCTTTTTCCCTCTCCCTACGTCCTTCATCCCCTCTTCTGCTCCTTACTGTTCCTTCTCATATCCCTGTTCTTTCCTGTGCTCCTGCTAAGCCCCCACTCACTGCCCGTATCATCCCCTACACTCCCAGAGACAGACATAATGGTGTATAGCCATTTTAGTTATAGCTCCATGCACGTTATTTTAACACCATAGGCTGCTGTGTACTTCAAACTAGATACATTTTTTTCAGCGATGCTTTATTATAATTACAATAACAATTTTTACGGTCTTGTTTTATTTTCATCTATCTAACTGTTTTTGCCTAGGCCAGCACTCTGTTCTCAAACAAGACATTCTTGATCACTCTGTGCTTTATTCAAGGCTACAGCTTGGTACATTGTCGGTGAAGGTGGTAGAAGTTTAGTCTCCAACATTCATAGAAAATACACATCCTTACATAGGGACATTTTCTCAGAACATCAGCTGTGTTATTATATAAACACTTCTGTGTCCCTTACACGTTAGAGGGAGATTCCAGCCTGGGAACCACGACTGTATGCTGATTGCTGAATGCTTTGCTACAGATGCTAACGCAGACCACAGGCCTTTGCTCAGGTATGGGGGTTGATATCTTCCCAGGGGAACGTGAAAGGCAGAATTAGAGCTTAACATGCTGTGCTCAATTACAACCTAGATAGGAAAAAGTCAATTGATCATAGTGACAATATGATAGTGTTGTTTTTATGCTTCACTCTTCTCGTCACAATTTTAATACTGTCATGTTTTGTCATTCTGGTTATTGCAGCTCACGCTTTGTTACCTAAGATGCAGTTGTTTTATTAAACTCATTATTGAAGCACGTACTGCCTCTGTTTGTCATTTATATATTAGACTGAATTGTATATGAGAGAACCGGATGCAACCTGAGTGACCACGACTTCCCTGAGAAGCCTAGTATGTCATGTGCTCGGCTGCCCAATCATCACTATCCTTTGGTAGAGATGAGGCACTGCTAGTTAGCCGGAGCAAAACCAGGATTGGAGTGACAGGTGTCACCCGCAGTGGGTTGGACTCAGTCTCCCACACCGTGGGCAATTCTGCCGCTAAAAATCCAGTAGTCTCATTAGAATAATGAGAGCCTACGCAACAAGACACATAGCAGACAGGTGCAGTGGAGGCCCCAGCTGGCATTTGAAAGATGCACCAAAGACAAGAAAGTCTGTGCCTATCTGCACCCAGAGCTCAGCCAGTACCAGGAACCCTGATCCATCTCCAACCTAAGTAACTCTGTGGCGTTCCTCCAGTCACACCTCCCGGGATGCCCTTTCCCAATATGCTGCTGGACTGCACAGGATAGAAGGAGCCTTTGCTTGCACCCACAGTTGCTTTGCATGCAACAACCCACCCACCTCACCACGTTGTCACATAGGTCCTCATTATCCTAATGAGGGTATTGAATTTGGGTGGCAGAATCACAAGGATTGTGGGGTATTAAGCACAATTCCACATCATGTGATGTCTGTCGGCCTAATATGGGTTTTCCAGCTAATTAGCAGCGCCTCATCTCTGCCAAAGAGCAGGGATGATTATACCAAGAAAGACTCCTCAGGGGAATCGTGGTCAATCAGATCTAACCACTTTCTGTCAGTTACACTAGTCTCACACAGGGTAAGACAAACAGAGGCAGAATATAATTCAATAATAATTTATTGAAGTAACAACATCTTAGATAAAATGGCATGTATTGCTATAACTAGGATGATAAAACACACTAAAAGCAAAAGGGTGACAAGAAGTGTGAAACACAAATACAGTCCCACCATACTGTCACCAGGAGTGATATATATATCTTTCCTACCTAAGCTATATTAGAGCACAGCATAATAAGCCAAATCCGCCCTTCAGGTTTCCCCCCTGGGAAGACATCATCCCCCACACCTGAGCAAGAAAGCCTGTAGTCTAGAGAGACACCGTCCCCATAGAGGCCATGGATTCAGTAGTCTAATCAAGCAGCTGTATTGTAGACGATCAGCAATCAGCTTGCAGTCATGGCCATCTGGCTGGAATCTACCTCTAACCTGTACAGGACAAAGAAGACTTTTTATAATAAAACAGTTGATATTCTAAGAAAGGGTCCCTAATTAAGGATATGTATGTTTCTGTGAATGTTGAAGTCACAGCATACCACTTTTGCTGGCATCCCTATCTGACTGCAGCCTTGAGGAAAGCACAAAGTGAAATTAATGCAGTGATAAGAACAAGATGCTTTCCTAGGCAAAGGAACAAAGGGATAGAGAAAATAAAACAACACCATAAATGTGGCTATTGCTAGAAAAACTAAGTGATGCTGAATAAAATGATACTGGGTTAAAGTGCACAATACCAGGCCTAGTTTTCTAAAATAATGTGTGTAAAATATGGCTAAATGGCTATACAGCAACCTACACTCACTCACCCTACACACAGCACATCTTCTACTCCCACTGCTACTAGTAAACATATATGCCAAGATAAAATATCATGCTTGCTCCTCAACAACTGCTCACTCATCAAACAAGTTGAACAACAGCACCCCAGATTTCCTCTTCCTTTTGGGAACATGGCTGAGTCAGCACTCATTATTGCCATAGCCATCTTGGCAGGATACAAGGTAGCACAACAGGACCACCAGCACAAAAGGGGAGAAGGAATCACAATAAAATTAATAGAAACCATCAAGTGCACCAAAGTCACAGAGCACGTGACCCCAACCCATTCATGGAGAACTTACATTTCAAACTGCAAATCTCAGCAAAATAAGCCTGAACAGAGCCCTTGTCTACTGTCCACCTGTAGCACAAGCAGCCTTGACTTACATCACCTCTTCCGTCACACTCTTTACCATCCACTCCAAAGCCTACACCCTACTCAGAGACCTCAACTTCCACTTGGAAGACTGGAATGATTTCAGCTCTATCGCACTACTTAAAAGCCTAGGAAAACTTGAAATGGCAAAACAAATTACCAGATCCACACACTCCATTTGACACACTCTGGTCCCCATCTTGCCACCTTCAATTGTGTCAAAATAACCACAACCATGCCTCTCACTGGACAAATCACTCCATTGTACACTTTCAAATGAACATCCCTCATAAAACAAAGTCAGTTACCACCAATCTAGGCAGATGCCACTGGAGCAGCTTCTCAGAATCTAACTGGTCCCACACCCTGCACATGAACCAGCCCAACCATACAGGTGATCGAAACAGCAATATTAAAGAGTTTTATGATTGGATCACTGAATGTGCTGATTTGCTTGATCCCTGGAAACAGAAGAACCAAAAGAGAACCCAGAAGCAGGCTAGCTGATAAACTGAGGAGCTCCACTCAACTAAACAACATTACAAATAATTGTAAAATAACACACAAGAGAATCCAAAAGGCCCTACCCAAGCCCATTGATAACTGCTCCATTAGCTGTAAAAGAGTCTTCATGATCGTCAAAAACTTCACCACATCAGTTTCCACCACAAACAGCATCACTCTCTCACAAGACCTATGTGATAATCAGAATTTTTCAGCAAAAAATCAAAAACATCTACAACAACTTCGACCCTCAACTAAACTCCTGCAGCCGTGCCTTGATCCTACCCACTGAAAACCTCAGAAACATCCTGAAGACATGGGAAGCAATCGCCAGGGGGAAAAACAGCCAATATCATAGGAACCATTCACTTTGGGGCACAACAGACCCCTGCCCCCACCGTATCGCCATGTAGGTGCCTCCCAAGTCATCAAAGTACTCACTAGCATCCTGAACACCACCATCATCACTGTGACGTGCCCGGAGGCCTTGAAACAAGCAGCAGTCAAGGCATTTCTAAAGAAATCTTAGTACGTCTCCCTGCTACCCTACTGAGCTACAACCAACTACCTTGACATGCACCGAATCCTAGACACCATTCAAAAAGGTTTTTGACCCAGTCACAGCACCATGACTGCGCTCATCACAGTATCCGCGGCCCTCATACTGCTTAAGCTCTCAGCAAACTTTGACCTTTGATACATTCTCCCACTCCACCCTCATCGGATGACTACATGCGATAAGTATCTAAGGACCCACGCTCAATTCGATCTGCACCTTCCTCACAGGAATAACACAAACAAGTCAGAAGGCCACCCTACACGTCAGAAGCCAAGAACCTCATCTGTTGTGTTCCCCTGGGATCATCTCTCAGCCTGACCTTGTTGAAAATCTACCAGATCCCGCTGACCAACCTCCTCAGATCGCATGGCATTAACATACTTTCCTACTCAGATGAAACCAAACAGATACTCTCCCTAATTGACTAGACTCTTGAGAGAGTGTAGTTTATATAATCTGTATTAACATGAAATGTTTATGAACTAATAATGCCATGTAGAAACTGTATTAGAATATTTTGCTAAAACGTGCACTTGAAATGTGACCACGGGGAGTGGCCAGCCAATGTATACGGGGACTAATGAAAATGACTAATGCTTATGAATCTTTGTATTAAAGAATGATTTTATGCTAATTATTAATGATTATGTTATTGAAGTTTGCTAAATGAATCTTGTAGTCCTTAAGTTAGCATGAGCTGAAGCCTAGCTGCCTGACTCTCATATTAAATGTGTTTTTCAAAACGTGCAGTGTGCTGACTCGCAAAAGGACATGACCTCTTGTTTTCTTCAAACTAGAAGCTGAATGTAACTATAGTGGATCCCTTCTCATGAAATTCATATTGCTTGTAGAAATGTTTTAGACGAAATGCAACAGTGTAGATTAGTATAATGTACAAGGTCGTTTAAACCGGTGCAGGCAATGGAGCTACTGACCAAAAGATGTGCAAAGAATTACAGAAGGATGAAATCATACCGGACGTGCTACCTCTGAAGACGCCAATCATGTGGACCAATAAAACGCTTGTGAACTGTTGTGGGGTGACAAATTTGATGAGCTAATTCAAAGCTAATTGGGTAGAGATAGTGGGGTGCAACCCCTTAGCCAATTAGATTTTAGGGGAATGTACAATGAAAAAGGGATAAAATCCCATGACACAGGGAGCCTTTAGAATTGAGTTAGGGAATGCTATTGATTTTATCCAGAAACTTTGTCACTCTGTTTGGTGACTTTTTGGTTTACTAAAACCATCCTCTTCCTTTGATTGCCCATTTTACCGTTTACCTCCTTATGAGGGAAGTGCCAGTTTTGCCCGAGAGCTGAGTTTTTGACTGATGGCACATCAACTGATGTCCTGAAGACGAAGACTGAACCTGAGTGCTGACCTAAACCTTGGAGGGTAACTATGACAACGAAATTGTGATTTGTCTGTTTGCTTTTCCTTTTGTAGATACCAACTGCTTACTTTTGACTGAGACCATAGCTAGATGTTTTCCAAATTGGTGTTCTAAATTGTTTTGCATGAAGCCCAACATGCTAATGCTAATCAGTGGTTAGGACAGGGATTCACTAAAATTGACGCAAATAGACAAACAACTGAATCTGTGTTTTGTTGAACTGACGCGTTGATGACACTCTGCTAAAGTTGATCTATGTTCACGCCGTGTTATGTTCTGATGTTTGTGATTCTTGCCTTAATGAAATCTTATCAGAGTTGCCATATTGTGACTATGCTATTGTGTTTCTTTGTTTTGAGATTAACACACTTGCTTTTATAATAGTAACTAATAGGAAATAAAACTCATAAAATTCTACTAAACTGGTGTGGTTATTCATGACTGCAAGGTCATGGTGGTGTCTCGAGTTGATTAATGTCTTTGACTAAAGTCAAATGAATTGTTGTAATAAATATTGATGACATTATTGATGTATCGATTGATATATTTATTAGTTATCTCGTCCTAAGGTGTCTCTCAACTGGGTCAAAAGATTTATTGGCCTAAAACGAGTCCTGATGTGTAATAAATTATCATAAAGGGACGTGTTAAACAGTTCTGGTAGCAGAGCGACGGGTTGGCCCTTTGGGGCCCTAGGACGGAGAATTATTGTTTAAATTGTTTTTCTGAGATAATGCAAATTGGAGATATGATGCGTTTCTAAATTCCCCATGACGTTCCCGGGATCTCAGAGCCTGCCTAAGTGAGTTGGGAATGTTCTCAGCATCTTAGCATGTGTGGTGAAGAATCTGCGCTTGCTCAGCTTATGCATTTTGCAGGTGATTTGTGAAGATTATGAGGGTCATTCTGACCCTGGCGGCCGGTGGCCGCCAGGGCCACCGACCACAGGAGCACCGCCAACAGGCTGGCGGTGCTCCAACGAGCATTCTGACCGCGGCGGTTCAGCCGCGGTCAGAAGCGGAAAGTCAGCGGTCTCCCGCCGACTTTCCGCTGCTTGTGTGAATCCTGCATGGCTGCGGAGCGCGCTCCGCAGCCATGAGGATTCCGACCCCCCCTACCGCCATCCTGTTCATGGCGGGAAAGCCGCCATGAACAGGATGGCGGTAGGGGGGGTCGTGGGGCCCCTGGGGGCCCCTGCCGTGCCCATGCCAATGGCATGGGCACGGCAGGGGCCCCCGTAAGAGGGCCCCGCAAAGTATTTCAGTGTCTGCCTTGCAGACACTGAAATACGCGACGGGTGCCACTGCACCCGTCGCACCTTCCCACTCCGCCGGCTCGATTACGAGCCGGCATCCTCGTGGGAAGGTCGTTTTCCCCTGGGCTGGCGGGCGGTTTTTCAGCAACCGCCCGCCAGCCCAGGGGAAAACTTGTAATACCCGCCGCGGTCTTTTGACCGCGGCGCGGTATTTCGGAGGGGGGATTTGTGGCGGGCGGCCTCCGCCGCCCGCCAACATTGGAATGACCCCCTATGTGTGTTTAGGCCAGGAAATGTTGTTTTAGCAGGAGTGGGCGTACTCCACAGTATGAGAGTAGGGAAGTTGGCGTACTTCATATGAGTGTGGCGCTTTGTGCTAAAAAATTATCCACGTGGTTGGTTGTTAATGTGTGGACCCGTCGCGGTCTAAGACTCCGGAGTATATTGACACGTGTAGGAGACACTTGGGTTTATGTTGTAATTTGTGTGATTTATTAGGCAATCGGGCGTGGTTGGCAAGTCAAGTTTGAGTCAAAGTGTATGTGTGAAACCTTTGATGGAGATTTGGCAAGTTCTAAAGTGCACTAGGATGAACCATTGACAAGTCGAGAGTAGGATTTGTGGGTTGAATTCTGCTTGCGTATGCAGGAACTGAGAAGGAGAGAGGAGCAGCTGAGGCTTTAAGTGAAATCTCTGTAAAGTTCTGAAGCAATTGCATACCCTTCCTGTAGCAAACTGGCAAATTTGAGTTGTTGTTGTTGTTAAAAGTGCTCGCAGTAATTTTGCAGTAGTTTGGTGTGAATCCAGTGAGGGGTGGATAAACCACAAGACTTTGTCAGCTGCAGTGTGTGAGTGTGACGTCAGTGGTGCCGCGCTGGGATAGGTCAGTTGCCGAGAGGGGTTGCGCAAGGATTGTCAGCTGTCCGTGAGAGGCAATAGGTTGAGAGAGGTGGGTGAAGAGTGTCCTGGGAATTAAAGTCACTTCCTGATTAAATACAAGACAAAAGAAAAGACACACAGATTAATTTTATCAAAGCTTTTAGGAGCTCTCTGAAAGGAGACAGATACATTATGGCGAGTAAAGGGGAGCCTACACCTCCTGAGGGTACTCCAGCTTATATAGTAATGGAGGAGAAGGGAATCGCGCCTTGCTTATGGATGAAACAGTGGCGAAAATTGACAGAAAAAGAGGGATGTTTGGTGTTTCCGGAACACAGAACCTTCAATACGAGAATTTTAGAGAATTTGAGGTGGATGTTAAGGGTACAAAAGCCACCCCCGAGGCCAGCTCAGTACGAGGCATTAGCAGTCTGGGACTTAATGGATATTAAACAAAGACAGCAGAAATTTGAGAGGAGAATGAGAAGGGCAGAAAAGACCTTAGCTGAGGCTAGATGGGATAATGAGAGCAAAATGTGGAGAAGGGGAATAGTTGACGGACTCAAATTGTTTCCAGCAATTACACAGGGAGACGAAACACAGGGAAAGAAAGCCACTTGTAAGACAGACAAGGACTCTAGCAAACCAAAAGAGACTAAGTGGTCCTGGATAGAAGAAGACGACTCAGACGATGAAGAGTTTCTTAATCAATTGTTACATGATCGCCCGCCACCTTATGCAGTAGACGACAATGCCCCGAGCACTAGTGTGGGTCCTGGGAACCAGACGCAGGAGAAGGAAGTTACTGATACAGCACAGACTAGTGATACGGGTTTGATACAGAATGGTGTCAGTGTATCCACTGCGCCAGACATGCAGATACAGTTGCAACCTCCACCGTAGATACAGAGAATCTATCCAGACGTCCCAGTCATAGAGACTACTATGAATCTGATAGTGCCGCCTGATCCGATATATACAAAATCGAAGTTAGTACAGATTGAGCCAACTGCGCAATTGCTGCCCCAGCCGGAGCAACGGCTGATTCCAGGTTATAGTCCAGCATGTCAGGCCATAATTGAAATAGCTAAAACTAATTCAATTTCAGAATTTGTGGCTGATAAAGCAGCTGGCTGTCATTTAGATTAAATGCTCTGCTAATATATTTTAAATAAGAATTAAGTGTAAAACATTGTATAAGGACAGCAACTAATGTATCCAAGCAATAATATGTAAAATGTAATGCTGTATAGACAAATACATTGGAATGAATCCACAACTTTACCTCACTTGGATAACAATAACGTGTAATCTAGCTTAGCCTTTCAACACTGCTTTTCTTTGGGCAGATAGAAGAGCCAGTTAGTAGATTATTCAAATCTACTTACAATGCCAGTCTAAATATCATCACATGCCCAGGCCAAAGGCAATCTATCTCAATGTGAAGTGATCTTAGGCACTTATACTCCTGTCCATGAAAAAAGGTCAGTTATCTCCACCAGTCCTGCCTCTCGCAGAAACTCAGTGGAAGCCACAGAACAGCATTTGGCAGGGTACAGTGATAGCAATACTTGTTGGTCTTTAAAGCAGGTCCCTTCTACTAACATTACTTATTCTTTAGTCAATGGATTAACCCTTGAATCTCCCTGATAAACAACCATGGAGAGCTCTTCCACAGCTATTATTCTAATCCGAGAAGCATCAACTGTAGATGCAGCTGCTCGTAAACACAGGAAATGTATTTTAGACACCTACCTTTGCTACCACTCAAATATGATCTTCGTGAAGTCGCAACACAAAATGACAAATTCCCAATCACTCAGAAAGAGATGCTGGGCAGGTCTTCGTTTATTCCAGTGTTTTCCTGTACTCGACACCCGCACTTATTTGATAACATGCTCTGCACTTTTTTGAGTAGAGCACATCCGTGGACTATGGGGCGTATTTATACTCTGGTTGCGCCGAATTTGCGTCGTTTTTTTCGACGCAAATTCGACGCTAAACTAATGCCAACTAACGCCATATTTATACTATGGCGTTAGACGCTTCGGGCGCCAAAGTGCCCGGAGTGAGCGTCATTTTTTAGCGTGAACCCCTTCCTTGAATTAATGAGATGCAAGGGAGGCGTTCCCGTCTTAAAAAATGACTCCCAGGCCTTTACGTGGTATTTATACTCCCGGGCAAAAATGACGCCCGGGAGTGGGCGTGGCCAAAAACGGCGCATTTGCGCCGCTTTTTAACGCCTGGGTCAGGGATGGCGTTAAGGGACAAGTGGGCTCAAAATGAGCCCACAGTGCCCTCCCCTGCCCCCAGGGACCCCCCCTGCAACCCCTGCCCACCCCAGGAGGACACCCAAGGATGGAGGGACCCATCCCAGTGAAGTACAGGTAAGTTCAGGTAAGTATAATTTTTGTTATTTTTCAATTTTTTTTTGTGGCATAGGGGGGCCTTATTTGTGCCCCCCTACATGCCACTATGCCCAATGACCATGCCCAGGGGACATAAGTCCCCTGGGCATGGCCATTGGGCAAGGGGGCATGACTCCTATCTTTACAATGATAGGAGTCATGTTGATGGGGGATGGGCGTCGAAAAAAAATGGCGCAAGTCGAGTTACGACGATTTTTTCGACGTAACCTGACTTGCCCCATTTTAAGACGCCCATACGCCATTTTCCCCCTACGCCGGCGCTGTCTGGTGTACGTGGTTTTTTTCCACGCAAACCAGGCAGCGCCGGTCTGCTTGCGCCGGCTAACGCCATTCCATAAATACGGCGCCCGCATGGCGCTTCAGAATGGCGTTAGACGGCGCAAAATTTTTTGACGCTAAACTGCGTTAGCGCAGTTTAGCGTCAAAAAGTATAAATATGGGCCTATATTCATACAAATGTAACGCTTGTATGAGGGTGTTGGTTAGAGGCAAAGCTGGCACTGGCATTTAGCAGCAGTGGCAGGAGCTGTTGGTGGTGCCAGCTGCAGTAGACTCCTGAGAATTACCTGGCCATGATACTCATAGTTTTACAAATTAAGAGTTGAATGCTGGGGAGCAAAACACAGTGGGGCAGGTCTATTAAGATATGGGCAACGGAAGCCTTCACCAAATCTGCAGCATTGTATTGCTCAGTTTGCAGTAGTCCAGCATCACATTTACAGCGAGTTGCACTCGAATGATGTTAATGATAATAAAAAGTCCAAAGAATCCTGGTCCATGCAAATGCCCAAGTGTGACTCCCATAATATGCGAAACGTTTGGAAAAGTTACACATTTTAAACTCTAAAAATTATGAAATTATACCTGCACCAATTCATGTCAATTGTTTGCTCCTGTTTTCATTTAGCATTAGGTATTCGCAAAGTTTCCACTCCGTCATTTGTACTTTGCATATTGTATAAGTTTCAAGCTACATCACTCGATGTTTGACAGTGTGCTCAGTGTGACTTTTTCCCAAATTTCCTTTTGCTCGAGGACGTTGATCAGCGCTACCATTCGTACCATTACTCCTTATGTGATCACGCACCTTTGATAATTATTACTGTATCTGGTCCAAAGGTTAATACTTTCTGATATAGCAGAAGAACATGAAGAAATCAGAAATATTTATTTCAGGGCAGCTTAAAAAATGTTCAGTAGCAGAGATAATTGTCATGCTCATTGCATAGTTTCGCTCAGACCGTGACAAGGGAGTGAAGGTAGGCCTCTGTGCAGTTGCAATTTGTTTAGATTTGGCTTTTTGCACTTGTGGCCAGATGTATGAATATCTGGTTGCAAAATGCTCATTTGAAAAGTGCAACCAGTAAAGATTTTTAAGAACTGACCTGTGTACTAATACATTGGTTCTCAAAAAATTCAAATGGTAGTGGGCTGGAATCTGATCTACCTCATAAATATTAATGAGGTATGCCACAAATTGTGACTCATTCGGATATGGTGCCATCATAGGGAGGGTGGCCTGCAGAGGTCAGCAGACAACCATGTCTGAGATCACTTTTCAATAAAGTAAACATTTTTTTTAAATGCATCTCATTTCCCTTAAAGGACACTGGTCTGTGTTTAAAAAGAAAAGTTGACTTTTTTGTTTTGTTTTAGAGTTTGCAGTGGTTTCCTGGACCACTGCCTACTCCTTATCAAACTTTGGCCTAGATTTAAGAGGGCCTAGCACCATATAACAACACATTTGTGCATTTTTTTTAAGCTGATGTGGCCATAGATAGGCAAAAATAAAAAATGCCATATTTTCAAAGTGGTGCAATGCATTAATTGTGCCACTTTGTAACCCCTTGCGCCCCATTATACCTGAGCCAGGCACAAGGCATGCAAGGGGGAGTATTCCCCCATCAGGGGGCCGCAAAAATGGCACAAAGAAATCTAACAGATTTCTTTGCGTCATTTTTTCCAGCATTTTTAACACCAGCTCAGAGCGGGCATTAAAAAGGGCATGCCATTGTTCTCATTGGGCCCCTATGTACTGTTCATGATGAGCTCCAAAATTTTGGCACTAACCCCGAACAGTACATCAATAGAGAGGGAAATTCTGATGCTGATGCTATTGCTCCCTACTCTGTGCCATGGTGCACTGTATTTTAAATACGGCACACACATGGTGGCGTTAAAGAGGCCAAGGTGTCTCAACAAAAGTGGCTCTACATGTAATGTAGCACCACTTTTCTTGAGTCTGGCCCTTTAATGTTTTTTGACATTGATAAGGGGAAGTGGTTTTAATGGGAACCCTTACATTTTGTGAATAGGTTATCACCCAAACTTTGGGTTCTGTAACTTTTCAGTGGGTTACAGCTTCTCAGTTGGTCATTACTATTCATACATATAGATGGGAATCACTTTTTGGAAGGGACTCCTACATCGTGCCCCTTCCAAATAGCGATTTCTTATCCACTTCTAAACACATTTTAGGAGTCAGTAATACAAATTTACAGACTCCTAAAATAGGGTTAGTTCATGACTAAATGCAGTTTTGTAATCGCATACTCCAAATCAGAGCGTTTCTGACCAAATAACTGCTCTGTACATCTGGCCCTTGATCTGTAAATTGAACTCACTGTTTACATCATACATTAACCCAGATTTGAAATCAGGATATTCCGCCAGTGTGTGCACATGATGACCCTGAACCATGCACACACTCAGTGGTCTTGCATGCAGGACGTCTCTAAGCCGTCCTTGCACATGAGGCAGGAAATCTCTCTGGTGTGAGCACCTTGGGCAAGGGCTTTTTCTGCCCCTTATTTTTTTTCAATAATTCAGTCTTTCTTCCCCCTGGTGGCAGATGGGGGCAGGTGCCCCTAATCTTCCCATCTGGGGGCAGAAAGACAACAGAGTCTATTTTTATTATTTAGTAAGGGATGGGGGCTACCCATAATACGTACAGCAATCCCCCACTCCCCAAAGCATAGACACAGTCTCTCTGCCCACCCAGGGACAGATGGGTGTTATTGCCCCCATCTGCCCCATGAGAGGGGAGAACCCTCACTAGACATGGGCAGGGGTTGCCCACAATTGGCATGGTCATGCCCCCACCCTAGATAAATTAAGTACAAAGTCTTAGTGCCCCCTGGGGGCAGATAGTGTAATTACCCATGATCCACACCCGGGTCAGAAATACCACCATGCACCAGGGATTATTTGATTTAGAAAGGTCTAGAAGTGGACACTGGCCAGAATTGGTATGGCAATGCCCCAAGAAACCCCAAAATAGGTGGTCTTTCTGCCTCCCCTGGGGGGGGGGGGGGCAGATTGGGGTTTGTTACCATTTTTATAAATAAATGGGGGATGGGGGCTGCCCACCATAGTAAAATGGGGACCAAAATCTTTCTGCCCCCCTGGAGGCAGATAGGGTAGTCACACTGGTCTCCCCCCCAGGGATAGAAAACCCACTAGATCCCAGGGAATATTTTTTTTAAAGTAGGATGAGGGCTGACCCCACCCTAAATAAATGAAGATACCATACTTCTGCCCCCTGGGGAACAGGTGGAGGTAATTGCCCCCGATGAGCCCCCATGTGGTTCAGGCACGTCACCAGATACCAGTAAACAAAAAAAATAGTGTGTTGGGGCAGCCCAACACCATTGGGCATTGTTGTGCCCCTACTCCAACTGAAGAGGGCAACCATGTTTCTTCACCCCTGTGGACTGAAGCATCTTCTCCCAATGCTAAGCAAGAGGAGTTGTGACTATTTTGGGTTTTGATTTTACATATGGGCCAGGGGAGCTTGGCTAACCCCCAATATTGTTCCACTTGCAATGGTGAGCGACTGCACTTGGGCACGCTGCCACCTGGAAAAACCTACCAGATCAAGACAACTTTGGAAACTGAATATCTGGGGACAGCCAGGGTGGTGTGCTTCACATGCACTCTGAACCAGTTTCTTACCCACAGTGCCCTGCAAACCTCCAACTTTGCCTGAAATCACACTTTTCTCTATATTCCTCTGATGGAAACTTCTGGAATCCACATTAATCCACAAAAATCTCTACCGCCAAGCATTGCCCCATCTGTGCTGATAAAAACTCCACCCCAATTGTGTGCCTGCACCTAGTGCCAACAACAGGAACAGATCCAACTGTGGTCAATAGGAGTCTCCATATAAGGGCTCCCATTGTCCTTGGTTTGATTCATTCCTCTCACGACTCTAGATCCAGCCACACAAGTGGGACAGCATTTTTATTTGCTGGATTCCAGAAGTTAGAAGTTTCCATCAAATAAATGTAAAGAGAATGTGTGATTTCAGGCAAAGTTTGAGGTTTTCAAGGTATTGTGGGTAAAAAAAAGCTAATGGAATGCATGAAGGTCATACTATTCCGAATTCCTTCAGGTGCCTTGTTTTCAAACATGTACAAGTTAGCTAGGTTTCCCTATGTGCCAGCTGAGCCAGGGTCCAAAATCTAGAGCTACCCACATTGAAAAAAGCAGGTCAGTTTTGGGTAAAAAAAAATGTGCTGTGTCCATGTTGCATTATGGAGGAATGCAGGGTGAAAGGAAGTCGGTGGCTCCAAGCAAATTCCAAAACGTTCTGTCACAGAAATGTGAGTAAAATGTTTTTTTTTTACAATGTTTGAGGTTTGAATGGGATTCTTGGTACAAAATGTGGTGAGAGCCATGCATGTCAGCCCACCCTTGATACCCCAGATGTCTAGTTTCAAAAAAATGTCCAAGTTGACTAGGTTTCCCTATGTGCCAGCTAAGCTGGGGTCTGAAATCTAGAGCTAGCCACATTGGAAAAAAGGGACAGTTTTCAGTGGAAAAATGTACTGCATCCATGTTGCGTTTTGGACCTTTTCCCGTCTGGACACTAGGTCTACTTACACAAGTGAGGTACCATTTGTTTTAGAGACTTGTGGAAGAATAGAATAATAGAACATTTGCTATTACCAATTGGATTTCACTGCATTTCTGCCTTTCAAATGTATGCCGGTGTGTAAGAAAGATGACATTTGGAAAAATACTCACCAAATCGTACGCTGGTACAGGTATCCATAAAGTCAGAGATGTAGAAATAGATACTGCTCCTCAACTCTATATCTTGTGTCTATTTCAGAAATACATAGATTTCCTTGATATCCATTTTTCACTCTACCCATTTCGCTATAAGAATTAGTCCATACTCGGTACTTAATGAAAAATCATTGTATGGAGCAACTCAGTTGTTTTCTCTGGGAATCTTGGGTTCTTGGAAAACCTACAAACCCTATATAATCCCACAACTAGAAGGGTCTAGCAGAGATAATTGTATATTGCTTTTTACCAATTGGCCATTGTGATAAGTTACATATGAAAATGTTGTCACAAATGCCCATATATATTTCTTTAGTTAAACAGTTATTTTATTTGTGAAAACCTTGAAATATCTTATCATATGACCCCTGGCAGAATTTGGAATTTTGTCTATTTGTAACATCTATAGTTTTTCTGGATTACTCATGGGTTTCACACTGGCTTCCACCACAAACCTGAAGTAGGTTGAGATCACAAAAAGTAAGGAAAATAAGTTGGGCTGTTCATTAGGGCTCAGAGCTAGGGTTGGGGTGTTTTCTTAGGTCTGGGGACGTTCATTAGGGCTCAGAGCTAGGGTTGGGTGCTTTTTAGGGCTGGGGCCGTTAATTAGGGTTCAGAGCTAGGGTTGGGGTGTTTATTAGGGTTCAGAGCTAGGGTTGGGGTGTTTGTTAGGGCTCAGAGCTTGGGTTGGGGTGCTTTTTAGGGCTGGGGGGTGTTCATTAGGGCTCAGAGCTAAGGTTGGGATGCTTTTTAGGGCTGGGGCTATTAATTAGGGTTCAGAGCTAGGGTTGGGTGTTTATTAGGGTTCAGAGCTAGGGTTGGGGTGTTTGTTAGGGCTCAGAGCTTGGGTTGGGGTGTTTTTTAGGGCTGGGGCCGTTCATTGGGGCTCAGAGCTAGGGTTGGGGTGTTTTCCAGTATTCCTCCACTAGAATAGCCTATTTCACAACTTAGATGTTTTACTACGTTTGCTTACCATCTTCACGTCCTAAAGAGAACGCGTTTATTTGACAAATGGGGAATGAAGTAATGTGTGAAACTTTGATGAGAACTGTTAGAAACAGGGTCTTTGGTTGGCAGTTAGGTTACCCCTTGTCCAAGCAATGACCCTCACTCTAGTCAGGGTAAGTCACACACAATCCAAATTATCCTGTGGCCACCCTCTGGTAGCTTGGAGTCAGGCTTAACTTAGAAGGCAATGTTTAAAGTATTTGTGCAATGAATCATGCAATAACACAGTATAGCACCACAAAAATACACCACACAGTGTTTACAAATATATAGAGTATTTATCTGGATAAATGCAGATCAAAACAATCAAGATTCAATAAGTACACGTTAAAATGTCATTTAGAAAATGATAAAAAGAGCCTTTAGTTCTTAAAAAGCAGGAAGTGTCTCTTGCAAGCACAAAGTACTTGGTTTGTGTTCAAATACTCTGCAGGAGACCGCAGAGGAGGAGATGCGTGGAAAACGGGGAGGTGTGCGTCAGTTTCTCCGGGCACACACAGACGATGCGTCGATAATTTTGCACGCAGGTAAGGCTTTGCATCAATTTCTGACATGCTGACTTGGATCCTCTTCAGGTTGCAGGGTTTTCGGACGCCCCGGGGACGATGCTGTCAGGGGTTAACCGCGGCGCCTGCATTGACGATCAGGATATTGTAGTACTTCCGGACTACATATCCCATGACGTCTATCGCCGGAAGAGATCGCGTAAAACCACGCGCATCCAGGAAGCGTGGTGCGTTATTCGTTTCACAGATCAAGGTCGGATGGTCAACGAGGGCTCTTGTTGACGGCGTTCTCGAGGGTGGGTCTCGTTCGGCTTCCAGTGGATTACTTGCTGCTCTTTCGTTTCCCTCAAGTCTGGGATATTCCCGTTATCGTCGGGAGTCTCGAGTTGGTAAGCGGTGAGGCGATCTGGTGCCGGATTCCTTCGCCTTTTTTCCCACTATCCTATTCGACCAAGACACTGTTGATATCTGAGGCACGGCATTCCTGTACTTGAACTGTTCGATACCCAGGAACTGTTGTTTTCAGAGCTGGAGAACATTTTTATTCTGCTGTGACGCTGTGCTAATGTTGACTTTTACGGGGATATAAATGCTGGGACATTTTTTGCTTTTTAGCACATGGGGTAGAAAGAATGGGTCATTTCTACCATTTGCGTGACTATGACAAGAGGCTCAGTGTCTTAACTGAGTTATTGAAAGGAGCCCGAGTTGGGTTTTTCCGTTAGTCTTTTTCTTCTCTCTCTTCGTTTTGTTTCCTCACTATTTTTTGTCTATCTTGTACAAGAGTGGGTTTTGAACAACCCATAGGAGATTATCTGTGTTCATCGTTGGCCTGTGGTATCCATCTATGATTCAGATGGAGCATAGACAGGCGTGGGACTAATCCTGCCCTCAGGAGATATTGGCAGGTACGGTCGTTGGTGCTTTAGCGAGACATTGCGAGAATAGATAGGCTAATGTGATATTAACGCTGTGTATTCTTCTCATTACAGATATCCCTTCCATGCTGTTCCTTCCCCTTCCTTCCCTCGCCTGATTACTCCAATGCACCGTGGTTTTTATCGGTGACTTGGTGGTGTCAGGAGGCGGACTCCCATTTGCATCGCACCGAGTATGAGGAGCATCTACAACGTGACAGAATAACGCACCCACGAATAACGCTCCTCCCGCTCGGTGTGTTGCAAAGATGGCATCTATGGATGATGTATTACAGGCGTTAGCAGTAGTCCAACAAGAGTTGGCTAATTCTAGGGCTGAGGCAGCGGCTTTACAAGAAAGGGTAGAAAAGCTTACTAGAAATCCCTTCAACGTCTCAGCATCCACACCACAGGTAACCGTGAATGTCTCCCCTCCTATCCCTTTAGCCAGCCCAGAACGGTTTTCGGGGGACCCCAAGAAAATTCAGGCCTTTTTGACTCAGTTGTCTCTACATTTCTCTTGTAAACCCGCGTCCTTTCCCTCTAACCTTTCCAGGGTAGCTTTCGCTATTTCTTATCTCTCTGGAGACGCAGCTAATTGGGCCGTGCCATTAGTCAGGAACGATGACCCCTTGTTAACAGATTGGAATGCCTGTCGGACTGCCTTCGAGAGGGTGTTTGATCATAGAACAACCACTTTTAGTGCTGATAGGGAATTACTGGAGCTGAGACAGGGGAGGTCTGATCTGGTCACTTATCTTACGACCTTCAATAGACTGGTGGCGGAATCCGGGTGGCCAGAGGAAAAGAGAATGTCTCTCTATTATCAAGGCTTACGAGATGACATGAAGGATATACTCGCTCAAATAGATCCGCAGCCTTCTACTTGTACAGACCTTGTAAATCTTACCCTGAGACTGAACCACAGATTAGCAGAAAGAGGGGTAGAGCGTAGAGCGGGTGATAGGCGACCTGGCATTCTAGAAAGGGAGGTGCGATCTGCTTCTACTCCCAATGAGATAGGTGGGGAGCCTATGGACGTGGGAGCCGTTCGGGCACCCTTGTCGAAATCTGAGAAGGAGAGTAGGAGGGTACAGGGGTTGTGCATGTATTGTGGCAGGAAGGGTCATTATGTAAGAGAGTGTCCCCTCAAACCAAAAAAAAGATTCTCCTACTCCCCCACTCAAAAGGTGGCGGTTATGTCAGGAAAGACATCTGAGAAAGAGGTCCTGCCCTTTACAGAACCCCAACAGGTGCTACGGTTAACTTCCTTAACCTTTTTTCCACAGGAAGAAAGGGCGTCCCACCTTTTGTTTTCAGTAGAGTTGGTGACCAAAGAACGAAAGCATCCAGTATGGGCGATGATAGACTCCGGAGCCACGGGAAATTTCATAGATGCAGGGGTGGTTAGGAGATTGGGACTTCCTAGCATTCAGAGAAAGGACCCCGAAACCGTATTGGTGGTTGATGGTACTCCGCTGAAATCTGGGCCCCTCACAGAACATACGGAGGACATTGGTTTGATCTTCAATGGGGTATCTCCGGAACATAAAGAAAGAATCAGGCTGAATTTAATAGAGGCGCCTCAGTACGAAATTATTTTGGGAATGCCTTGGTTAAGAAAACACAATCCTTTTATCGATTGGCAAACCAAGACGGTTAGTTTTCAGTCCTCGATGTGTGAGAA
This sequence comes from Pleurodeles waltl, assembly GCF_031143425.1. Lineage (NCBI taxonomy): Eukaryota > Metazoa > Chordata > Amphibia > Caudata > Salamandridae > Pleurodeles > Pleurodeles waltl. The sequence continues at coordinate 1,040,118,192 of NC_090447.1, forward strand.
TAGCTGCTTCTTGTACGACGATCCCCCCACGGTAGCGTTGGCTCAAGGGTTACAGTTGGCCACAGTGGTGGAGAAAACAGTGATATTGCCCTCCGTTTATGTCAAGTTCAAAGATGTGTTCGACGAGGGTCGGGCTGAGACATTGCCACCACATCGTATGTATGATTGCAAGATAGATATGATCCCTGGAGCTCTCCTTCCTTCTTGTAGGGTTTATGCTCTATCAGACCAAGAAACCAAGCATTTGAGAAAATACTTGGATCACTTCCTAGAGATTGGGTTCATTAGACCGTCTTGTTCTCCGGCAGCCTCTCCACTCTTTTTCATAGCTAAAGCTAATAAAGAGTTGAGAACCTGCATCGATTATCGAATGCTGAACAAGAATACGGTACGGAATAGATACTCTCTTCCTCTCATACCAGTGTTACTGGACCAGGTGAAAGAGGCGGTAATCTATACAAGGTTGGACCTGAAGGGAGCTTACCATCTGGTCAGAATCCGCGAAGGGGACGAGTGGAAAACGGCGTTCAAAACCCGTTATGGCCTGTTTGAATACTTGGTAATGCCGTTCGGGTTGTGTAAAGCCCCGGCGGCATTCCAGTAGTTCCTGAACGATGTTCTCAAGGAATACATAGACCATTTCGTAATCGTTTACATAGATGACATTTTGGTGTATTCCACATCCCTGGAGCGCCACTTTGACCATGTTTCTTTAGTACTCCAAGTATTGCGACAGCATAGCCTTTTTTGCAAACTGAGCAAATGTGAGTTCCATGTCCAGAAGGTTGAGTTCTTGGGGGTGGATTTAAGCCCCGAGGGGTTTTGCATGTCGACAAGAAAAATACAGGCTGTTCAGGAGTGGCCAGTACCCACTAGTATGAGAGACGTGCAATGCTTCCTTGGGTTTTCTAATTACTACAGAAGATTCATCTCTCATTTTTTCCACATTGTGTCACCTATAACAAGGTTGCTAAGAAAGGGTGTGTCTTTTGTTTGGTCAGAGGAGGCAGAGGAGGCTTTTTGCTTTTTAAAACAGGCCTTCTGCTCCGCACCTATACTTCAACATCCACAGCCAGATGCACCTTTCATCGTTGAGGCAGATGCCTCTGACATAGCGATTGGTGCAGTGTTATCTCAACGAAACAAAACCACCGGACAGCTTCATCCTGTTGCGTTCTTATCCAGAAAGCTATCTGCTGCGGAACTTAACTATACGGTGGCAGAAAAGGAACTGCTAGCCATCAAAAAGGCATTTCAGGAATGGCGACACTACCTTTGGGGAGCTCAACACCCGGTCACGGTGTATACGGATAACCGCAATCTGCAGTATATGAAGGAGGCAAGACAACTTACCCAGCGGCAAATGAGGTGGATGTTGTTTTTTTCGGAATATGAGTTTGTGGTGACCTTCCGTCCTGGGGTTGACAATCGCAAGGCATATTCACTGTCCCGACAAGAGGACGTGAGAACCAGAGTTTCAAGACCCGAGGAAGCAATCCTCAAACCCGAAAGAGTGATTTGCGCCCTTCATATCTCCCATTTCCTAGAAAAAATTTCTAAGCATAAGTCTGCTGCTCAGTGGAAGAAATGGGCAGAACTAAGTCAGGACCGTACCCGTAAGCATGGAATACCGTTGCAAGGTAATCGTTTGTATTTGCCAACACAAGAACTCCGAGTGCAAGCCTTCAATTGGTGTCATGATGCGGTAACGGCTGGTCATCCTGGTTACACCAAAACTGCGCAAATTGTTCAACGACATTTCAGGTGGGAAGGTTGGGCTAAAGACGTTGCGGCCTGGGTGGCTCGGTGTGAGATTTGTGCATGAGCCAAGGGAGAAAACGCGAAGAGCCAGGGCAAACTGATGCCTTTGCCCACTCCGGATAGGCCATGGCAAACCATTAGCGTGGATTTTGTGGTGGGATTACCAATTGACCAGGGGTACAACGCTATCATGGTGGTAATCGACAGTCTTACCAAGATGGGTCATTTTCTCCCTTGTAAAAACCTGCCTACAGCAAGTCAAACCGCCCACCTACTTTTGTCTCAAGTGGTGCGGTTACATGGTCTACCGAGAACCATTATCTCGGACAGAGGCCCCCAGTTTGTCGCTAGGTTTTGGCGCATGTGGTGTAAGGTTCTGCGTATTGAATCCGCCATGTCCACCAGCTTCGACCCGCAAACCGATGGCCAGACGGAGCGCCTTAACCAAACTCTGAAGAAATATCTGAGGTGCTATGCTAAGGACGCTCAAGAATCCTGGGTTTCGTTGCTATGGTTGGCCGAACTTTCATACAACAATGCTTGGCATAGCTCGATAAGGGAGTCTCCTTTTCGTGCTAACACGGGTTTCCACGCAGAGATGTTGCCCATAACCATACCTAGGGATGTCACAGATCAACCTACGGTTCATGCTGTGATTAAGAATCTCCAATCCGTGCAAAAGAAGATACGACTCAATCTGGAGACGGCCAAAGAACAGTATAAGAAATGGGGTGATGAACATCGGCGTGAGGGACCGGCATATCAGCCAGGCGATAGAGTGTGGCTTTCCACCAAGTATATACGCTTCAAGATGCGTAGCGTCTTTCATCCTCGTTACATTGGCCCCTATGTGGTGTTACGCAAGATAAACCCTGTGGCTTATCGTCTCCATTTACCTGCTTCCTTACGGATCCATCCGGTGTTTCATTGCAGCCTTTTGAAACCGGCCCTTTCAGCGACCAGGCAGGCGGTGCCTCCGGTGGTCAGAGATGGGCAGCTGGAATACGAGGTGCGCAGAGTGTTGGATTCCAAACGACGGGGGGGTAAGCTGTGGTATTTGGTTTCGTGGAAGGGGTACAATGCCGAGGATGATTCATGGGAGCCAGAACGCAATGTCCATGCCCCTAGGGCGGTGCGGCTGTTTCATGCCTGTCATCCCTCTAAGCCTGGTCCAAGGAGGCGCTTTGGAGGAGGGCGTACTGTCAGGGTTTAACCGCGGCGCCTGCATTGACGATCAGGATATTGTAGTACTTCCGGACTACATATCCCATGACGTCTATCGCCGGAAGAGATCGCGTAAAACCACGCGCATCCAGGAAGTGTGGTGCGTTATTCGTTTCACAGATCAAGGTCGGATGGTCAACGAGGGCTCTTGTTGACGGCGTTCTCGAGGGTGGGTCTCGTTCGGCTTCCAGTGGATTACTTGCTGCTCTTTCGTTTCCCTCAAGTCTGGGATATTCCCGTTATCGTCGGGAGTCTCGAGTTGGTAAGCGGTGAGGCGATCTGGTGCCGGATTCCCTCGCCTTTTTTCCCACTATCCTATTCGACCAAGACACTGTTGATATCCGAGGCACGGCATTCCTGTACTTGAACTGTTCGATACCCAGGAACTGTTGTTTTCAGAGCTGGAGAACATTTTTATTCTGCTGTGACGCTGTGCTAATGTTTACTTTTACGGGGATGGAACTGCTGGGACATTTTTTGCTTTTTAGCACATGGGGTAGAAAGAATGGGTCATTTCTACCATTTGCGTGACTATGACAAGAGGCTCAGTGTCTTAACTGAGTTATTGAAAGGAGCCCGAGTTGGGTTTTTCCGTTAGTCTTTTTCTTCTCTCTCTTCGTTTTGTTTCCTCACTATTTTTTGTCTATCTTGTACAAGAGTGGGTGTTGAACAACCCATAGGAGATTATCTGTGTTCATCGTTGGCCTGTGGTATCCATCTATGATTCAGATGGAGCATAGACAGGCGTGGGACTAATCCTGCCCTCAGGAGATATTGGCAGGTACGGTCGTTGGTGCTTTAGCGAGACATTGCGAGAATAGATAGGCTAATGTGATATTAACGCTGTGTATTCTTCTCATTACAGATATCCCTTCCATGCTGTTCCTTCCCCTTCCTTCCCTCACCTGATTACTCCAATGCACCGTGGTTTTTATCGGTGACTTGGTGGTGTCAGGAGGCGGACTCCCATTTGCATCGCACCGAGTCTGAGGAGCATCTACAACGTGACAGATGCAGAGAAATCCTTGGCGTGCAGGACGAAGTCAAAGGAGCTGTGTCGATTCGGTGGGCGATGTAAGGAAATTTCTGTAGCACAGCAGGCGCTGCATCGATTCTTCTCACAGTGCTGCGTCATTCGGGTCAGCGTGTGGTGATTTTCTCACTGCGAGGCAGGCTGTGCATCGTTTCTGGCAGGCTGTGCATTGAATTTTTGACACACAAGAAGTTCTTTGCAGGAGGAAGTCTTTTTGGTCCTGAGACTTCAAGGAACAGGAGGCAAGGTCTATCAAAGCCCCTGGAGAGCATTTCTCAGTCAGCAGAGCAAGAGGGCAGCAAGGCAGCAGGGCAACAGCAGGGCAGCAGTCCTTTGCAGAAAAGCAGTCAGATGAGTCATTTGGGCAGCCATGCAGTTACTCTTGGAAGGTTGCAGGGTCTGGTTCAGAGTTTCTTCACCAGTGGTATCCTGTCCAGAAGTGTCTGAGGTGGTAGGGTCAGAGGCATGGTTTGAATACCCTTTGAAATGGGGGAGACTTCAAAGAGTGGCTTAGAAGTGGACAAGGTCCCCTTTCAATTCCATCCTGTCTGCCAGGGTCCCAGTAAGGGGTTTGGCAGTCCATTGTGTGACGGCAGACCACTGTCCTATGACATGTAAGTGTCAGGACCTCCACCCTTCCAGCTCAGGAAGACCCATTCAGTATGCAGATGTTTGCAGATGTGACTGAGCACCCTGTGTTTGGGGTTGTCTGAGTGAAATGCACAAGGAGCTGTTGAGTGACCCAGCCAGACATGGATTGTGAGACACAGAAGGATTTAAGTGCAGAGAAATTCTCACTTTCTAAAAGTGGCATTTCTTAACCAGTAATATTAAATCCAACTTCCAGTCATCAGGATTTTGTATTACCATTTGGACCATACTAAATATGACCTTGTTACTCCTTTAAGATCAGAACCTACCACTCAGACAGCATATGAGGGTAGACCCAATGTTAGCCTATGAAAGGGGTAGGTCTCACAGCGGTGTTAAAATAATTTAGGAGTTTTACACTACCAGGACATATAACATACACAGGTATAAGTCCTTCCTTTTATCTACATAGCACCCTGCCCTATATGTTACCTAGGGCCTACCTTAGCTGTGACTTATATGTAGAAAAGGGGGAGTTTAAGGCTTGGCAAGTACTTTTAAATGCATGCCTGAGGCATGGTTAAGGGGCTACTTAGGTGGGTGGCACAATCAGTGCTGCAGGCCCACTAGTAGCATTTAATCTACAGGCCCTGGGCACATGTAGTGACACTTTACTGGAGACCTACAAGTAGATGAAATAAGCCAATTGGGTATTAACCAATGTCAACATGTTTTAATGGAGAGAGCATATGCACATTAGCACTGGTTAGCAAAAACAGTGTCCAAAAATTGGAGGGAGGCAGGCAAAAAGTTAGAGGCGACCACCTTAGGCTGTCAGGTCTAACAAGAAAAATCTAGAATAGAGCAAAACTTTCTTATTTTGATACCTGAAATTTGTCAGAGAAGCGGGCCAGTGAATTGTTTGCGGCAATCTTTGTCATTTTCTGTGTTCTATATCTGCTAGAAATAAAAGAGAACTGCACTGTTCGAAGGGAAACAAATAACACTATTGTAGTCCTGTTTCATTTTTGTCATTGAGTATTGCTTTTATTAAACAAAAACCGCATCTTTGACATTTATTTGTGCCAGACCCTGGGAGAACATCAGAAAAGCACAGTTACAAATCCACTGCTCCATTTATGTTTACCAACATCGCCATTTTTGTGAATAACTGGTACACTACTTTAAAAGCTATAACACACCAGGTTGTGTAGCTAAGGAAATGTAGAAATATGGCAGTTGAAATTGCACACAATAGGAGTGTTTTCAATGCCTCGTTCCTGTTAATCTACAGTATCTGCAAGTAATCATATATATATCCTCACCTTCATATAATCTATCTTCTATATTTGCATGCTCACTTCTGCCATTTCATTGTGGATAAACTATAAAGAAACCAGCATTTGCTATTTTGTGTCATAGTAGGGAAAATGGTATGTTACCATGAATGCCTTTCATTATGTTTCCATGGCCCTCATTATGACATTGGCATTAAATCCCACTTACCGCCATGCTGACTGCCTCCAACATACCGCCGCACAGTGGATATCAGTTCACCATATTATGACACACACACACCAATCCATCACTAGTCAGCCACACACACAAGTCCCCCACACCAAAGGTCAGTGATAAACTGGTGATATCAAAACCCACACTGTTACCCCAGTAGAACAACGCCCAGCACATCATGACCCACAAATCACCACGGCGGACTTTCAGCGGCTGCAAACCATTGGCGGTACATACCGCTGCGCTTAAAATACAGACACTCAAACAAAACAACACCACATTGGTCAATTTAAATAACACACACCTGACTCTCATACACACACCACACCCACACCACTAAAAAACACACACCCACACTACCCACAACTCTTTATGACTACAAACCATTGGCACAGGACACACACCACAACTACAGACAAAACCAGAGCCACACACCACCCACACCTATACACCACCCACGCATCCCACATCACACACCCCAGCACATCACCCTACACTCCCTCACCTACACAACTCACACAACACCAATGGCACCACAAAGACACCCCAGGCTCTCAGAGGAGGAGCTAAGGGTCATGGTGGAGGAAATCATCCAGGTAGAGCCTCAGCTATTTGGAGCACAGGTGCAGCAGATATCCATTGCTAGGAAGATGGAGCTATGGCTGAGGATCGTGGACAGGGTCAGCGGCGTGGGACAGCACCCAAGAACAAGGGATGACATCAGGAAGAGGTGGAACGACCTACAGGGGAAGGTACATTCCATTGCAGCAAGACACCAACTCGCTGTACAGAGGACTGGCGGTGGACCCCCACCTCCTCACCCACGACTAACAACATGGGAGGAGAAAGTCTTGCAATGATGCATCCTGAGGGCCTTGCCAGAGTAGCAGGAGGACTGGATTCTGATAAGTCAACTCTCTACTACTACTACCCCCATACATGCATGCCATCACATACCCCACCCTCACTCCCATCACTCCACTCCATCCCACACACCCCACCATCACATCTCACTCATCCCAATGAAAAGCCCTGAATGCCATACCAATGCATGGTCACCACTCACAGACCAGCATGGACACCTATCACTAAAGCATGCACACTAGAGAGAACTAATCATCCCACCATACACCAACTTACACAAGTGAAAGCTGCTAGGGCAAATACAAACAAAGAGGGCAGCCCACTGATGCACAATATGTCACACACTGAAACAATAACACAGCATTTGCATCCCCACAGTTATCCCAGCCAATGTCAGCGATGAAAAGGTGCCAGCAATATCCAGTCCCCCAACTGAAGAGGCCCACAGAGATGAAAGCAAATCTGGTTGCCTGGATCAGGATGACCAACCTGGCCCATCAGGGACATCTGGACAGTAGGTTACCCAGGCTTAGTCACACACCACCAAAGAGCCTCTCCCATCAGGAAACACCACCACAGCACCCACCCAGCGTACCCATACCTCTGTCCTCAGGACATGTCAATCAGCAGTGTGTCCACCACTACAGAGACCCCAGGGCACCCCTCATTCCCAAGACAATCAGTGAACTGGGGTCAGTGGCAGTGGGCAAATGGTTCAGGGGACAGAGGTACAGGACAACAGGGAAACTGGGAGCAGTGCTGTGTGCCAGGGGGTGGACAGGCTCATGGAACTGACTTTCCAGGAGGCACTTGCAGAGATCCTGGGAGCCTACCAACATTTCCAGGATACGCTGGGCCAGATCCTGGACAACGTGCAGGAGAACAGGCGGCTGCAGGAGGGACAGTAGCAGGGGATCAGGGTGGACTTGCAGGTCATCAACACCACCTTGGTCTCCATAACAGGGGTGATGGCAGACATGGCCAACATTATGAGGGAGGCAGCCTCACAACAGCTGGCCCCTGCCACTAGCCAGACATCTGAAATGCCTTCCACCTCTGCTGCCGCTAGTGGACAGGAGGCCCCGCCACAGGAGCAACAGGCCACCAGCACTCCTCCCCCTACAGAAGGAGAACCATCCTGCAACATTCCATGCCATCCAGGCAGAAGCCAGATACTATTGCCAAGACCCCCGCCAGGAAATGAGACTCTCTTGATTGTCATCCTTGTGTCCCACTCTGTCACCCTGACCACCTTGAACTACCATTGCTCCCCTTCCAATGTCCCCATGGACAATGCACCTGAGCCAAAAATAGACAAGAACAATACCCTGGACTTTCCTCCATCATCACCCCATCCCAATGCACTTGCTCCACTACTTCTTAGCACTTAATAAACACCTTTTGAAAAAATATAAGTATGGAGTATGTCAAACGTATTTTAGTATGTATCAGTTAAACCAGGTTCAAACATTGCACTTCAATGTACAGTAATGTTCAAATAGGAAAGACCTGTAGTTGGCTGCAGTTATCACACCAGGAGTGATTGTGGGGCACCAACATCTGAAAAATGAGTTGCCAAAGAGTGGGCATAGAAGTGTGAAATAACAGCATGCCAGTGACAAAGATAATCTAAATAATGACTATGAAATGTGAAGTAACACTGTCTTACCTGTGTGTCATTGGAAGTATTGTCGAATCAGGTCAGGGTCCAGTAGGGCACACAGCTCTGTGCTTGAGGCCCTGTCCAGTCTATAGGTGAGGATAATGTGCCTGTCCTCCATTGTTGCAAAGTCTGCTAGGGGTCTGTACACGGGGGTATGTCTCCATCTCCTATTCATCCACAGAGGTTGCAGTCTAAGGGTCAAAGGAGTGAGAAGACGGTCACAAACTGAACATTGGAGCCACAACAGTACAATGCATGATGTTAATTTGAAATGGGTAAGTGTTTTTTTCCCTGTATGTTCAAATTTTAACTGTGACACAGTTATTATCCAGGCCCTAGCTTCACCTCAATGGAGTCAGAGCGACTGGTGGATGGGGTCCTACCCCAGTACGGACAGGTGTGTGGGCCTCCAGACCAACAGGTGACTACACTGTGAGCATGATGCATGTGGCATGAATGCATAGAGTGGTGTGTGTGAAGGCCTCGTGTAGGGGGGGTGGGTGGATGTCCCATGGGCAGCGTTCAGCTTATGTGCTGGGCTATGTGTGTATAAATGGCGGTGTGAAGGGGTATGGTGGGTCATAAGTGTAACAGGCAGGATGGTCTGACTGATACCATTTCCTGTGTGTATTTCACTGCTGGTCAGCACCCATCAAAAGAAGGGTATATGGCATGCCATCGCCAAGGACGTGCAGACCCTAGGGGTCTACAGCAGGCAGAGCACCCACTGTCAGAAACGGTGGGAGGACCTGAGACACTGGGCACGGAAGACGGCGTAGGCCCAGCTGGGGATGGCACCCCAATGAGGAAGGGGTGCCTGTCGAACCCTGACCTCCCTGATGGCCTGCATACTGGCGGTGGCCTATCCAGAGCTGGATGGGCGCTTGAGGGAATCACAACAGCACCAAGGGGGTGAGTACAGTGCCCATCATTACAACGGACGCATGTTAGGGTGGTATCTGGGTTTGTGGTTGTGTGTCAGTGGGTGCCCCTAGGGCAGGGCTGACATTGCAGTAGGTCCCATGTTTGCCAGGGTTCTGAAGTGATAACCCTGCTACCTAGCTCGTAGGCATCCACAACTGATCGGGGCTGTGTGGGTTCCAGGTGTGCTGCATTTGGCGGTATGTGCCCCCTCCATGCCTTGGTGGCTAGCATTATAACTGGTAGGGCAATGCATAGTGTGTAGGGCTGTTCCCTGTGTGTGACAGTGGTGTGTATGCCAAAAGTGGTGTTGGCGCAGCCATTGACCCAGTGTATCCTTTGTCTCTTCTCCCCCCTTTTTGTTATGTCACCCTGTCCCTATGTGCATTAGCATCATTTGGCAGAGGAACAGAGGCACCGGTGACGGAGGGAGCTACGTCCCACAGGACCCAGGAGGCAGAGTCCACTGACGCTTAGGGCACCAGTGGGACAGAGGGCGAGGGGAGCACCACAGCAGAGACTGGAGGGGACAGTTCAGACTCTGACACCTCCTCCGATGGAAACTCCCTGGTGGTGGACGACACCTCTATGACCACCCCAGCTACAGGTACATCTGCCTCCCCATACCAGCACCGTCCTCCCAGCAGCTCCTCATTGAGTTGCCTGTGCCCGCTCACCCAGGAAGGTGGTCATCTCCTTCGCCCCAGGCACCTCAGGCCCTGCCCCCGTGAGCCCTGCTGCTCTGAGTGAGGAGGCTATTGACCTCCTGAGATACATCTCTGTAGGGCAGTCAACCATTATGAATGCCATTCAGGGGCTGGCAGCCCAAATGCATCAAACTAATGCATTTCTGGATGGCATGCACACTGGCTTGGTGGCCCAACAGAGATCGATCCAGGCTCTGGCCTCCTCTCTGATGGCAAGACATTGTCCCTGTTTCCATCCTCCACATTCCTCTTCCCAATCCCATTCCCCTCATCCCGAACCTATCCCAAGCACACAGGCAGACGAGCAAGCACACAAGACAACACACAACAGAGGCACAGGCAAACACAAGCACCACACACCATCCCACAGGCATTCACACAAACACCATCCAGATGCAGACATACCAACATCCACAATTTTCACTGTCTCCCCCTCCTCCTCCTTCACCTCCCTCCCTCCCAGTTGCGTCTACACTCACACCTGCATGCACTACATCCTCATCCACTGCCGCCATCACCAGCACACCTAGCATAACACACACTTCACTGGCAGACACCACCACAACAGCCATGCTCACGTCCCCTGTGTCCTTTCCCACTGTGTCTGTCACCCCTCCCAATGTACACAAACGCAAGCACTCAGACACCCAACAGCCATCCACCTCACAACACCATCCAGCACCATCCAGCCCACGCACCTGCACCCAAACACAGATAGACACCTCCTACAACCACTCCCTCTTCCTCCACTCCCAAACCTTCTCCCTCTTCCTGCCCCAATGTCCCTAAGAAGCTTTTCCTCTCCACCATGACCTCTTCCATATCCGTACCCACCCGTGCTTCATGTCTGGCCAGGGTGGCAAAAACCCAGGCAAGCACCTTAGCCACCCAGTCCATGGTCCCAGTAGTCTCCACACCCACTCGTGGTGGGAAAGGATCCACACATGCAGCCTCAAGGAAGGGGTGTCTGCCCCAGCTGCTGCCCAGAAGGGCAAGGAGCCATTCCCAGCTTCTGCCCAGCAGGGCAAGGAGCAATCCCCAGCTGCTGCCCAGAAGGGCAATGAGCCATCCCCAGCTGCTGTCAGGAAGGGCAAGGAGCCATCCCCAGCTGCTGCCAGGAAGGGCAAGGAGCCATCCCAGCTGCAGCCCAGAAGGGCAAGGTGCCTACCCCAGCTGCTGCCAGGAAAGACAAGGAGCCGGCACCAGAAGGCAGGAAGGACAAGGGTCTGGTGCAGGGACTCAGACGGAGCACCCACCACCAACCATGGTTGTGCAGCCATCCGAGGCTGCAGGGAATGGGCTGGAGCTTCCCCCCACTACCACCAGCAGCGCCACCAGTGGGCAGCTGTCCGAGACTGCAGGGGATGGGCTGGAGCCTCCCCCCACCACCACCAGCAGAAGCAGCAGCACCACCAGTGGGCATCCATCTGAGGCTTCAGGGGATTGGCTGGAGCCTTCCCCCACCACTGGCTGCAGCAGCACCACCACCGATGTGCAGCCATCACTGCTGGTGGACGGTATGTAGTCCTGCCTCCATGGGCTGCTGTGCGGCCTGTCCCCTGCAAATCCTGTGGGTATGACACCCAGCTGAGAGACTGTGACCCTGCACTCCCCAGGATCAAGAGCACAGTGCACGATGCCCCCTCCAGAACTAGTGGGTAAGCCACCCACCAACACCATCCTCCCCAGGATCAGAGTATCAAACAACAACAATCCATCCGGTAACAATTATTTTCATTAATCATACACTTAAAATACCCAAACATTTGTTACTCAAAGATAATATAATGTACAGCATAGACATAAATAACATTCCCAATATCTTCTTTATTATTACTTCTGTACCAAATATATTTTCAATTTTTACACAAAAACATCAAATAACCTTTTTACTTGGAAAACAGAAGACGCAAGACGTGTGCCGCTTATTTTTACTATACTGTACAATAGGTACAGAGAAGATGCATTCATTTTTGTTTCATGTTAGGATAATATATGCAATGTGTACTTAGTGGAAAACAAAGCAATAATGCATACTTAACATGGTACTTACCTTCATTAATGTATGACTACCATTGCCCTTGCCATGAATTGCATGAGTTGCCCATCAGTACATCAGAACATCAGAAACTAGACCCTAACGGCCTTTGCATGGGTGTGGCAGATGGGATACATACCAGTTGCCCTGACGGTCATTTTTCAAATGCATTATACTGTAGTCTATGGTACTTGTGATACTACAGACAGGATATCTGTCATGTTTTGGATGAGTTATGCCAACTTCCAAGCTCTAAAACAAGTCTCAAAACATGTTTGAACACAAGAAACTGGGAATTTGGAAGAGGTGGAACACAAGACAGTGAAAAATACTCAGTTGTACTCATAAGAATACTTCATCCAGATTCACACACATGATGCCACCCACTAAAGGTCCAGTGAAATCAGACATACTTCTGGGTTAATAGTGTCAACCAGGTATGCTTGTCTGGCAACAGTGGTTGTTGCAACTCTTCACCATACAGTAATGTTTGCATTTGGCATGTTTTTTCTCTTCACTTTTGATGTTTTTTCCTTGTCCATTTGCTTTGATCCTTTACTCTTAGTTTCTGCTTGTGAGTCCTTCTTTATTACCCTCTTGTCCTTTGTTCTCCTTGTCCAGGTCTCCTCTCTTTCCTATTGCTGCATGAGCAACTCATCTTCAGCTCCTGTACAGGGTCTGCATTAGACTAGGGGCTTATTATAGTGCCACTCTACTTGCACCAGGTAACTTTGTTACATTTTTGATCAATTCATATTCTAGTTTGTTGACCCTTCGTCATTTTTCTCCCTCATTCAGAGATGGCATTTATATTTGTCCCTGAAATGTGGTGCCTCCAAAATCCATGCCAGATTTTCCAAAAACCAGCCTGCTGGATTGTGACTCTCTATCCTCCTCTGTAACCCCTTTTCCCCTAAACCTGGATCTTTGTTACCATCATTGTTTCCGAACTCAGGGGAGTCGGAGGGATTGAACTTGACATCCACACTTTTGAATCGCTATGGACCTGATTCTTAAACTACACTTTGTAATACTTTTTGTAGTATTACAAAACACAGTACAAATTGACATTCACAAACTTTGTGCAGAGTTTACACCTCTAACTGGTCTATCTTTTTCTGTGTGGAGTTCTCTGCCCAAAATGCAGTTTTCACACACTTAAGAAAAAAGGCATGTTTACTACTAAATGCTAGGGGAATAGGGAGCAGTAGGGTGGGGTTAGAGAGGTGAAGGGAGGGGTTTAGAGAGGAATGACACCCACTCAAAAAGAGTGAGGCCCAGATTTAATAATAGTTAACTTAATGCAGTGCATGAAGGCTAATTGATGCTCTGTGCTGTGCTGATTTGCATGAACAGGAGATAGCTAAATTTCACCATAATTTCAAAGATATGACACTGTTTAGCTCTTTCCCTGAGCTGGTGCACCTTTGGCTGTCTAGTACCAACAAAGGCATCCTGGACCATGCTGTAAGTGTGCCAGTGTTGTGAGCAGGATTGTTTGGTAAAGGAAAGAAAACCTTCCTGAACAACAGAAATCGTTAGAAGTGTATTCCTCTTTGTATGTGTGCTGCACAATGTATATGCATGCAAAATGAAAGAAAGACATGTCTTGTTACGCTGTTTTTCGATAGGCACATCATTTTGGTGCAAGCAAGGTTTGCTGACTTTAGTAAATCTGATTTGGCATCAATATACTTTGGATGGAGGCAAAGGACAACCCATTCTCTGTCCATGTGCACCTCCCTTACACAGGGTAATGAAACACAGATGTATTGCCTTGCATTGAAATGTGTGATGTAAGGATGACACAAGTGCTTAGTAAATCTGGACTTAAGAACATTGAGATTCACCAATTGCATAATTCACCACAAATATAAGAACACTAGTGAGTCAAGCACTACATATACAAAATATTTTTTCATAAAATAGCTTTTAATTACTGGGGCCTCTAACTAGACCCCTTCATTTACCTCTCTTACCAGTATCCACCTCGAAAAACATGAGCCAAGGGACAATTCTGCCCTCAACACCTCACACCCTGCTGGCAAATCTGTTCACAGTGAGTCTTTCACTGTGGCAACACACAACACTGTTATCTTGGACATCCAGGACATATTGGAGAAGGAAGTCAGAAGGAATTCAGCCATTTTGAAATCCTAGAGCTTACAGGTTTTATAGAGTGTGTGGCAGTTTGGCAGTTTGTCTAGTATTGATCTTTTCTTTTTTTGCAGGGGGGGGCTCATACCTCCATTACAATCACTCTGTGAGATATTAATGTCAACTGCAAAAACGCCATTAAAAACACATTGATTTGGAGGTATAAGAGTTACAGGGGTAATTTAATTACTCTCATTGGAAAAAACAGTCTCTGGGTCCACAATTGTATTAATGGCTGGAGTACTTATGAGGGCTTTTTAAGTGACCTGCAACCTCTCCTCAATGCATTCAATTTCACTAAGAACTGTTCCAATGGCACTTGTGAGGTAGTTCGAAACAGTGGCAGTTATTGAGTGTTCCTTAAAGGACAGCATTACTCACTTTTTTCCATTAGGCCTTACCTTCAGTTCAACAATACAAATAAAGATGACTAGTGAGATGGTATAACCACGAGGGGTGATCCAGGCGAGTCTCAGCCAGCTGCACATGGGGGCAGGCCGGAATGCTCTTGGCTGAGTCTTCACCCGGGCTGGTGCCTACACGTGCCCCATGCAATTTCTGTGCTGCAGCAACGTTCCTGCACTTTTCTAACGCACTGTAGAAAGGTTTGGCCTCTCCTTGCCTCTGAGAGATCTGGGGGATGTAATCCCACACCAGCCAGGGCCTCCAGTGCAATGCAGGTGGTACGGGCAGGGAAAACCGCCGTAGAACATGCAATTTTTAAATCATTTTGAGCTATTCCCACCTCAGAGAAGCATCCTCATCCACCCTGCTTCTCCGTGCCAAAATACCTCAAAATGGCTAAGGGACCAGAGCAGAAGGCGCCCCCTTTCACTGACACTGAATGAAACATCATCAGTTAGTGGGGTTGTAATCAAATACCGACAGCTTTATGGGGGACAGGATTTCAGCTGAGCAATGCAGTACACAACCGGCATGTGAAGCTGTGCCAGAAGCACTGGGAAGGCCTGCACTGTTGGACCCGTATTAAGGCCAAAGACCATAAGGGCTTTTCCTCCCAGCCACATACACATGACACCAGTGTACTGAATGCCTCATCGATATTCTGTATTAGTTCAATAAAGAACTTCTAATTCACATCAAAGCATAGGTATTTGTTTGGTCAAATTACCACAATATCAGCAATATTAATAAAGTTAAATTTTAAGTCAACCAAGATCGGCCAAATGAGAACTGTTTGCGTCTTTATTCTTTATGGTAGTCACAGCTGGTAAAGCAATGGCAGAAGGGGACCAGACACAAGAAATGAGAACCTCAGCTCAGTAGAGGACACTTTGCCTTGACACCATCATCAAGGAGGAGGAGGGATCTGTCATCAGCAAGGGAGGTGATCCTACCTAGTCAATATAATGATCTACTGCTAAAAGACTCTGGAAAGAAACAAATCAAGCTTCTAGGTCGAAAGGGGAAGTGGGCACAACCGGCCATGGGGACAAAGATAAAGGTTGTCCTCCTGGCCAACAAGATCTGAATGTTGTTTCCTAGGAGCAGGACCCAGCTCATCTGGGCCTTCTCCCAGCCCCTCCTCAACTGCTAGGGACCCAATCCTTCAGAGCCTCTAGCTGCACTCCTTTCATATAGTGCCTGCCTGAAAGAACATGAGTCGATGGACAATTCTGTCCCTGACACCCCAGTCCCCTCTGATGCTGACTAATTTGTTTAAAGTGAGCACTCCACATTGGCTGCACTCAAGGATGTCATTACTTCCATTTTAGAGGCTCAGGAGATGATCTCTTGAGGTATCTGTGACATTTAGGAATAGGACATCAGGCATTTTGAAAGCATTCTGAGCCATTCTTACCCCATAGGATAATTGGATGCTTCCTCCATCATCCTGCTGCTCCTTGCCCAAAATGTGTCCCTCAACATGGCTGAGGGACTAGAGTAGAAGGCTTGCATATTTCACCAAGACTGAATTAAACATTATTAGTGAGGGGGGCTGTAGCCAACTTACCACAACATTTGGTGACCCAGATACCCAGTTGAGCAATTCAGTACATGCCCAAATTAGAAGGGACTTTATCATGTACTGAGGTGCAATGGGTGTCTATAATCAGCCTGGGAAGCTGTACCAGAATCTCTTGGAAGGCCTGAGTCACTGTGCCCACATTAAGGCCCAGGATACCATGGGCTTGTCATCCCAACCACATACGCAGCACCCCCACATGATACCACTGTACTAGAAGGTCCTGAGAGCTGCCTGACCAACTCTCCATGCTCATCTGGAAGAGTTTGTGCAGTTGAGAAGAGAGACACTAATTCCATGTACTTTGGTATTTGTGATATAAGTACATGTGGGGTTTGACTGAGATGCCCTGTATTTATTTAATGTATTCGTTTTTGGGGGAAATTATGTGAAGTTTAGGGCTAATAGTATACATGTTGCTATTATATGTTATTTGTCTGTACTACTAATTGATTATTATCATTATGTAAAGTCTGACATTGAGTAACGTTACCTTACATCTAGCACAGCATATGCATTTCATGTTGCATATATTCACATATTTGCTGAGTAATGTGATCAACTTGGTTGCTCAGCACATATATAACAGTAAAAACTGCAATGCTTTGTTGTCAGTGAGTAAAAAATAAATGTGGGATACTTAAACATAAACAGTGCATGATACCTGTTTTGAAGCTCCATTCCCTATAGGTATGTTTGTTCTTAAAAATTTCAAAGATCACAAATAATTGGTACATACTTTCAATCTGTCATCTATATTGTGAGCCAGCTAAAATAAAGACCTTATTATTCACATCATTATCCTATGAAATCCTGGGTAGGTAGTTGTTTGGTCATGTTACCACAATGTCAGCAATATTAATAAAGTTAAGTTTTGAGTCAATTGAGATTGAACTATTCTGATTTTGTGTGTCTTTATTCTTTATCAGTGGACTGGGCTGTCAAGTATCTGCAAAACAGGCTGTGGACTGGAAAGCAGAACCTGATCTCAGAGGTGGGCATGTTGATCATCAAAATTGGCACCCCGAGGAGCTAGTCACCTGGAGTCTCTGGGGGCCCATATACGGGGAGACCCCTCTTTTTCGGCAAATGAAAGCTCTAAATCTAAACCTTGGAAGTAGTTTCATTTTTCAAGCCAGCAGCACCCCCTTTGAACTTTGAGACACAAAACTATTCCTTTTCAGGATACTAGACTTTCTGTCAATTTATTGGTATTAAGTGTTATGTCTTTGCCGTGTTTTATTATTCCCTAGAATTCGAATTTTGAACATCATAATGCATTGACTAGTAACAGAGTAACCAATTTATTACAAACATGGACAATATTCATGTACTCACAAACATTACTACAGGTAACTGTTTTGATGCAGTTCTGTGCTTTTTGTTGCATGAATGTGTTAAGACTTGAGATCACAAAGGTGATACTTTATGAATGTTCATGGTTCAGGGAGTTACATCTTTATTGTTTTAAAATGTTGTTTTATTTGTCAATGTTTATTGTTTTGTGTCCTCTCTGTTATTTGACTTTCTATTTATACTGTAAATATAATTGTATGTCATGAGTTATTGTTACAACTCTGCCTTTACATTGCTGTCTTTGGCGAAATTACAATGAATGTGCTGTAGGTTACCTAGACATACCCTATATCCACCTCCTTTGACCTAGGCTTTTACTTCACTCCTCAAATCAAGGATGCTTTGTGAGGGTAACTGACAGAAATGACATCCTTAGAGTGGTATTCCCCCAAATAATTAGCCTTCACCCCTTCGGTTTGCTGAGTTAGTTTGTTTAGGCTTTAGGACTGATAACCAGTGCTAAAGTGAACTTGTTATCCCCTTCAAATATGGAAGAGCTGACATACATCTAATTGGCACATTTAATGTTCTTCTATGTCCCTGATAAATGGTACTACTTGTACTGAGGTCCCGCAAATTAAATACTACTAGTGGGCCTAGAGCATTCCTTATGCTACTCACAAAAGTATCACTTTTCAAATGTCCCAGGTCTATTGCTGCTTCCTCTGGTACATATTTAAACTTCCATTTTAAATTATTACTAAAGTAACATT
This sequence comes from Pleurodeles waltl, assembly GCF_031143425.1. Taxonomy (NCBI): domain Eukaryota; kingdom Metazoa; phylum Chordata; class Amphibia; order Caudata; family Salamandridae; genus Pleurodeles; species Pleurodeles waltl. Next base: position 1,040,136,719 of record NC_090447.1, read on the forward strand.
TCACTGATATAAGGCCTTTCTCTCCAATTGCCTAACCCAGGGTACCTTATTACTTTTCATTAGGTGTTGGAAAGTGGATTATTGGTAATGGCAGGTAAACACCTACACCTAGCAATAGGCCACTAACCCCCACTTTGATCCAGTTAGGTCTCAATAAATTAAACCCAGCTCAATCCTTGGAAGTTTGGCAACACGTGTCAAGGCTTAACTTAGGAGACAAATTTGTAAAGCATTTAAAAATCACAAAACAGTAAATAAGTAAAACACAAAACACAATAAAAGTCCAAAATCCAAAATAGAGTATACTTTCATCTTTAAAATAACATTAAAATGATTAAAATCAGATAAGGTTAACTGAAGAGATGATTTTTTAAAGAATTAATGTTTTCTAGTCCATAGAAACTAAAAGCGCCAATCTAATCATCTGGTCACACTAGACCAGGGCAAAGTCATAACTTGAGACCTACCATTATGGGCCCTGCCCAGCTACAGCAATTCTGAGGCCTTCCTCAAAATGTTACCTTCGGATGAAGTCTTTCTCTTGAAGATTTTCTTCAGTGAGATGAAGCCACCAATCTGATTCGACCTCCCTGGAGCCCTCTTCAGATAGGCATCACAAGAGACCTTGTGAAGAATTCTATCTTCTGACTTAGATGATTTTTCAGGATGGAAATATTCATTCGGGCCAAAGCTAAATCTTGATCCATCATCCCTGGAGCCCTCCACTGTCATGCTGTGCAGGAAGTCCCAGACAACTTTTACTTCTGGACTTTTTTGGAGATTTTTCCTTCCAAGGGGGATTGACCCTCCACAGCAAGCCCATTTTGATGCAAGGTCATGAGATCACCTTTCTAGGAGCCCTCTGTGAAATCCTGAAAGCCTGAAAGTCTAGGGCTCTGGAGCTTTTTAGCGGGATGAACCTGCAAGTCAGGTCGAGTTGCGGTTGAGGTAAGCAGGCTTGACTCACCACAGCGGGTCAGTCCTTTTATGGAGCTTTTTTCAAAATGTTTCCAAACTTCTGACTCTTCTTGCAGAAGGTCTTTGAAGGTCATTTAGGAGTCCACAGCTCACCCCAAGGTTCCAGAAGCTCTGAGTTGCTCCTTGAGTGTTAGGACACCAACTCCCAGAATGCACCTGCTTCATTTTCAAAAATGACTACTAGCCACTGGTCAGCTGGTCAGTTTCTTCAGGTTTTGATGCAGGGGACTCTAGTTAGCAATTTTTCACCTGTAGCAAGCAAGAAGTCCCTTCTTGAACCAGTCGAAGACAAAGTCCTTTTAGCTGTGAAGCCCAAGTGTGCAGCTGGTGTAGTCCTTCAGAGTGCAATGTCCAGGTGCAGGTCAGGGGTCCAGCAGGGCAGTCCTTCTTCTACTGATGTTGTTCATTGTAGGGGTCTGAGGTGTGGGTGCAGCTCAGCCAATTTATCCTTGCTCCTGGGGTGAAAAGCAGCGGGGGAAACTGTCCAATCACAGGCAGGCCTCAACCCCCTTGGACAGCCATTCCCTGGGAAGAGTGTGAAAAATCAATCTCAGAGAATAACGTTCCAAAATGGCTGAAACTGAATTTTGGAGGTTAGGTCTGGCTGAGCCCATCCACCTGGTGTGGCTAAAAATCTTTAAAACACCTCTCTCTTGCTCTCTCCTAATCTAATCAAGAAGGCACCTGAGTGGGTTTACAGGAAGTGTGGGAGGTCCCGAGCAGCTCCAAAAATCCTTCCATCCTTTGAAGAGCAGTTTGGCTGCTGTTCCACTATCTGCTGAGGCAGATCTTCTCCTCCAGGCACTTCCTTTGTGTTCAGCTCAAGACATTTCACACCTCAACAAGGCAGCCTGGCCAGGCTGCAAGAGGTTGGCCAATCAGAGTAGGGCACTACACAACTGAAACTGGTAACTTTTAGCAAGAGTTCCAAAACTCTTCCCCTGAACTAGTTAAAAAATCCAACAGTGGCAATTTGTTGCATTTATTATAACAATCAGTTTGAGACCAAACTTGCCTTATCTATCTCCTTTGGATACTTTATTAATTAAAATAAAGTTCCCCATTCAGCATATGGAACATATTCACTCATATTAGGTGTTAACTTTAAATTGAGACTATAGGCAGAGATGTGCTGTTTATACCCAAATTAATTATAATTTTAAAACCTCTTTAAGTTTGTAGTGTTTTTCAGTCACAAGTCTGAAAATACTACTTTCAGAAAGTTGGCATTTTCATGTCCTTACAATTTGCACCCTCTGCCAGTTTTCTGTGTCACAGGACTGAGAATGGCTTTGCTCTTGGGGTTTATGTATTGCCTCTAGAGAGTAACCCAAAGGAGGCTTAGGTATTTACAGGATGGGCCATTCTTGAAGGATGACTAGGATGGGGCTGTATCTAGCCCCATTTATACCTCAAAGTGCATTGCCTCATGCATGCAGAAAGAAAACTGGTACCACGCCTGCCCTCTGCTTTGCCACCCTCAGTCAGCTTGGACCCTTGACATCGGAAAGGGAAGAATGTTTCAGAAGCAGATGTGGGAGTGGGATTGCAAGTCCCCCAACCCAAAGACTGGCACTAGGTATTAATACTGGCTGTCCAGAGTCACTTTTCAGAGCAATCCTGGACCTTTGGAAGATTCAGAAGAAGGATTTTCCTGCTGCTGGAGGAGTGCCCTGCTGCTTGAAGGACTGCCTTGCTGTCTGAGAAAGAAGTTTGAACCTGCTTGTCTTTACCCCAGGTGGCCTAGAGTGACTCCATGGGTCAGTTTTATGACCTACTGTGTGAGCTTCATGGACACAGCGAGCTTTGGAGGCCTCTGTGCAATTGCAGAGCTGACCTGTTGCAACTGGACCTGCAACTTGACCTGGCTGAGTCATACAGCTGGCCTCTGCTGAAGCTAGCCCTGAACCCTAAGAGATGCCCTCGAAGTCTTGGACTCCTGGCTCGCATCAGTGAGAGCTCCTCCTGAAAGAAAAGGTGAGAATCTAGATGTTTACGGTCCTTCCAATTGCAAATGGGCTTGCTCATGCCAAGACTTTGCCACCCGTGATGACTGACAACATCAAGCTCCGGTGAAACCTGCTCTCTCACCAGCAATGCCTGTCCATAGCTAGTCTTGCAGTTTGTACTCCAATGAAGACAGCCAGCGATGCAGTCAAGGGTAAGCTACAATAACATCTGTCCATGATGCTTGACCAGCTTTTCAGGCTACAGCTATGACCTTCCACAACACCTGACCTGCTCTTAGCACTACAGTGATGACCATCCATGATGCTCAACCTGCTCTTCGTGGCCTTCTCAAAGTCAAACGGAAATCCTCACAGTGGACATGAGAAAGTAACTCTTCAGTGGGACTAACCTGGTCACTGTATCTGACCCATGCTCCATTGTGGTCGGCCTCAACTTGTGACTTCCTTTCAATTTAACGTGACTAGATGTCTTTGTACTTTTAGGTGCTATTTTCCCTGCATTTTTAAAATTGAATATTTCCAGTTCTACTGATTTGATTGTTATAATTCTAGTATAATTTTCTATATTAAAATGCATTCTATTTTTCTAAATTGGTTTCAGGTTTTTCTTGCATTGTGTTTTCACTTTATTGCTTCTTGTGTTCTACATAAATACTTCACATCCTGACTGTTTATGTGCCAGACTACCAGGGAGTTAAGCACAGATTAATTTAGTGACTTTTTTTTATTCACCCTGACAAGGATTGTGGTTACTGTCTGATGGGCCTGCCACACTTCTCAACCAATCACTCACTTTCTGCATTAACCTTGAAAAAAAATAGTCACTATTTGGTATTTTTGGCATTCACATGCCCAGATCTATGAAACATTGATGCAATGCATGAATGAAGGAGAGCCGAACAGAACCATATCTGTTAAGATCCTCTCTCCCTGTGCTTGAGCACACATCTTTGCAAGGTGTGTGCATTCAGTAAGGAATCGTTTTTGTACTGGAAAGAGATACTTCCAGAAAAAAGCCTGACCTTGGAAATTATGTCATGTTTGTAAGTAAAGAGCCATGTTCACATAATTTGGTGTGACCTTTCATTTCTGTGTTATATTTATGGGTTGAATTGTTAGCACATAATTTAAAAATATTTTGAGCATAAGTTTTTTGACTCTCTCTGTGACAGAGAGGTCTACTAAGGAGGAGACTAACACTATGCTGTGTTCAGGCAAAGATTAAGAGCAGAAACTGGCCAGGTCACCCAAGTCTGCGGTCCCTCTGGAAGACTCATATTTTTGTGAAATGAAAATACCTTTATGGAGTGGAGGCTAAATGGTGATTTAAATTCACACTTTATTTTCGTTAGCATTGACCCATATCCATATCATTGGTGTAAATCCAAATGTGACTATTTAATATTATTATTATTATTGTTGTTGTTCTTGCTATTTCATGGTTAATTGCCATACCAACAATAACAACAATAATAATATTAATATTAATAATAATAGAAGAAGAAGGAGATCAGAAAGAAGAACAACGACAAACACAATGCACGTTAAAGGACAGGCTACCGCAGCATTCCATTGTAGATAAATATAAATAAAAAAAACTTTTTTTTTTCTTACCCATTTTAATGATGCCCGTTTTTTCTGTGGTGCTATATCAGCAGTGTGGCTATGCAGATGTAATGTGCTTTTTATTCCAGTTGCTTATGTATTGCGATAATCTAATTGAGCACGTCTAAATATAAACAATAAATTGCAATCTTTATTTCGGCGACATTGACTAGAGGCTTGTGTTTGTCATACGGGATTTTGCGGTAAGCAAATCTTCCATAACAAGCAGCTCACAGGCTGCTACCAGTGCTTTTGACCTGTTAATTGCTGATTGGTGGCTGTGTGTGATCATGGCAACGGATATTGGTGGATAGATTCTGTTGAAACGGGAGATTCAACAGCCAAGTCTGCTGACAGATAAGAAGCATGTTCTCGATTAGAAAATGGAGGTGACTTGCACACGTGATTTAAGGACGCATGCTGTAATGTGCAGTAATTATGGCGAGATAAAGATCGTTGTAAATGGTACTTTGTCACTATGTTTATCACTTGCCTGCTTTTCCCACACACATGTAATACAATAACGTAGATTAGAATTTCTTTCAGAAGCGTAACATCCTGGGCACATGTCTCTCACCACTAAATAATTATCGACTGTTTTGACAGTATCATAACTTGAGTTTTATAGTCCGAAATTCTGTTCTAAAACTTATCCCTCCACTGCAGCATGTAAGCTGAACAACGCAAATGTTCCTTGTTCAATCCACGGGGTTTACATTTAGCAGCACAGATTGTGCCTATAATACTATAAAACCAATTTCAATGCTCTCCAGAGGTGAATAAATTGCAAGGTGGCCAGCAGATTGAAACATTTGGAAGAGACTTCCCTTAGAAGAATCGGCATGGCTCTGCATACAAAATACTCATCATGTGCACTGCTGCTTAAATCACTACAAATCATTTGCCTGGAAATGTGTGCTCTGCTCTTAATGAGCAAGTCATTGACCTGAACAATATCAATGGCTTGTCACTACCCATTTCAAGTGTATAAATGAACAACAGCCGAGAACAGAACCCATTGCACATACCTGAATGCGGAGAAGCCGGATGTAATTTACACCACAAAAGGATTCTTTGATGGAACGATGAAGATTGTAGCAGGTAGTAAAAATACGTGCCAACATGAACCTGAAAAAATCAAAGCTGCCAATTTTAAAGAGTGCTAGGATAAACACATAGTACTCTATATTTAGAATCATTTCAGGGGAAGGAAAACATTTTTATCCAGTAATATTATAATATGTCTCAGGCTAGATAAAACTGAACTATGAAGCCAAGCAAGCAAAACATATCATGATTCCCTTTTATCAACAGCATGTAACAATATATATGTTTGAAGTGTGTTTTGATATTTTAGAAGAATTTTGGGGGAAAATGTGTTCACCCAAAGTAGTCCAAGCACAGTGCTTAACTTGTAAAAAAATGAGTTTGATGACGCAGAAAAAGAAAGTCCGACATATATTCATACATACCGTGTAATCAATACATGTAATGTAGTGTGATTTTAGTAAAGAAAATAATGTACGAGGGAAATTGTGCCCTCGGGGTAGTTCGCCATCATTGTAAACGAGCTTTATTAATCATGAAGTATTGAAAATGTAGTAATCCGTCATAATCGCAAATGTATGCCATGATTTCTTGTTTGAAAACTGTTTTGCTTAGCTTAAATTTAGTACAGGCTTTGGCCTAGTTGCCTGGTTTCAAATTTTAACTGCGTGGTTTTTCCTTGAACTAATGAAACATATATTCTTGCTTGAAGTTGTATTTTTCCTAGTAGAGCTGACTGGTACACTTATCTCCAAGGTTTCGTACTAGGCCGGTTTCATCCCCTTTGATACAAGGTCAGTCTCTGCAGGTGCGGACAATGAAGGTACAGATAGTAAAATAATTGGCAAACCATGTTACAATTTGTGTTCCAAGGCTCCAAGGACAGTGTATGCATAAATGAGCGCTAGTAAAAGACAATTTTCATTGGACAATTTGAAGCCAACCTATGAACCCTCCAATGGAAGACCCTGCAGAATTTGGAATGTTTCTTACTTAAACCCACCGGACAAAGAGAAGTCAGCCATTTTCCTCGATGCCAGTTTGAAGCCTGATGCCAGACTCCATTTTGGACGACACCCTGATGCCCTTTTCTCTATCTGAGAGAAAGAGACTTTAAGAATTCTCACCCTAGAGACTTTAACTTTGATTTGCCCCGTCTTGCCCATGCAGTAACTTTGCCCCATTCTCCTTGCCGCTGCAAGGAAGCTTGCCCTTAACTTTGCCCCTTTGAAATTTGCCCCATGCTGATCAACCGGTACCTGAAGGACGAAGACTTTTCTTGAATGCTGATTGTATTTGGTAAATATGAAAGGATAAATGTATTATGCATTGCGTTTTTCCTTTTAGGTACCAACTGCTATTTTGATAGGGTCCTAGCTAGAAGTTTTCCAAATTTGTGTTGACTAAATTCGTTTTGCATGAAGCCCCACATGCCGATGCTAATTAGAGGTTAGTCGAGGTATTCATTCAATGTACCATGCTAAATTGAAATCTTGTTATGCTGACCAATGTATGCAATTAGTCAAATACAGTTAGTCATATTGGTGATTTGCATTGCGATAACAGAGTGTATCATTATTCAGATTTTACGTAGATTGCGTTTCTTCCGCCGTTATGGACAGCTAGTAATGTTCATATACATATATCAATTGGTTTTGAGACATATATACATCGTGCTAGCTTTGTTAATATAGGGAAATAAATTCACTAACTTTTAATAAACTGGTGTGGTTATTCATGACTGAAAGGTCATGGTGCGCCGAAATACCAACTGTTATTGATTTCTGATGTGCTATATTGATCTATTAATTGAGTATTGATTACCGATTACAATAGTTATTGATTATTGATCTGAGTGACTCGACTATTTTAGGATGAGGAGAGCCCGACTCGGTTAAAAGATTCACCGACCTCCAACGTGTCCAGGTACAGGTAATTTATAAGGGCTGGACGCGTTATCAAGTGCCAGTGCTTAGCACTGCGCACAAAAGTCCGCAGTCAGTGCAATTGAATGTCGGCGTGCCGCGTATAAAGGCTGTGTAGTACTAAATCCACCATCTGCCTTTTTAAACCACTACCAGACACTCCCTTCCCACTTATCTCACTCTTAAACGTTCCTGTGTTCTCCCCATATGAAGTTTTTTCTGTCTTTCGCTTTGTCCATTTTTCCTTTTTGCATGTTTTTCCTCTCTTGCTTTATTACTTGTCTGATGCTGAAAAATACATGTTGATCCCCAAACATTAGTGTCAGTGGCCCTCAATGTCCAACCACCTGTTAAAATTGCACTGTAGGTTCCAATTTCCTTTGTCCTGATCTGACAAAGGATTTCCTATCCATATCTGTAATTAAATTGCTGTGCATGTTTTTAGTTAGTAAATGATTTGAGTATTACTGTCTCTAGTCTTTTACCAAACACCCTCACCCCATTAAACTCTTCTCAAACAATGAATTATTTTGGTGGCAATCAACTTTACAGTTTCTCAATGACATGCTTTTTTGCTGGTACAATCCCCTTAACCACCTAGCATAATGGATTAACCCTTTAAAGTACACAAAGTAATGCCCAACAAGTTCAGCTCAAGCACTTCGATTTCTGACAACAGCCTAGAAACATCCTCGCCATTCCAAAGATCTGATGAAACAGAAATAAAGTGTGTGCCCAACGACAGTGTATACAGAACAATCTCTGGTCTCAAGGTTAGATTTTAATAGTAGTATTCGTTTTTTTTTACTCCTGATTTGACAAGGAAATGCCTACGTTTGAAATTGTTGTCTATCCACGTTGAGTTGTCTAAAGGGCATCAATTGTCAACTTCTGCAACAACTCAAAGTCACAATAGGCAACCTTTTACAGTCTACTCATGAAATAAGACAGCATATTCCTTTTTGGGTCCTTCCACTCCGTTTTGAACAGAGAAAGAATTGCAAAATGAACTGAAGTTTAGGAATACAAGGACTATTGGAAGTCTTACACCAATTCCTACTGGTAGAAGGCTGATCTTCATTGGTATGTAGTTGTAGATTTACTGTTCATTCGTCCATTTTAAAATACTGAACTCACCCCTTCCCCTTTTTCACCTTAACTGAGAAAAGAAAAGGTGAATGATAGAGAGGAAGGCAAATAAAAAGAAGGTAGGGAAGAATCATACCTTAAAGGGGACTCATATATTGCACTTAGATGTCGTTCTACTTTCTACATTTTGTTTGTTGAAACCCTCCAAACTTGATTAGATGAAAAAAGCCTCCATTTCTCACTCATCATGCTGAAAATTAATGTTCTTTTTCTACATTACCTAGTGGGGGTCAACACTGGCTAGTTATAGTTAAGACCATGTTTCCATTGAAAAAGCATTTTTTGACTTGCCTATGTCTTTGGCAGCGTTTGACGAATCTTCACAAAATTTTCCCCGAAACAGTGTTGCAGTGATTTGTGCAGCGCACAAAATGTTTTATGGTGATCTGTGAAGCGGGGGCAGAGAAAAAGAGGGTGGGGTGAAAAAAGTTGCATTTCCCACGTTAATTCCCAGAGGACCTTTGGACACGTCTACAGCCCGAACCACTGGATGGATTACACCAAATTTATCAGAAAGCTAACTTTTGGTAGGCAGATCACTTTTTTGCCTATTTGGTGTAAATCTGTTCAGTAGTTTTAGATATATTAATGGAAAAATAAATTTGTACATCTCTTGCTGCGATGCCTTTGCAAATATTTTACGAATAATTTGTGAAATTTGTGCATTTTTGACGAATAAGCATGCAAAGAAGAGTTGCAATAGGCTAAATGCAACTTGACTAGAAAGTTCCGACCATCATTTTATTTCATGGGACACGGTCCCTATGGCTGAAAATCCAAACTGGAAGTGGCACAAGGGGTCAGGGTGAAGGTACCCTGAACCCAGGGATGTGATATAGGTGTGTTTTAGTGGCATATTATGGGTTTAAAATAATTTTGCCTCATCATGTGCGATTTTCGCAAAAATTCTAACATTTTCACAAATTTATTCACAAATATAGAAAATTTTGAAGGAAAAACCACATACTCAGTCATACCCTAATTCATTCACTCGTAAATGCACTAAGAGACTCATACACCCATTCACACACCCACTCAAACACTCATGCACCCAATCACACCCACTCAGACTCACACACCCACATTCAGACCCACTCTAGCACTAACGCACCCACTCACAGATCCACTGATAGAGACAAGCCCTGTGACCAACTTGGCTGCCTGCAGCCAAAGGACATGCATGGTGCGGAGTTGGGCGGTTAAAAGGGCTTTCCTACATGGTCTGGCTAGAGGTCAGGGGTTGCGACCAACCCAGGCTACACATGGGCAAAGGCCGTGCTTTGCGGAGTTTGGAATAACATATAGGGGGTCATTCCAACCCTGGAGGTCATCGACCGCCAGGGTGGATGACCACGGAAGCACCGCCAACAGGCTGGCGCTGTCGCCCAGCCGGGTCCAGCGGTTTCCCGCCGGATTTCCCCCGGCTGGGAGAATCCTCCATGGCGGTGCTGCAAGCAGCGCCGCCATGGGGATTCCGACCCCCTTCCCGCCAGCCTGTTTCTGGCGGTTTTTACCGCCAGGAACAGGATGGCGGGAACGGGTGTCGTGGGGCCCCTGGGGGCCCCTGCACTGCCCATGCCACTGGCATGGGCAGTGCAGGGGCCCCCTAACATTACCCCAGCATGATTTTCACTGTCTGCATAGCAGACAGTGAAAATCGCGACGGGTGCAACTGCACCCGTCGCACCCCTGCAACACCGCCGGCTCCATTCGGAGCCGGCTTCTGTGTTGCAGGGCCTTTCCCGCTGGGCCGGCGGGCGCTCCCTTGGCGGGCGCCCGCCGGCCCAGCGGGAAAGTCTGAATGGCCCCCGCGGTCTTCTGACCGCGGAGCGGTCATTTGACGGGTTCAGTTTGGCGGGCGGCAACCGCCGCCCGCCAAACTTGGAATGACCCCCATAGTAATTAAAATTGCTTTATGTTAAAAAAAAACATAGAAATTCAGCAGTTATAGTTAGAGTTCTTTTAACCTTATCAGGTGCCTTCAATTAAATCTGCTGAGCAGCCAGGCAGTTGGTCTTTGAAAAAGGGAGGAAATATTTGTTCTCTGCTGGTGAAGGGATGAACCCAGAAACACGTGGCCAAAGATGCCCCAAAAATATAAGGCCTGAAATAATGAAAATGACAAAGAATTTTCTATAAGTTGCTGACTTTGCTACATTCCATAATGACCTGTTGTGAGTGCATTTTCGTTCAGAACAACTCTTTTTTCTATATATAGAGCCACTCACACACTCACTCACACACAGACATGCCCACTCACACACCCAATCAGATACTATCACACCCAGTCATAGAGCCAGACAGAGACTCTCACACCCACTCACAGATCCCAACAGACACTCATACATCCACTTGCAACCCACACAACACACAGAGACCCACTCACATACCCCCAGACACATTCTCAAACCCACTCACAGATCTACCCAGAAAATGATGCACCTAGTCCCACTCAGACAGTCTCACATCCACTCACAGACTCAGTCAGACATTCTCACACCTACTCAAAGACCCACTCAAACACTCACACACCCATTCAGAGAAATACTCAGACACTCACAGACCAACTGACAGACCCAAAGAGACACTCACAGACTCACTCACAGACCTATACACACAGTCAGACACTCACTCACATACCCATACAGACACTCAGGCACCCACTCATGGACTGGGAGAGACACTCAGACACCCCCTGACAGACCCACACTGACACTTACACACTGATTCAGAGGCCCACACAGGCACTCTCATACCCACTCACACATCCTACACAGGACATCTCACACCCCCTTACAGACCCACAGAGACACTTCTCACTCACTTAGAAATCAACACAGGCACTCTCCGATTGACTCACAGGCCAACAGACACACTCTCATACAACTCACACACCTACACAGATAGTGTCACACCCAGTCATAGACCCAGACAGTCACTCTGACACCCACTCACAGACACATACATTCCCTCACACACCCACTGTTACAGTGATGAAAACAATCAGATATCTATTGAAACATCATGTAGTATTGCCGGTGTATACTTGATGACTGCTTTGGGGTTGTGAATTTGCAGCAGATAAAAAATGAATTTCAGACTGTGTGTGGATTCCTAGATCTGTCACGATTGTACACAGGGGGTGTACTGAGCGTTGTGTTGGTTCCATGAATCTACCTAAAATCCTGTACCTAATTGGGCTTCTTTAGAGGGGTGTTGGAAAGGCATAACAGTATTGACCATTCAGAGCTAGAGTGTCATAGACCAGATATAAAAGGAAGCTGATGATGTTTTGTCTGCCTGAGTAAACTGGTAAGCAAAGTTGAAAATATTGCCATTAATGGTCGCTTTGTATGAGGGTGGTATATACTCTTCTTGTGTTTTCAGTGAGAAGAGATTCCAGCTGATACTGGGAGACAAAAATACACAGCAACAAACATATTTCACTGGCATGCGAATTAGGCTGCACTTTTAAATAAATGTGCTTCAAAAAACTAGTGTGTCTATAAGGTGGATGTGCTGCTTAGTATGTACAAAAGAGAGAAAGTGTAGATAAAAAAAATCACACATTGTGATAATAAGGTTGTGGCATGGACAGAGACCAATATCTTGGTGAAATAATGCAGGCAATAAGTGTTAATGAGTGTTTGTATTTTGTTTATCATGCACATGTCTTTGTCTTGATGGTTGTTTTGGTTCTATGTCTTTCTCAGGATGTTAGTGCACATCCTGCTTCTACAATTTTTTTTTATTTTTCTTAGTTTCTTGCTTCTCTCCGCAAGAATACCAGATGCTGCACGTCCTGGTCCATGTTACAATGGACCTCAAGAACGAGACTGTACACAGGTATCAGGTAAGAGGTTACTTCTGGGAGGGGAAGGACAGTGTCACTGAGGGAACAAGAGGTTTCCAAAACAGGTGTAACACATGAGTGAAGTAGTCAATCTTTTTACTCCTTACCAGGAGTAGCTGTATGATCATGCATACTCTTTTATAGTGACCAAATATATGCCCCTGGCATTCAGGATTTGGTAACAGCATGTGGTGACCAAACAATTCATAGCTGCATGTCACGTCATTCCCTGCGCCTTGTCCCCCCAGTTCACCAGCCCCCGGCCTCCCCAGTGACGCTGTAAACGGGCCTGTATCTTGGTAATTTGTGACTCTCCTGGGATGTGGTTGGAGTGTGTGTCCTGTATCTGGTCTCCTCACGTCAAGATGGGTTTTTCTCTGCATTCTTCTCTGTGTCTCCTGGCAGGCTGGACACTGGGATCCTAACGGCATTTCCTGGCAAGTTGGGCTCTGGATTCTTGTTCTCATCGGTCTCTGGTGTCTTCTCACTTCCGTGGTATGCATGTCTCACTGGTGCCTCCTTTTCTGGTGCTCCGATGTCTGGGTTGAATGCCCGGGCCTTCCTGCACTCTACAGGCCATGTCCCCGGGGTACAAGTGAGGGTTGTCCAATGCCAGGACACCTATCCCCACAATATGGGGCCTGTCACAGTACCTCCCACCTGGACAATGCTAATCGGGTCATGAGGAACCAGGAACCCATGATAAACAATTCCACAGCAACCTGGCATCGTCTGGGTAAGTGGAGAGTCTAAAAAGAAAAAGGTTGCAATACCAAGAACCAACATAAAATCCAACGATTAGCTTCCTTATGTCTGGCCAGCAATGTCAAGGAGGTGTCATCAGTCAGCAAAGTAAAGGAACAACCAAAGAGATAGTACCAGAGGGACTCGATGGCCCATTTGATTGCCAGGCATTCCTGTTTGATTGTGGTATAGTTGATTTCCTAGGGAAACAATTTGAGGCTGATATAGATCATGGGGTGCAGGTGTCCCAGGGAAACCGACTGAGAAAGCACAGCTCCCAGACCCAGTTTGCAAGCATCAGAGTGGAGCACAAAAGGTTTGAAAAAGTCTGGACATTGCAATCCAAACTAGCACACTGTTGAGGGGTTAAGACGGATACTTTGTTTGGATATCTGTATTTTAGGAGATCAGTCAAAGGAGCTGCCTGTTCAGAAAAAACATGGTATGAAGCATCTATAATACCTGGCTAGTCCTAAGAAGGATCTAGTATCCCACTTGCTTTTTGGGTAAAGTAGTCCTTGAGTGACTCTCACTTTATCCACCTTAGGTATTTTGTGACCTGCTGCAATGTGATACCATAAATATTTTAGGAAAGGCATGGCCAGATTGCACTTTTCTGGGTTGGCAGTGAGGCCGGCCTTTCTAAGGGTTGTGAGAACCAGTTCCAACTGTTCTAAATGGTCTTCCAATGTGGGGCTGTGAACAACTATGTCATCAGGATAAGCCACTGTATATGATTGTGTGCCATTCAGAGGGTGTAAATTAACCTTTGAAACCTAGTTGGGGCCCCATGTAACCCAGGAGGCAAAACCCTGAAGTAGTATAGTTCTAAAGGAGTGGAGAAAGCATTTTTATCTCATGCCTGCGATGCAAGTGGTATCTGCCTGTACCCTTTGTTGAAATGTAAGGCTGTAAGGTATTGGACACATCCTAATCTATCAATAAGCTCCACCTTGCTCATTGGGTAAGTATCAAACTTGGAAATACTGTTCAGTTGGTGGAAATTAATACAAGTCCCATTGGGTTTTGGGGCCAATACCACAGGAGAGCACCTTGGGCTGGTGGAGGGCTCAATGATGTTTCCTGCTAACATGCTGGATACTTCTTTTTCTAACCCCTGTTGTTGGGCTACTGCTAATCATAGTCCCCTTTCTGTTTCTCCTAAACTTTATACACATGGACTCCAACATCTTCCTACAGTGTGCGAATCCTGTCTTGTAGTGTTCAAGTGTAGTCTAATATTCCCTTTCCTTCATCCTTTTCTTCCGCCCATCATTCGTCTACCATTAAGCAGGCTGCATGGTTGTCTCCTAAATGCAAGTACAAAGTCACTATGTCCCGTGGAGGATTGGGTATGTGTAGGTATTGCATAAAAAACAAGAGGAAGTTTCTTGTCCCACTCCTTAACAGCATCTGATATTAACTTCTTGAGAACTGTTTTAAATGTTCTAGTGTACCTCTCATCCAGTCCATCAGTTTGGGGGTGATATACTGAAATTCTGATTTGTATGATGCTCAGTAACTGGCATATCTGAGACATCAACCAGGAGATAAAAGGAGTCCTCTAATCAATCAAAAGGTCCCTGGAAAAAATCCACATGGGAGAAAAACTCTATCATGGCCTGGCAACTGTTCACATAGTCATAATGGTAAGGGAAAATTGTTCTGGGTATCGGGTGGCATAGTCCACCAAGACAAGGATATATTGATACCCTTTAGAGGAAGCCACCAGGGGACCCACTAAATCCATGCCCAACCGAGAAAAAGGTATGTTGATGATAGGCAGTTTAAAAGAACATGAAGTCTCTTTTTGCATTTTACTTAATAACTTGACTTGTTTATGTTGAATTTTTGTTGTTTTGGTCATGTTTTGTTTAGATAAATATTTTCTATTTTTCTAAACCTGTGTTGTGTCATTTTGTAGTATTTTCATTAAGTTACTGTGTGTGTTGGTAGAAGTCCTGGTTATGGAGTGTGGAGACATTCCAGAAGAGTGCGGGTTGAGTGTCAGGGACTGTCAGGTACTGTCTCACCAGTCTCAGGTGGGCGATGTGCGGTGGTTTTGCAAGGCTGAGTCATTGGATGGTTGGATGAAGGGTAGTTTGGTTAATTCATGTGAGGGGTTGAGTAATGTAATTGCTGGAGAGCATATGTCTTGTCCTTATTTTACAGAGCTATGCCAATATTTTACAAATATTTATACCTAGCACTCTGAAGTTCAGCCTGCCTGCTTGTGCCAAGCTACCAAGGGGGTGAGCAGGGGTTAGCTGAGGGTGATTTTATTTTACCCTGACTTGAGTGAGGGTCCTTGCTTGGACAGGGGGTAATCCGCTTTACTTCCGCATAGGGAGCCTCACCTCCTGGATTAGCTGCCTGGTACGCGGTCTGGAGTTCCCTAGTAAGTAGAGGACCTATATACTGGCTGCAATGTTCTTGTGGCCATGTAGCTGATGTTGGTAAAGAAAGTGTCTGGGTCTTTCCTAACCTCATATTTCTGTGGTGCGAAGCTTGGTATGTTAGGGTGCACATTTGTACTGGCAATAGTTTCCATTAATTTCTGAAGTGCTGTTTCGTGCACCAACATATTACTGACAATGGCCGTGGCCTGGGATTTTAATGCAGTCTGTAACTTTTCTCTCTCCTGCTGGGCAGCATCCCTCTACACCAACTGACTGTGCCTTTGGTCTTCAGCTAATTGTGTGATCATTTCATTCAAGGTAACAGTTTGCTCCAGCTCTGTCTGCCTTGATTTGGAGGAAAAACACCACTTTTGACACTACTGTGGCGAGGACAGTGACAATACTTTGGTGAAGTAATGCAGCCAATAAGTATGTTTGAGTTTCTGAACTTTGTTTATTATTAACACGTGTTGGAATTTTTCCCTTATGCAGGGTCATCCCCAATCTTTTTGCCTCCTGCTTCTTCTTTTTTCTGACCTGTTGTTTTTGGCTTTTGAACTCTGAACACTTAACCACTGCTAACCAGTGCTAAAGTGCATATGCTCCCAGTGTAAATTGTATTGTTGACTGGTTTATCCATGATTGGCTTTTTGATTTACTGGTAAGTCCCTAGTACAGTGCACTAGAGGTGCCCAGGGCTTGTACATCAAATGCTTCTAGTGGGCCTACAGCACTGGTTGTGCCACCCACATTAGTAGCCTTGTAATCATGTCTCAGACCTGCCACTGCAGTGTCTGTGTGTGCAGTTTTAAACTGCCAATTCGACTTGGCAAGTGTACCCACTTGCCAGGCCTAAACCTTCCTTTTTCTAACATGTAAGACACCCCTATGGTAGGCCCTAGGTAGCCTCATGGGCAGGGTGCAGTGTATGTTTACGGTAGGACATGTAATAATGTGTTTTATATGTCCTAACAGTGAAATACTGCCAAATTAGTTTTTCACTGTTGCAAGGCCTAGCCCTCTCATAGGTTAACATGGGTGCTGCCTTTTAATATGATTAAAGTGTAGATTCCCTCTGGGAGCGGATAGACATAAGTAGTTTGGGGTCTCTGAACTCACAATTCAAAAATACATCTTTTAGTAAAGTTGATGTTAAGATTGTGTGTTTGAAAATGCCACTTTTAGAAAGTTAGCATTTTCTTGCTTAAACCATTCTGTGACTCTGCCTGTTTGTGGATTCACTGTCTGGGTCAGTTTGATAGTTGGGCTGTTTGCACCTCTCTAGGCAATGACACAAAGGGAGCTGGGGTGTAGCCTGCATGTCTGTGCTAGGAGGGAGGGGAGGGGTGTTACTCACACCTGAAAGGGCTGTGACTGCCTTCACACAATGTAGACTCCAAGCCCCTTGTGTGTGTCTGGGGCCTGGCCTGGGCAAGGCAGGATTTCACAAACAAGGAGAATTTTCTTTGAAGTAAGCCTACTTCAAAGGGCAAAATGGGTATAAAAAGGGCACCCAAACCACTGAAAAATTAGATCACTTCTGGAAACCAGGAGGAAACTCTGCCTGGAGAAGAGCTGAAGAGCTGAGGAGAAGTGCTGCCCTGCCTATGACTGTGCTTTTTGCAGCGATCCTGCAGTTGCTGCTTCTGCCTGTGTAAGAGGACAAAGACTGGACTTTGTGTGCCATCCTGCTTGTGAAGAACTCTCCAAGGGCTTGAAACTGAACTTGCCTCCTGTTGTTGAAGTCTCAGGGACAGCACAGACTTCTCTCTGCCAGCACCTGGACTCTCTTCTGGGACTCCTGCCCTGCCAAGTGGTGCCCTATCCAGTTCCTGGGGCCTTGACAGGTGAGGCTGGTGGACCAAGGTTGGAAATCCAAGCACAGATCACCATGTGGGTAAATTTCCGAGGCAACCTCCAAGAGCGGCTAAAGAAACGATGCGCCGCTGACTCCGCGGCTGAAGTTGACACATCGCTTGCAGCGCGGCTGTGAAATCGACACACGCGGCTGGAGAAACGACACTCAGCATTGCTGACGGAGGCTGCAACAACGCAAAATCGCTTGGTGTAGAAAAAAAATGCAAGCCTGCCCGGGCCCAAGGTGTTTTGTCTGGATTGATGCATCTCTCCTCTGTGGGGAAAGAAACAAAGCATTCCGATCGGGCTGGAGAAAGAGAAACAATGCACTGCCTTGCTTGCGCGTGAGAAATTAACGCACCACTTACCTTTTTCGACGCACACTCGGCCATGCTGGTTATTTTGACACGACCCAGGTAAATTTTCACGCTAACAGCGTTAACATTGTGTTTAAAAGAACATGAAGACTCTTTTTGCATTTTACTTCATAACTTGACTTGTGTATGTTGAATTTTTGTTGTTTTGGTCATGTTTTGTTTAGATAAATATTTTCAATTTTTCTAAACCTGTGTTGTAACATTTTGTAGTATTTTCATTAAGTTACTGTGTGTGTTGGTAGAAGTACTGGTTCTAGAATGTGGAGACATCCCAGAAGAGTGTGGGTTGAGTGTCAGGGACAGTCAGGTACTGTCTCACCAGTCTCAGGTGGGCGATGTGCCGTGCTTTTGCAAGGCTGAGTCATTGGATGGTTGGATGAAGGGTAGTTTGGTTAATTCATGTGAGGGGTTGAGTAATGTAATTGCTGGAGAGCATATGTCTTGTCCTTATTTTACAGAGCTATGCCAATATTTTACAAATATTTATACCTAGCACTCTGAAGTTCAGCCTGCCTGCTTGTGCCAAGCTACCAAGGGGGTGAGCAGGGGTTAGCTGAGGGTGATTTTCTTTTACCCTGACTAGAGTGAGGGTCCTTGCTTGGACAGGGGGTAACCTGATTGCCAACCAAAGACCCCATTTCTAACATTGGTGATCAGCGGCTGGGATTGGATATGTATTTATACTTGACATACAGTGATTAAGTGTACACTATTGTTTTCAGTGCAGACCATTACATGCCCACATATTGTTTTTCTTTTTGTTCTCTGGTGTCCTCCTGGATATATTGTTGATATCTTAGGACTCTGGTTTTTGGTTGTGAAGCCTTTGCAGAATGGAAGTCAACTTCTGGCACTTGGAGATCTATTCAAAGAGGGAGCTACAAGCTTTTTGCAAGGACAGGGGGCTGGCTGTGAAGAGAAGGTCCTGGAGGTGTGTCTTTGAGACAGCCCTGTTTCAGAATGAGATGAAACAATGGGAAGCAACCATAACAATTGAGTCTGAGGAGCAGGACTTCTCTGATGAGAAGGGCAGTGGTCCTGAGGAGAGAACAGAAAGAGATGAATTGCACCTAGCTGAAATCCAGAGGCTAGAAGAGCTAGATACAAAGATTGAGAGGGCTGAGGAGGAGAGTGCCTTAGCCCTGGAAAAAGAAATGATTGCAGATCAAGAGCCGAGCTGTGAAGAGCTGATGCTGGAGGCCATGAGGGCTGAGTCCATTTCAGATTGTGGCAGCAAAAATCTTGTATCCATTACTGCTGAAGAAGTGCACATACTTAGAGATGTGGCGCCCTACTTGAAGGAGGGAGTTAACACACACCAAGAGGTTCAGGGGTAAGAGGTAGCTCCAGTGATACACAGGATCCCTGAGGTGGAATGGGGAACTGGCATGAGGAGTCATATTCCTAGTGATGGGAGGGACACTCTACTGAATCTATGTGAGAGTGACAGGGAGAGAGGTCTCCCCAGGTAGAAGTCCTTGTTATGGAGTGTGGAGACATCCCAGAAGAGTGCGGGTTGAGTGTCAGGGACAGTCAGGTACTGTCTCACCAGTCTCACGAGGGCAATGTTCAGTGCTTTTTCAAGGCTGAGTCATTGGATGGTTGGATGAAGGGTAGTTTGGTTAATTCATCTGAGGGGTTGAGTGATGTAATTGTAGGAGAGCATATGTGTAGTCCTTATTTTCCAGAGCTATGCCAACACCAGGTGGAGTATGAGTTCTCTGACTCCACGGAACTTACACTGGAGGCAGACCTCTGGGTGAGTACCAGAGAGTCTGAGGAGGCATTTGGAGGTGTTCCTGAGGGGAGTGGTATAGGTATTTCCCAACAAGGTGAAGTAGTGAAGGATTGCAGTGTCCCAGGTAGGTCCCAGTGTAGTGGGATGGGTGAGGGACCCCATGTCAAGTCTCAGAGGAGAGGGAATGGGAATGGGCTGAGATCCAAGGTGCCCGAGATCCAGTCCCAGGTCCTGGAGGGTTCCATGAGGGAACACCAGGAGGGGAACCTAGCCTGTACTATAGGGCCATCTGCTGAGGGAGACCCCACAGTGTCAGGAGAACTTGGGGGGGTGGCTGTAGCCAGCGTCCCACCAGTTCTGGTGTCTGGCACTACCACTCCTAGTGAGGGGGTGCAGAAGTCCAGACAGAGAGTTGAGAGGGGGTTACGGACCCCAGTGGAGAACCTGGAGGGTCAGGGGTCAGCTCTAAAAGCAGAGCCCCCCAGGAATGACCTTGGTGAGACCATTTCTGGGTTGGGGGGAATACAGACTCTGCCAGATGGGCAGGGGTCAAGAGAGCTACCCCAGCCAGACTCTTGGGTGGCCCTTGCGCACCGTGTTTCCCTTGTGTCCCTTGTGCGGGGTAAGTGTGCCCCCCAGGAAGTACTGGTGTGCCAGGCAATGGTTCAACCACAGGGTAGTGACTCTGGGTTGGAGGATCAGGTTCAGGGGTTAATCTCTGACCTGATGGGGCGTAGGTGTGCCCCCCAGGAAGTCCTGGGTTGCCAGGCAGTGGTCCAGACTGTGAGTACAGACCCTGGACTGGAAGATCAGGTGCAGGGGGTAAACCCTAACCTGATGGGGGAGTTGCCCAATCACTCTTGTTGTGATTTCTGGGGATACTCTCCCTGAGGGGGGAGGGCAGAACCCTGGTTGAAAGGCCAGGTTCAGGGTGTGCCCCCTTACCTGGAGGAAAGAGCTACTGCTAACAGTGCCCCTACCATGTTGTCATCTTTGGGGGCCACTCCTAGTTGGGGGGTGCAGGACCCCAAAAGGGAGGGCAGGGGGAGGGAAGCCTCACTCCTGGCCCAGGTCCAACCTGAAGGTACAGACCCCAGGTTGGATGACCAGTGGCAGGTTAGCATCCCTGCATTGGTGGGAGATTTGTGCAGGACTGCTTCTATAAGTACACTGACAACATTGAACTCTGGGGGTGCCGCTCCTGAAGGGAGCGTACAGATCCCCAGAGGGGAGGACCAGGGTCAGGTTGTCATCCCTGACTTGTTGGAAGGGAGGGTGGTCAAAGGGTGCCAGGCACCTGGGGCTACCGCCCACCACCCTCCACAGTCACAATGGTTGGAGTGCCTTGAGATGCCTATCCCTCTCATGGGTTAACATGGGGGCTGCCTTTAAATATGATTAAAGTGCAGATTCCCTTTGGGAGCGGATAGACATGTGGAGTTTGGGGTCTCTGAGCTTGCAACTTATGCTTTGCATTCCTCTCCCGATCGCGTAGAGGACGCCAGAGAGGCTTCAAAGAGAAGGAAAGGAATTTCCTTCCCTTTGAAGTCTCTCTTAGCGTTTAACCAGCCGGATTGCAAGCAATCCGGCTGCTAAAATGGCCACTAGACACCAGGGATTAAATTTTTTTAAGTAAATTGGCATAAGGGAGCGACCCCTTGGGCAAGGATCGCTCTTAGGGAGGGCATTTTTTTAAAGGCATTTTCTACCCGCCCTGGAGGCAGAAACCTCTAGGCACCAGGGATCATTTTTAATTTTTTTTGTATTTTTGAGGTGGGGAGTGACCCCTTAGGCAAGTTTATTTGGGGGCAAAGTTATTTTAGGTCATTTCTGCCCCCCTGAGGGGCAGATCAGCCTATTTTAATTAGGCTGATCTGACCCAAAGGGGTGCAGAAACCACTAGGCACCGGGGATTTTTTGTTGTTGTTGTTCTTTTACAGATGGGGAGCGACCCCTTAGGCAAGGGTCGCTCCCCTGGAGGGGCAAATTGTATTTAGGCCATTTCTGCCCCCTTTGGGGGCAGATCGGCTGATTTTAAGTCAATCTGCCCTCAAGGGGGGCAGAAACCACTAGGCTCCAAAGATCTTTTTTTTGTGCCCACGTCACACAAGGGGAGTGACCCCGTAGGCAAGGGTCGCTCCCCGGGTGGGGTGGGGGGGCAAAATTATTTTAGGCCATTTCTGCCCCCCCTGAGGCCAATCGGCCTATTGTTATTAGGCCAATCTGCCCCCAGGGGGGGCGGAAACCTCTGGGCACCAGGGCCAATTTTCTTTTGTGGTTTTTCTTTTGTTTGTGCCAATGTCACGCAGGGGGGGCACCCTGTGGGGTTTGGGGGGGCAAATTTATTTTAGGCCAAAATCCACAGGTAGGCACTGTGCAAAAAACACCTCTGTTTTCTGTGAAAAAATGTGATGTGTCCACGTTGTGTTTTGGGCCATTTCCTTTCGTGGGCGCTAGGCCTACCCTCACAAGTGAGGTACCATTTTTATCGGGGACTTGGGGGAGCACAGAATAGCAAAACAAGTTTTATTGCCCCTTGTCTTTCTCTACATTTTTTCCTTCCAAATGTAAGGCAGTGTGTAAAAAAGACGTCAATTTGAGAAATGCCCTGTAATTCACATGCTAGTATGGGCACCCCGGAATTCAGAGATGTGCAAATAACCACTGCTTCTCAACACCGTATCTTGGGGCCATTTTGGAAATACAAAGGTTTTCTTGATACCTATTTTTCACTTTTTATATTTCAGCAAATGAATTGCTGTATACCTGGTATAGAATAAAAACCTATTGCAAGGTGCAGCTCATTTATTGGCTCTGGGTACCTAGAGTTCTTGATGAACCTACAAGCCCTATATATCACCGCAACCAGAAGAGTCCAGCTGACATAACGGTATATTGCTTTCTAAAATCTGACATCGCAGGAAAAAGTTACAGAGTAAAACGTGGAGAAAAATGGCTGTTTTTTTCACCTCTATTTCAATATTTTTTTATTTCAGCTGTTATTTTCTGTAGGAAACACTTGTAGGATGTACACAATGCCCCCTCTCTGAATTCAGAATTTTGTCTAATTTTCAGAAATGTTTAGCTTTCTGGGGTCCAGCATTGGTTTCTCACCCATTTTGGTCACTAACTGGAAGGAGGCTGAAAGCACAAAAAATAGTAAAAATGGGGTATGTCCCAGTAAAATGTCAAAATTGTATTGAAAAATTGGGTTTTCCAATTCAAGTCTGCCTGTTTCTGAAAGGTGCCAAGATGGTGCTCTTGCCACCGCAAACCCTTTGTTGATGCCATTTTCAGGGAAAAAAACACGAGCTGCCTTCTGCAGCCCTTTTTCTAATTTTTTTGAAAAAAACTAAATTTTCACTGTATTTTGGCTAATTTCTTGGTCTCCTTCAGGGGAACCCACAAAGTCTGGGTACCTCTAGAATCCCTAGGATGTTGGAAAAAAAGGACGCAAATTTGGCGTGGGTAGCTTATGTGAACAAAAAGTTATGGGGGCCTAAGCACGAACTGCCCCAAATAGCCAAAAAAAGGCTCGGCACAGGAGGGGGAAAATGCCTCGCAGCGAAGGGGTTAAACCATTCGGTGACTCTGCTTGTTTGTGGATTCACTGTCTGGGTCAGTTTGACAGTTGGGCTGTTTGCACCTCTCTCTAGACTGTGACACAAAGGGAGCTGGGGTGTAGCCTGAGTATCCTGATGAGCCATTTGTTCTAGGTGGGAGGGGAGGGGTGGTCACCTGAAAGGGCTGTGTCTGCCCTCACACAATGCAGTCTCCAACCCCCTGGTGTGTATCTGGAGCCTGGCCTGGGCAAGGCATGATTTCACAAACAAGAGAGACTTTTCTTTGAAGTAAGTCTACTTCAAAGGGAAAAATGGGTATAAAAAGGGCACCCAAAACCACAGACTTTAGATCACTTCTGGAAACCAAGAGGAACGTCTGCCAGGAGAAGAGTTGAAGAGCTGAGGAGAAGTGCTGCCCTGCCTGTGACTGTGCATTGTGGAGCTATCCTGCAGTTGCTGCTTCTGCCTGTGTAAGAGGACTAAGGGGGTCATTCTGACCCGCCAGGGTCGGCGGGAGCACCGCCGACAGGCCGGCGGTACCCCGCAGGGCATTCTGACCGCGGCGGTTCGGCCGCGGTCAGAAGAGGCAAACCGGCGGTCTCCCGCCGGTTTACCGCTGCCCTTAGAATCCCCCATGGCGGCGCAGCTTGCTGCGCCGCCATGGGGGATTCTGACACCCCCTACCGCCATCCTGTTCCTGGCGGTTCGCCCGCCAGGAACAGGATGGCGGTAGGGGGTGCCGCGGGGCCCCTGGGGGCCCCTGCCGTGCCCATGCCAATTGCATGGGCACAGCAGGGGCCCCCGTAAGAGGGCCCCGAAAAGTATTTCAGTGTCTGCTAAGCAGACACTGAAATACGCGACGGGTGCAACTGCACCCGTCGCACCCCTGTAACTACGCCGGCTCAATTCTGAGCCGGCGTCCTCGTTGCAGGGGCATTTCCTCTGGGCCGGCGGGCGCTCTTTTGGAGAGCGCCCGCCGGCCCAGAGGAAATGTCTGAATGGCCGCCGCGGTCATTCAGCGGCAGTACCCTGGCGGACGGCAGGGTCAGAATGAGGCCCTAAGACTGGACTGCCCGGACCTGAGGTGTTTTGTCCGGATCAACGCATCTCTCTCCTGCAGGGATAGAAACGAAGCACACAATCGGACCAGAGAAGGAGAAACGGCACGCGACCTCGCTTGCGGGTGAGAAATTGATGCACCGATTACATTTTTGATGCACACTTGCATGTGTGGGTTATTTTGACGCGACCCAGGTACATTTTTACGCTAACAGCGTTAGTGTTGTGTTTAAAAAACATGACAACTCTTTTTGCATTTTAATTAATAACTTGACTTGTGTATGTTGGATTTTTGTCATTTTGGTCTTGTTTTATTTAGATAAATATTTTCAATTTTTCTAAAACTGTGTTGTGTCATTTTGTAGTGTTTTCATCAAGTTACAGTGTGTGTTGGTACAAATACTTTACACCTAGCACTCTGAAGTTAAGGCTTCCTGCTCGTGCCAAGCTACCAAGGGGGTGAGCGGGAGTTAGCTGATGGTGAGTCTCTTTTACCCTGACTAGAGAAAGGGTCCTTGCTTGGACAGGGTTTAACCTGACTGCCAACCAAACACCCCATTTCTAACAACACATCTTAGTCGTAAGGGTTGTTTTGGTTCTATGTCTTTCTCAGGATCTTACTGCACACCCTGCTTCTACAGTCTTTTTTCAACCTATTTCTTCTCTCGCTTCTCTATATAGAGATCCCCAGATGCTTTGCATCCTGACCCGTTCCATGTTCCAGTGTACCTTGGGAAACAGGCAGGACACAGGCATCAGGTAAGAGGTTACTTCTGGGAGGGGTAGTGGTATGGGGAGGGGGAGGGGAATGACAGTACCAGTGAGGCAACGAGCGGTTTCCAAAATGAGTGCACCCCACAAGTGAAGTAGGTAATACCAAAGGTAGCTATATGATCACTCTTGCTCTTTTACAGTGTCTAAATATATGCCCCTAGCATTCAGGTGTTAGTAACAGTGTGTGGTGTCCAAACAATTCACTGCGGCATGCCCCATCATTCACTGCACCATGTGTCCCTTCCTGGTTTGCTAATCCCTTGCCTCTCCAATGACCTTGTAAACGGGCCCATACCTTGGTTAGCCACGTCCCTCCTGGGACGTGGTTGGAGCTGGCGTCGTGTATCTGGTCTCCTTTCGTCAGGGTCCATTCAATTTCTGCGTACTTCTATGCGTCTCCTGGCGAGTTGGACTCTGGGATCCTGATGGCATTTCCTGGCTGGTTGGGCTTCGGATTTTGGTCCCTGTCCACTTCTTCCACAGTCTCTGGCATCTTCTTGCTTCCATGGACCACGTCTCTCTCTTGTCCTCCTAGTCTTGTCTCCTTTTCTGCTGTCCACGTTGCATGCCTCGGACCTCGTACCTTCCTGCTCTCTCCAGGCCATGTCCCCAGAGTAATGAGGGAGGGTTGCGCAATGCCGGGACACCTATCTCCATGATACTGGGCCTGTCACAAAGGTAAAGAACTGTGACCAGCAAAAGAAGAATACACATTTGTAAAAAGTATTATGGAAGTATACTTAGATGGAAAAATATCAGTAAATAGATCAATAGAACATACGGCATTTTCCCACCGAGGCCAGCCTAACCAGCAGTGGTCTCTGCATTGCAAACAATGTTTTAGGGAGTAGAATAGGAATATTTTGGAAAAAGAAAAGAAATCTTGGCAGGACAACCATTTTCATCAGGGTTATATACCCCATTAGGGAAAGTGGGAGTCTGATCCACCTGCCTACTGCCTACTGCCTCTAACAACTTTTTTTTTTTGCTCTGCCATAATTCTCCAATACAACCACTGATGGATATATAGGCAGCTGAATCCCCAAATATTGTAGGGAATCCTCCATCCACTCAAGGGGAAAATCCATCTGTACTGTGGTCATGGCAGGAATGAGAAGGAATATAAGTGATTTGCTCCAGTTTACCTTCAACCCGGACTAGTCTCTGAAGAGGACTATCTCCTGGAGCAATGGAGGTAGGTTACACTCCGGGTCTCATACATACAACAGAGTGTCATCTGCATAAGTAGAAATCGACAGAATGTATCCAGGGAAGCGGATACTTCTGTCTTTGTGATATTTGCGAATGGCGCATGCTAGTGGTTCGGACATATAGCAGAGGGGACAAGGGACAAATCTGCCAGGTTCCCCTCGTAATTGCTATAGAGTCAGAGACGGTGCCGTTAACCCTTATGGGCTCAGTATAAAGGGTCCTTACCTTTTTTAGAAACAAATCTCCCACCCTGATGCTTCGCGGCTCAGCAAACATGAAATTCCATTCTACAGAATCAAAAGCTTTTTCTGTATCTAGGAACAGTACAGCTGCCTGGAATGCCAGATCTATTTGCTGTGGTGTACCAACAATTGTTTTGATATTCATTGTGAGGGAGCGACCTGGGACAAAGCCCAACTGCTCTTGCCTGACCAGTCGAGAAAGAGGAGAGGGCCAACCTATTTGCTGGGATTTTGGCATATACTTTGGTGTCAACATTCAGCAAAGATAGGGGCCTATAAGATGAGTAGTGCTGAGGACAATTACCAGGTTTAAGCAGAATGACAATCAGAGCTTACTTCATGGTTGGTGGCATAATAGCATCAGTGGCGATCTTACAGAATAACGTTTGCAAATGAGGAATAAGAAGCTCTTGGTATGCCTTATAGAATGCCACCACTAGTTTGTTCAAGCCCAAGTCTTTTCCAGCTGCAATTCCTTAAGCACTCTTCAAATCTCGGTCGGTAGCAGCGGAGACATAAGGCACTCTCTATCTCCGTTAGTGAGCCATATCATAGTGATCTGTCCTAAATAATCAATAATGTCTGAATCATTATGTACTGACTTAGTGATGTATAACTTCCCATAGTATTGAGTGTCACTAATACATTGTCCCTCTTATATACACATGTCCAGCACCACCTCCAGGTCTCTGTTAGTTCTCATCGGGGCTGATAATACCGCCCTAGGGCGTTCATTCTCTCCATAAGCTCAGGCTACTGCATATTTGCTCATATGTTTCACTTTGGCTTGAGCAGTAGCACAGTATTCAGAGACTTTATCCTTCACCTGACACAGTATTTTTGTGTATGCTGTGTTAAGATGTTCCTTTTCTGGTTCGAATATTTCCTCCTCTAACCGACATACCTGTACTGTATAGATTTCAGGTCCCCCCGCCTGTGTAGATATGGTGACTCCTCTGATAAAGACCTCGAATGCCTCCCAAACTATACTAAACTTGGTGACTGTCCCTATATCATTATGAAAGTAGTCCTCTTTTGCTTGTTTTTGAACCCCATGATACAAGTGAATAGGGTGTGAACTGCCACATAAATGGGTCAGCCTTGCCTCTATGTGTTCCCAGCGTTAGGAACACTGGTGAGTGATCCGAAAGCATTTTAGGCATCGTTACACAATCAGTTATTCTAGGGTCTAAGCTCCTGGACACCAGCCAGTAAGAAATTTGCATATATTATGCACTGATGAATAATGTGTGTACCCTCCTAATGTGGAATATCTATATCGCCATACATCCGTCAACCCCATTCCAGCCGATATTGTATGCAATGTGTGGGCCGTCAATGAGGGATGCCAAGGGGGCCCGGTGGAACAACCAGCTGTTGGGTTTAGTGTGCAGTTAATATCTCCACCCTAAATTTGTGGTGTTCTCCCCATCTGGCCAGTAGTGTTGACAGGTCCCTATAGAACTGGGGAATGTCATAATTTGGGACATAAATGCAGATTAGAATGACCGTTAAGTCCTTTCATGTACAGCGGACAATAATATACCTGCCATTTGTGTCCCGGGCGAGTTCCTGGATCCGTACCCTTGAGTGTTTACTAGTTTATATCAAAACCCCACTGGAGAGTGAGGGAAAGCCTTCCGCCACAAACTGCCCAGTAATCTACAAGTGGTAAGCACCGGGCTGTTAGGAACTAGATGAGTTTCCTGCAGAACAACTATGTCCACGTGATTGCAATTAAGATATGCAATAACTGCCCTCACCTTCCTGTAGTCATTAAGGCCTCTGTCATTCCAAGTCAGAAGCCTCAAGGACATGTGTAGAGTGGTAGTGCCCTATTCTGATTCATCCCTCGCCATGTGAAATGTGCATGTGTAATGGTTATCTCAGAGGTATCTGACACTGTGCCAAGGATAATTGTATGGAGGAAACAACATTGAACAACAAAACACTCCCAGTCAACGACCCCGCTCCCACGACAAGCAAACCGACAACTGTCATGTAGAATGTTACACAAGCCGCCCCAATCCCACCCATCTCCCAATTTATGAATTCAAACTCTGTGGTATACACACAATGGCAGATGTTGTCCAGCAGTGATTGCATAAGCCCTCCCTAACATTAACAGCCCTATATTAATGGGGGACCATATCCTTTAACAATAGCATGGTTTTGACCACACTGTTGACCAATTATGTTGCAGTTTTAACAAAATAATGACATTGAAGTTTGATTATCATATCGCTCAGCATAACCTGATACTTTGTAGACTGCTTATACTACGCATAGGTGCTTAGAGCAATTCAGTAGCAGTAGGGCCAACTCTCATTCCAAGTGAATTCACACATCAACATGCATAACTGTATAGCTGATAAATCAATTGTCGTGTGCCCCCTAAGACATAGCGGCCCATGTACTTTACTGTTAGCCGGACATCGGACTGTTCGCTGGACGTGTCTCTTCTTTTAAGAAATTGTCACAATTATTTATGGTCAGTAAACAGCATGAACTTACCATCCACCAGGACTCTAAAATTTGATGGATAAAGCATTCGGTATTCCAAATTAAGGGGGGTCATTCTAACATTGGCGGGTGGCGGACGCCGCCCGCCAATGTTCCCCCGACAAAATACCGCTCCGCGGTCACAAGACCGCTGAGGGTATTTTGAGATTTGCCCTGGGCTGGCGGGCGGCCGCCAAAAGGCCGCCCGCCAGCCCAGGGCAAATCTACCTTCCCACGAGGACGCCGGCTCCGAATGGAGCCGGCGTAGTGGGAAGGTGCGACGGGTGCATTTGCCGGCCGCCAGGGTCAGAATGACCCCCTAAGTTCTTGAAGTGGGCGTTTCACAGGCACAGTCTTCTAGCCTCCTTTACCTTCTGGGTGAAGTCCGGATATAGCTAAATGCCCGATCCTTCATACTACAGTGACTTAAGTTCTTGTGCTTTTTTTAGATCCCTATAATTCAGTAGTTTGGATATCACCGGGCAAGGTGGTGCTTCCGGGGGAGGCTTGGGAGCCAACAAGCAGTGGGCGTGTTCGATTGCAAAAATATCTGAAAAAGTCTCATGGCCTAGTAGTCTGATCAGAAGTCTCTCCACAAAAAGTTCCATATTATCAAAAGCCGGTGATTCTGCTACACCCACCATTTGTATGCTGCTTCTGCAAGAGCAGGCTTCGAGATCCTCAACCTTTACCCGCAGCGCAGCCACTGTTCTGTCTGCCTGTGTTTGCGCCTGTGACACAGTATTACAGTTGTCCTCTACTGCGGAGATTCTGTGTTCAGCCTCATCCACTCGCTTCATTTGCTTATCCAGCCATTCAGTTATTCTATCCATTCTACAGGATAATGAGTTAAAATTACCATTGATCATAGCTAAACAACTCTGCATTGATGCTAGGATGTGACACAGTTCAGGTTCAGCTTCTGACTCCAGCTCTTCTCTGCGCCCATCTCTGCTTCTAGGGGCCTTCCGTGACTCAAACTGCAGCTTTGTCTGGATTTTATCTGTCTTCCCCATCTTGCATTCAGTGGAGCAGGGGACCCCTCAGCTATTTTTGGGTGTGGCCCTGTAACGTTCCAGGCCTATCAGTCCGCTCTTTCGTGGCCCCCAGGTACAAGCAGCCCTCTACGCAGATGCCACCAGTGCCCACCGGAGTACCCACAGCAGCCGGGCCCATGAGCCAATCACTATCCCAGGCCACCCCCCACAAGGAGGGCTACCCAGGGACCCCAAGGCCTAAGTCAATACCGGGTCCGCGACTCCTCCAACCGGAGTGAGGTTCAGTCACCACCAGGGGGCCGACTTCTGGTTCTTCCGATGATGGAGCAGGGGCAATGCCAGGCCACTTTCAGCATGCCCACCGCATTTGTCTCCATTCGGGTGCACAGCAAATGGGCCGGTCACACCTGTGCCAGACCTCCTCACCTCCACTGCTGCCCAGCGACACCCGCCAGTGGCCGTAGCATCCAGGCCTCCCACATGTCACCCCGCTTACCTCCCCAGCCAGAGGGGTCCTCAGATCACCCCACGTCCCAGATCAATGTGGGCCCAACCAGTCCAGGTCTCTATACCACCGCAGGCGGCTGGCTGCTTTCCTCTTCCACAGGCCATGCCTCTGCTGCCACTCGCCTGCTGTGCTTCTGGCTGCGAACTACGCTCCCTGTCTTGCCACAGTACTTCAGAGGCATTAGCTGGACCTTTGTGAGTTGCAAAGCCTTAGTAAGGCTGTAGGATTATGTAGGATTACATAGTGGCTGCAGGAGCCGAGTTAGCCCATAGCCATTTTGTTGCATGGCAGGCTCCGTCCCCCTCCAATGTGGTTGTTAATGTACCATTCTTTTAACCTCATATTGTTCATGAAATTGAACAGAGAAAACACAAAAGAATGTGTTCTGCATCGTTTGGTTAGTTAGAACTCCTCTCCAGTGATAGAACTAAAATATATTTTGCACCTCATATTCGAAACCGTGTAGACATGTGCACTGGGTCTGTGCATTTTACTCAAAATAGTCAAGAAGATGCACAACAATTTTTAATGATAATATTTTGTGCCTTAGAAGAAGAGACAGTACCTATTGGCAACTTATTTGGTCTTAGTTACTTATGGGACCTTGAGTGTGAAAATTGTTCTTTTCCATCAAAAACTCAAATAGATTCAGAACGATTTCCATACTTTAACTATTGCAGATAGCAAAACTGTCAGTTTTGACAAGTTGTTGAAAAACGTTTCATAGACCGATGTCTGCAGAAATGATCAGATCTTCTTTCAACTTTGCATATACAAAGATTTGGCAAATACCTTATCCTGATGCTACAGCAATGCACAACAGATGGAAGTAAATTGGAGAGACAAATTGCAAATATTAAAGCAGGACAACTATCTATATTTGGAGAAACATATACCAATATGGCTATTTTTTTCAAGGCACTGCAACAGAATGGATAGAATATAACAACAGCAACCTCATGTTCAAGAAAAACTGCCTTTTATACTACCAAATTCCTATCTATTGTTTTTTGAACCTAGGTGTTAAGGTACACTAGATCTGAGAAAATAAAATCATTGACTTGTCACATTTCTAATACAACTATTCATTACAGCCGACCAGGGGTGATGTCTATATAAGGAATTAGAAACACTGAAATGCAGTTAATGGTAGAAGGAAACACTGCAGATGCCAGTAAATTGAAAATGTTATTTCAAACCAAAATCTGGGGCAAAAACGTTTTAGGGAGAAATAAATACTACTGAGATTATAATCTTTTACAAAGGATTTACTATTTCTTCTGAATACTACATTTACTCTTTAAAAACAAAAACTGGATGGACACAATCTAATTAGAAGAAGATTACAATCAAACAGCTATTTCAACATAACCTACAGAGTTACAGGGAGGATTATAATTGGGAAATTGAAATAGTGTACTTCTGCTTTATCTGCCACCAGTTTTAGTGACATTGTATGGCCTACCAGGGATGATGTCTTTATAAGGCTCTCCAAAGTTACTGTTTTTAATAGAAATAAATTGTATTCTATCAATCTTATTAAAAAAAACAGTTATGTTCAGCATATGTTTCTTTAAATTAGTTCAGTAAAAATAACTAAAAGGATCAGTTAATTAATTGTAGTGATTCCAATGTATGGTGTTGCTAATTTACAGTAAAATACTGAGCAGTGCTGCGTTTTTTGTTTCTACAATGTTTTTTTTTCACTGTTCTATGGTGATTCTTTATACAGCACATCATATTATGTGTAAAGATTTGGAAGCTGAGAACAGTAAAAAAGGAAAATGAAATGCTTAAGTTAAATGTATGATTGGTTTACAAAGTTGCAAATGTGTGCTTCTGTATTATTAACATGAACTTTTGCAAACTTCAACGTGCAAATTTACGTAACATTAAATTATGTTCATATTTTCTCTCTTTTTACACAGACAATGGGACCATTTATTGCAGTAATGTAGATTAATTACATCTTTCACCATACATAATGCATCCAATAAAAAACACACTCACATGGGTGCATATACTAACACGCTCAGGCACACACTGATGCAAACACTGAAACACCCAGACACACACTCATGCATTCACTGACATACACAAGCACACAATCTTGTACACAATAACATATCCAGGCACACACTCATTCATTCACTGACACACACAAGCACACTGATGCAGACACTGACACAAGCAGGCACACAATGACACACATACTGACCTACCCAGGCACACACTCATACATACACTTACATACCCAGACAAACACTCAATGTTAGACCTGACAGCCTTAGGGTGGTCATCTCCAACTTCTTGCCTGCCTCCCTCCACTTTTCTGACACTGTTTTTGCTGGTTTTAGTACTCTGCGTACTTTACCACTGCTACGTAGTGCT
Organism: Pleurodeles waltl; assembly: GCF_031143425.1. Classification (NCBI taxonomy): domain Eukaryota; kingdom Metazoa; phylum Chordata; class Amphibia; order Caudata; family Salamandridae; genus Pleurodeles; species Pleurodeles waltl. The sequence continues at coordinate 1,040,169,610 of NC_090447.1, forward strand.
AAAGTGCATATGCTGTCTCCCTTAAAACATGGTAACATTGGCTCATACCCAATTGGCATATTTGATCTACCTGTAAGTCCCTAATAAAGTGCACTAAATGTGCCCATGGCCTTTAGATTAAATGCAACTACTGGGCCTGCAGCACTGGTAGTGCCCCCACATAGGTAGCCCCTTAACCATGTCTTAGGCCGCCCATTTCAAGACCTGTGTGTGCAGTTTCACTACCACTTTGACTTGGCATTTGAAAGTACTTGCCAAGCCTTAAACTCCCCTTTTTCTACATATAAGTCACCCTTAAGGTAGGCCCTAGGTAGCCCATAGGGCAGGGTGCTGTGTAGGTAAAAGTCAGGATATATAACTATGGCCCTCATTCTGACCTTGGCGGGCGGCGGAGGCCGCCCGCCAAAGTCCCGCCGTCAGGTTACCGTTCCGCGGTCGAAAGACCGCGGCGGTAATTCTGACTTTCCCGCTGGGCTGGCGGGCGGTCGCCTTCAGACCGCCCGCCAGCCCAGCGGGAAAGAGGCTTCCACGATGAAGCCGGCTCGGAATCGAGCCGGCGGAGTGGAAGCTGTGCGACGGGTGCAGTTGCACCCGTCGCGTATTTCACTGTCTTCGCAGCAGACAGTGAAACACATGTAGGGGCCCTCTTACGGGGGCCCCTGCAATGCCCATGCCAGTGGCATGGGCACTGCAGGGGCCCCCAGGGGCCCCGCGACCCCCCCTACCGCCATCCGGATCCCGGCGGTCGGACCGCCGGGATCTGGATGGCGGTAGGGGGGGTCGGAATCCCCGCGGCGGTGCAGCAAGCTGCGCCGCCGTGGAGGATTCAATGGGGCGGCGGTACACTGGCGGGAGCCCGCCAGTGGTGCCGGTCCGACCGCGGCTTTACTGCCGCGGTCGGAATCCCCATTGGAGCACCGCCGGCCTGTCGGCGGTGCTCCCGCGGTCCTCCGCCCTGGCGGACTTTGACCGCCAGGGTCAGAATGAGGGCCTATGTGTTTTATATGTCCTGGTAGTGGAAACTCTTAAATTCAATTTTCCACTACTATGAGGCCTCCTCCTTTCATAAGCTAACATTAGGGCAACCCTCATATACTGTTTGAGTGCTAGATTCTGATCAGAAAGGAGTAAAAAGGTCATGTTTAGTAAGCCAGAATGGTAATACAAATTCCTGCTTATTGATGAGGTTGGATTTTATATTACTATTTTAGAAATGCCACGTTTAGAAAGTGAGAATTTCTCTGCACTTAAAATCCATCTGTGCCTTACAGCCTGTCTCCAATCCACATCTGGGTTAGGCTGGTTGACAGCTCCCTTGTGCATTTCACCCAGATAACCACAGACACAGCATACTCCTTTACACCTCCACTCATCTGCATACTGAATGGGTCTTCCTGGGCTGAAAGGGTGGAAGGGTCTGACACTTACATTTCAAAGGCTAGTGGCCTGCCCTCACGCGATGGACTGCCAAACCCCTACTAGGACCCTGGCAGACACATCTATACTGAAAGGGGACCTTGTGCACTTTGAGGTCTCCCCCACTTCAAAGACACCCTTGGGTATATAAACTGGGTCCCTGACCCCACCAACTCACTTTCTGGGACAGACACTCTGAACCAGATCATGTAACCTGCGAAGATGAGCTGCCTGGCTGCCCAAAGGACTCACCTGGACTGCTTTGCTGTGAAAGACTACTGGCTTGCTGTTGCCCTGCTGCCTTGCTGGCCTCTGGCTCTGCTGAGAAGTTCCCTCCAAGGGCTTGGCTTGAGCTTGCCTCCCATTTCTGAAGTATCATGGCCAAAAATACCTCTTCTCTTTAAGGAAACTCCTTGGGCAGCGAACATCCACGCACAGCCTGCCGGAAACAATGCATACCCTGCCCCGTGGTGAAAGAATCGTCGAATCGCCAAACTGGAATGATACAGCCCGGCTCCCCGAGTGGAGATCGACGCAGCACCTGCGTTGCGACTGGAACTTCGATGCACAGCCACACCAGATAAACGCATTGCCAAACCGGAACAACGCAGCCCAACTTTCTGCATAAGGAATCGATGCAGCATGTGCTGTGCGACAGAAACTGAAACGCATTGCCACACTGGATAGACGCATTACCTGTGACTTCATCCTGCATGCCCAGGATTTCCACGTACCGTCTTGGGTGTCCAAAAAACCCGTATCGAGAGAGGATCCAAGACTACACAGCGGAAATTGATGCAAAGCCCTTGAAGCGTGGGAAGTATAGACGCATCTTCTGTGCCGCCTCAGAAAATCCAACACACACCTTCCTTTTCCCACACATCTTCTCCTCTGCCATCTTTGTGTGTGTAATTTTGACACATACCAGGTACTTTGTGCACCCAAGAGGCATTTGTTGATTTCTAAAGACTTAAGGCTCTTCTCATTGTTGCAAAAATGATATTTCAAATTGTGCTTATTAAATCTTGACCTTAATTTACTTAGATAAATATCTCATATTTTAATAAACCCTGTGTGGTGTTTTTTGTGGTGTTTTCACTGTGTTGCATTATTTATTGCACAAATACTTTACACATAGCCTTCTAAGTTAAGCCTGCCTGCTTATGGCCAAGCTACCAGAGGGTTGGCACAGGATAATTTGGATTGTGTGTGACTTACCCTGAGTAGGATTGTGGTCCCTACTTGGACAAGAGTGTATACCTCTTCCAACTACAGACCCCATTTCTAACACTCATGCATACACTGACACACTCAGGCACATATTCATACATACATTGACACACCCGCCACACACTCACCAATACACTGACAGACCCAGGAACACCCTAATGGATACACTGACACACCCAGACACACACTGGCGCATATACTGACATACTCAAGCACACACTGATGCAAACACTGACAAACCTAGGCACAAACTCTTGCATACATTCACAAACCAATGCAAACACTCATGCATACACCCACAAACCCAGACACACACTCATGCATACACTGACACCCCTAAGCACACACTAATAAAGAGTGAATTTCCCAGGCACACAATCATGCTTACACTGACACATCAAGACACACACTGATACAGATACCGACACACCCAGGCACACACTGATCCACACAGTAGCACACCCAGGGACACACTGATCCATACACTGACATACTCAAACACAGACTCATGCATATACTGACTCACCCAGGCATACACTAATTCAGACACTTACACACCCAGGCTCACACTCATGCATACACTGATACACTGAGAAACATACTCTTGCATACACTGACATACCCAGGCACAAACCCATGCGTACACTGACACACCCAGGCCCATACTGATACAGACACAAACACACCCATGCACGTACTGACAAATACACTGACAAATCCTGGCACACAATTATGCATACACTGGCACACCAAGGAACACACTCATGCATACACTAAAATACCCACGTACAGACTCATCCATACACTGACATACCTTGGCACACACTGACAAATAAATTTACACACACAAGCACATATAAAAATATACCCTAACAGACCAAGGCACACAATCGTGCATATACCAAAATATTCAGGCACATTCTCATGCATACATTGACACATCCAAGCACATAGTAATACAGACACTGGTATACCCAGGCACACACTGAGCCATACACTGACACACCAAGGCCACACTGATACAGACACTAACACACAAAGGCTCACACTGAGATAGACAAGCACATATTCATAGATACATTAACAGACCTAGGCACACAATCTTCCATACACTAAAATACACAGGCACACACTCATGCATACGCTCATTCACCCAAGACCACTGATACAGATACTGGCACACCTGGGCACACAGTGATACAGGCACTGACACACCCAGGCACACTCTCATCCATATATTTACACACCCAGACAACACTGATGCCTACACTGGTACAACCAGGCACACATCATATTTACACTGACACACCCTGGCACACACTCATCCTTACTCTGACACACCCAAACACACACTCATGCATACACTGACACACCTAGACACACACTCATGTATACACTGACACACCCAAGCACACTGATTCATATACTGGCACATTCAGAAACACACTGACATATAAATTGACACACCCTGACAGACAATGATGTAGATACTGGCACACCCATGTGCACACTCATGCCTACACGGACACACTCAGAAACACAGTGATAAAATCATTAACACAAGCAGACATACACTGGTGAATACACTGTCATACCCAGACACACCTTTAAATTAGCACTTGCATACACTCACATACCCAGGCACACTCTCATGCATACACTGACACATCCAAGTGCACACTCATATGAAAACAGACACTTACAGATACACATTGATGCATACATTGGCATACCCAGGCACACACTGATGCATGTACTGACACACCTAGACAAACACCCTTGCATACACTAACATACCAAGCACATACTCATCAATAAACTGACACTCCCAGGGACACAATTCTGCATACACCAACACACCTCGCAGACATTCATGTGTACATTGACATACCCATGCACACACTCATGCATACACTGACAAACCGAAGCACACACTGACACACAGGCTGATACACCCAAACACACACAAACTTATACACCCAGACACACTATGAGGCAAATACAGCCACTACCAGGCTCACAGTCATGCATACACTGAAAAACCCAAGCACACACTGATAGAGACACTAACAAACCCAGGCACACAGTGACAGATACACCGACAGACCCAGCTGCACAATAAAATATACACTAGCAGACCAAGGCATACAATCTTGTATGCACTAACATTCTCAGGCCCACACTCATGCATAAACTGACACACCCAAGTACTCAGAAAAACAGCCACTGATGAATCCAGGTACATAGTCATACAAACACTGACACATCCCGACACACACTGATACATACACAGAAACAACCAATCCCAAACTCATGCATAAACTGATATACCCAGGCACACACTGATACAAACACTAATACCCATGCACACGCTGACAAATATACTGGCACACCCAACCAAACATTCAAATATAAACTAAAAGATCCAGACACATATACTAATATACTCATGACCTCACTGATACACTGGCATACCCAGACAAACACTCATGCATACTGTGACACACCCTGGCACACACTGATCCCTACACTGACACACCCAGACACACAATCATCCATAGACTGAGAGACCCGGGCATACACTAATACAGAACTGACACATTCAAGCAAATGATAATAAAGACAGGGACATACTCAGGCACACACTCATGCATACACTGAAAAATTCAGACACACACTGATACAGACACTGACACATAGAGCACATACTCATCCATACACTGAAACACGCAGAAAATACGAATACTGAAACTAACACACCCACACACACACTGATGAATGCTCTCAAACACCTAAGCACACATCAAAATATGAACTAACAGACCCTGACACACAATATTGCATACACTAACACACTCAAGCACAAACTGTCCCACTGAGGCACACACTGACTCATAGACTGACACCCCTAGGCACACACTGATGCATACACTGACAAACACAGGCACACACTGATACAATCACTGACACACCCAGGCATACACTGACACATACATTAACATTCTCAGGCATACACTGACACACCTAAGCACACACTTATACATACACTGACCCCCCGAGGCAAACACTGATGCATGCACTGACACACCCAGGCACACACTCATGCATACACTGACATATACACTCACAGACCCAGCCATACACTAACTGCTCTCACAGCCAGTAACTCATCCATAGAAACACTCTCAAACAAACTCACTTATACACCGACTCACACACCCACTCTCTCTCCCATATGGCTCCTTATTCATGTCTTCACTCGCTCACACATTTACTCACACATCCATTCACATATACAGTCACTCAAACAAAAGGATACATTGAAATATTCAGAAACAAGCATAAAACATTTACTTTGTCTTTCTTTAAACCAAATCATGTGGTTCTAGTGTGAACCTTTTTTTGTTGTTTTCACGTTATTTGATTGTTTTGAGTTTTGGAAGCATTGTTGTTATTTTTTGGTGTTTTTCTTATTTTCAAAAAGCTGCAACTTTGGGAAAACAGTTTAAAAACAAAACTCACACCACTAGTGTAGTAACTGTCCAAACAAAATAACATTATGATTTCTGGCTGCCTGACGAACTGCTGGAATAGACTTTTCCCAATCAGAATCTTATTACAGTCAGAAAAAAATGTACCAGTGTTTAAAAGTTCTGGAGGTCTTGCAGGAACCATTTCAGAAGCAGTAGCTGGTAGTAAATCACCAGGTGCCAAGTGTGCTGCATTTGATGTAGGAGGCTGCTGCACATCTTTCTCCCTCTGAGCCCTGGCTATGTGCTGATGATGTAGCGACTTCATATGTTTGAACATTGAGCTGTTTCCATGCTAATACTATTTTAAAGTACCCCTAGACAAAATGCCATTGCACAGAGTGCATTGCATCTGTTTGGCCATTACATTTTTCCCTGGAAGCGATAATTGAAAATTTCCAAGCAATTGACTCCTTTTTAGGAGCAAGATGCTCTTCCTCCGAGGTACTACCCATCTGGTGCTCATCTAGCTCCTCAGTGCTTGATGATGCTATTATTGAAAAAAAAAAAAAAACAACACTCCCAAAACCAGCTACCCAGCTTACTTGAAGAGATGTTAAAATGAGAAACACACCCAAAGAGGGAAAAATATGGATGGGATTTCATATACGGAAGATTGTAAGGATTTTCAACTAATGAAACATTTTCTTTCCATGTCACATGGTATTCATGGTAAAATTGTCTGTCAAATTTATTTAAACAACATTTTATAACATATTTTTGTCTGCATAATACTTTTTTAATTATTTTAGCAAGCCCCTTACCACAAAAATTACTTTTAAATATTATTGCCCAGATTTATGAAATGGATCACAACATTAGATGTAGCGCCATTTTTCTTTTGGCCCTCTACACCCCCATACTGCCGCCATGTGGGAAAACTAGGCTGATTGCAGAGGACCCCTAACTTTTTGCCCCCATTTTTTACTTTTTGCTGGTGTTTATCTGACTCTGATAGTGCCCAAGGCACTGCTAACCAGTCCCAGGGCCTGTGCTCTGTGCAAAATGAGTATTCAAATTAAGCTAATTATAATTGGTTATGTCAACCGACCTATAAGTCCCTCATCTATGGTAGGGCATGTATGCTTAGGGACCTCACTGCTGAGGTGCCCAGAGATATTTTAAAGGCAGGCCTGCCTCGCTGGCTGCTTTTAAATTAAAGTTACATACAAATTCGATTTTGGAATTAAAAGTACTTCCAAAGTCTTAAACTACTTTATTTTTATTTCTAAGTCACCACTGAGGTGTGCCCTATGTGCCCCCAGGGTAGTGTGCAGGGTAACTATAAGCAGGGACCATTTAAATATGTTTTATAAGCCTTGGTGAGGAACAATAGACAAATTATTTTTTCCCTTATTCCAATGAATACACTGCATAGGCTAAAATGGGGAGACAAATGAGCTAGATATGGCACGTTTGGTCTCAAAGTGATTGTCGTAATAAATGCAACAATTAGCCATTGTTGGATTTAATATAACTTTCACCTAGAACATGTTTTAGAACTCTTCCTAAAAGATACTAGTTTCAGTTCTGTAGTGCCCTTCTGTGATTGGTGATCCTCTGGCAGATTGGCAGGCTACTTTGATGAGGTGTGAAGTAGCCTGGGCTAAAGACAAAGGAAGTACCTGGGGGAAGAGAACTACCACAGCAGATGGTGAGAGCAGCCAAACTGGTCTTCAAAGGATGGAAGGACCTTTGGGACAGCTACTGGACCGCCCCCGTTTCCTGCAAAACCCAGGCAGCCAGGTGCCCTCTGATTCGATTAAGGAAGGGGTGTGGTAAGGGAAAGCCAGACTTAAACTCTATCTTGGATTTTGAAAGACTGTTGCTCCATTGGATTGATTTTTGCCACCCTGAACATAATACTTTCTGATATTATTTATAGTGTTTACTTCTTTAATTGTTTCGGGGGAAAAGATTAATTTTCTTAGTTTATAGTATTGTTTTTCTATTTTGATGTGATCGCAGTGAATTTGATGTCCGTGAAATGTGGTACATGCATGTGTGTGTTTCAGCTTTCGCAGTTATCGCAATGATCGCGGTTACAGCGTATATTAAAAAAAAGTTTCAAACACAGGCTTTTGTTCATATTGTTTGGTACTAGTATTTTGGTACTAGTACTTTACTTTACTGATAGTTTTAAAGCTCATATTGTGTTATTGTTATGGTGTGAAATTACTTTTAAAACAATTTTTCTGTTTTCACGATCACGTTAAACTTCATTAACCACGAACGACATGTGACCATGAAATAGAAATCTGATTGGACAAAATAGTTTCAGTTATTTTTATAGGAAGACTCTACCCGTTTTTTTAGTTCCTGAATATTCCATTTCATTCTGGCTTCCAGAGAGGGCAGATGTGCTTTTGGGAAGTGTCCTGTGATTGGATTTTTTTGGTTATTAAACTATTGACTCAGTGAGTGAATAAATGTGTGCATGACTGTGTTAGTAACAGTGTGGCTCATGTATTACTGAATGATTAACTGTATGCATGACTGAGGGAGTGAGTGTATGAGTATGTGTGTGAGTTATTGCTGAGGGGGTGTGGCCTGAGGTCGATGGAGCAGCACGCGTAAAGCGGAGCTCCCGGCAGCCTCCAACCTTTGAGCATCTATCCTGACTCCCTGACCCCCGACTCCCACCAGAAATGCGTTGCGGCGGGTGGGGGAACCCCCGTGGAATGTGGCGATCATGCGGCGGGGAGCCTAACTGAGCCTGGAGGCGCGGTCGACCTGGGTCACGCGGCGAGACTGCCTGATAAAATAGCAGCCCCTGAGATGTGCGGCGAGTGAGGTCGAGCTCAAGCTGAGAGGAACGGCTCTTGTGCGGAGGCGCACAGCGGATGGAAGAAGGGAGCTGCCCGGGCCTCTCGCGGTGACCGCTGAGACATAGACAAGGTATCGGAGGCGGCGGGGCGAGTCCGCGCTTTAGGCAGGACTAGTGTGCACTGCAGGCCGAGGACCCTGGCCCTGCAGCGCGACCCCGGGCTCACCTCGGGGCTCCGGGGAGCGGAAGATCCCCCCTGGCCTGGGCATACATGGGGGAAGAGAAAGAAGAGACACGCTGGCCCGCACTAGAGACGAGGTAAGCAGCTGTCGGGCCTGAATCCTAGACCCAAAACTGGGCTCCGTGGGGATAGAACGAGGAGAGACGGTGGCGCCCCCCCTTTTCTTTTCTTTTCTTTTGCTTGCCTTTGCTCGGGAATCTGGGAGGTAGAGGGCTGTGATGAAGAGGCAGCCTGAAATCTGGGGAGAGAGGGCACTGCGGGGGCACCTGAGACCACAGCAGGGAGTACAGGCCTGGGGTCTGGACAGTGGGCCCACAAGACACAAACCAACAATATGCCAATAATCATTGAACTTGAGGGCCTCCCGGCCAGCCCCTGCGTGGAAGATTGGAACAGCTGGGGCTTTTAAGACAGCAAACCGACCAGACAGACCAGTACAAAATCGGAGGAAAGACTCAGCCATACATAACTGTGGTTATAAACATAGGTGGCACATCGGAGGGGATGGACAAGAAGACCTCAGCCCTAAGAAAGAGAAAAAGCAAATGAGAATGGGCAAACCTAAGAGGAAAGACGGGACTGGAGAGGAGGGTGGTTCACAAAGGGAAGGAAGGACCGAAGAACCTGATAAAGGAACCACGCTAGATACACTGTTTCAGGCAATCCAGGCGTCCAGATAAGCACTTGAACTTAAAATACACTCACTCTCGGTGGACTTGACGCTCCTCAAGGACGACCACAAGTGACTAACAGACAGAGTGGTCACCAACGAAAAATCACTGGAACGCCTCACCCCGGAAAATGTGAAGATCTCCAAAACAGAAGCCGAACTGTCGACACGGATCAAAACACTTGAAGCACACGCAGAAGATGCTGAAAATAGGGCACGGAGAAGAAACCTATGCCTGGTTGGTCTTCCAGAGAAAGCGGAACAGGAAGCTCCAGACATGGAAACATACCTGGAACAATGGATACACAGGGAGGTGGCCCCGGAAGGCTTGTCACAGTACTTTGCAATAGAGAGAGCCCAAAAAGTAGCAGCTAAGGCCCCCCCACACCCCGGGTGCTAGCACACGCCCGGTTATAGCGAATCTTTTACACTTCAAAGACAGAGACTTTATTGTATCCCAAGCCAGGAAAAAGGGGGAGATCAAGATGGGTGATCAGACGGTTATGATCTTCCCGGATTTCACAAGAGACACCCAAAAACGGAGAGCCACCTTTATAGAGATCAAACAGTGACTCAGAGCAAGATCAATACACTATGCCATGCTGTTCCCGGCCAAACTAAAAATTATCACAAACAACGATACCCTCTTCTTCACCTTGCCGCAACAAGTGCAAGAATGGCTGGATACTTTGGGGATGGCTGGAAAGGACAGCCAGGAAAGAGCTACAGATTCTCAAAAGGAACCATGCGGGAAAAAAGGGAGACACCTCACGAGGGCGGCCCGCTGCGCAATCAAGCACTGCTGGAGAGGGAAGAGGCGGTGAGGGCGGTGGCGGCCCTGGGTAAAGAAGGCTCCACACCCACACGCCCATCCGACTTTCAGTCGGACCGGGAATCATTATCGATGGGGCCTCCTACTCGTCACTAGACACAACGGAGAACCTGCCACGAATTACCCCCAGAACATCCGACTAAATCATCTGAGGTACAGATGACTCCACCTCACGCTCCGGGGAAACCAAGTGAGAAAGAGCACACCAGACCAGGATTATTGCGGGACACCTCTGCAATCATGGGATTGTGTAACTCGATGGAGCCCGGGAGAGCCAACACACAATGAAACTAGATTGAAGGCTGCCCGGTTCCACGGCGAACTGGAAGTAACACTGGGGAGCCGGGGGGAGGGGCATACCATTAAGTGACCTACGGATGGAAGGGGGCCAATGGGTTAAGCACACGGTTCTTGCCTTAGCCCCCACATATATAATGTGTTTCCAGTTGTGGAAGGTTTGGATGGGGAAAGTTGGAAATCCGGTCCTGGTGAGAGGGAGTTTGGATATAAAGAGAATTGTTTTGTAAGTAGTTAATAAGTTTAGTATAGGTGACCCAGCTCCGGGCTACATAACCCCCTGGCCAGACCCCTAGCCTCTGTCCTATTTAAAATGGACACTCAGAAATGTCAGAACCCCTTAATCACACACCCCCATAGACTATGGATAGAGCGTTAGACTATAAACTCCTCACCTGGAACGTTAGAGGACTGAATAGCATAAACAAGCATTATAAAGTATACAACCAGCTCAAAAGGTGAGGCATACACATAGCAATCCTACAAGAAACACATCTCATAAGTAAGGAGGTCACCACACTAACGAAAAGATGGAGAGGACAAGTGTACACCACAAAATACTCAGCTTATGCACGGGGAGTCTTGTTGTGGATCCTCCCTGGGGTCCCATTCCAGAAAACAAACATACCTATAGACAAAGAGGGATGATATGTACTAGTGACAGGGCGCTTGGGAGGTAGGGATGTCACCTTAGGGGGTATTTATGCTCCCAACCAAGACCAAAACATCTTTTTAAGCACACTCTCAAATAAGTGGGGATCACATTTAACTCAGCCACAATTGTGGGAGGTGACTTTAATTGTATTGCAAACACTGAGATGGATAGATCCCACCCAACTCTAGCACACTCCCCTATAATCAAGACAAAAGAGGGACTACCCTTTCTACTCACACATGCACGACCTGCATGTCCGCCTGGACACTTTTTTAACATCCCCTGACTTGAACTGTACAGTACGCAGTGCAGAATATCTCTGCCGTACCATATCCGACCACAACCCGTTACTACTTACATTGGAAAAGAGAACGCTCCCAGATACCAGATTGGAGGCTTAGTGCAGAAACACTAGAAGATAGTGCCTTCCGCCAAAAAATTAGAGACACAATCAAAGAATACTTTGAGCACAACCAGGGCTCTGCATCCACCCGAGCCGAAGAGTGGGAAGCATTTAAAGTGACTGTAAGGGGTCTCTGCATATCAGGAGTAATGGGGGTCAGGAAATCCTTAGAGGTAGATATTAACAAATACGAATCAGAACTGAGAACCCTGGAACGTAACAGAGCAGACAACCCTGAACTTGCCCCGAACATATCTGAGACTAGGCATAGAATAGCGGAAACCCTGGAAAAGCTTAGATGCTTTGACTATAACAAGTACACTGCCAGACGGCATGTGGAAGGAGACAAAGCAGGGGAATTGCTGGCCTGGCTTGCTGCCCGCCGAGACAGCAATCACTGGTAATGGAGCTGGTAGACCCAGTAGGAACGAGACTATGCGGTCAGGGCAAGATTAATACGAGCTTCCCTGAATATTACTCGACTCTATATGCCCCCCCAAACGACACCCCTGAGGCCCGAGCAGTTGCGCAACCTTGTAAATACCAAACTTTCCACTCTGGATAGGGATGAGCAATAAGCACTGGGGGGATTGATAACTCCTCTGGAGGTGAAGGCGGCAGCGGAGGGGATGGCTAGAGGGAAGGTACCCCGGGCAGACGGATTCCCGGCGGAATTTTATAAAACATACGTCGATCTCCTAGCACCGCAATTGAGTGACCTTTAGAAAGAGGCGCTTGAAAATGGCAGTCTGCCCCCATCCACAAACAAAGCCATTGTGGTCCCTTTGCCCAAGCAATGGCTCCCGCCAACAGATGTACGCTCCTACCGCCCATTATCCATGCTCAACATAGACTATAAAATACTGAGCAGTGCCCTTGACACAAGATTACTGCCCCATATGGAACATTTGATCCATAATGACCAAACAGGCTTTGGTCCGAACCATAGCACTGCTATTAATATTAGGAGACTAATTAAAATAATGCAATCAAGCTCTCCAAACAAAACAGCAGCGGTAATAGTGGTAGACATCGAAAAAAAGCATTTGATAGCCTCCGATGGGACTACTTAGAAAAAGTAGTGCAGCAGATGGGTCTTGGACCGGGGCTCCTCAAGTGGACAAAGCTACTATATTAAACCCCCACAGCACGAGTCCGTGTGGGCAAAATAATATCGAGATCGTATAAAATCGGAAGAGGCACAAGACAGGGATGCTCGCTATCGCCCCTGCTCTTTGCTATTGCAATGGAGCAACTGGCGCAAATGGCTAGAACTGGGACGCATTATGAGGGACTCACCATAGGGGAGCAGACACATAAAATCGCACTCTTCTCACACAATATGTTAATATTCTTCAGGGATCCCAACGCGGAACTGCCTAGAGCAATAGCACTGCTAGAGCAGTTTGGCAGTATGTCAGGCCTCCGCATAAACTGGCTGAAATCCCTCCTTTACCCACTACAACGAGAAGAACCCCAGTTCCTAAACAGACGAGGCCTGGGCTGGTCCCAGACCATGCTTTGCTACCTGGGTGTTAACATATACCGTGATATATGGGATTTACTGGAGGGTAACGTAAACAGGGCGATTCGGAAGTTGAAAACTCATGTCCAAATCCGGAAGACACTGCCCTTATCAGTGACAGGCCAGGTGGCACTGGTGAAGATGGTGGCCCTGCCAAGACTACTATATGGCTTCTCAACTTTGCCTGTAATAATCCCCCGCTCAACTTTTAAAGAGATTGACTCTATTCTTGCGAGCTTTATATGGGGGGCGGGACATCATAGACTAGCCTTACACAAACTCCAAAGACCAACAACAAAAGACGGTCTGCCAGCCCCAGATATGGGATTATATTATTTGGCGGGGCAGCTTCAATGGTTGGCCAGGAAATAGCACACAACCTTCCTAAATGGGCCGGAGACACACGCAGAGGAGATCCCAGCCACAGCCATTGCGGGGATTCTTCTCGCGCCAGGTGGGACGCGTAGGACGGGCTCATTAGAGTTTCAAGTACTGAACCACTGTTGGATACGCAGCTTGCAGCGCACGCGAACCACACTCCCATACTCACCAAACCTCCCATTGACCAGCCTAACCGCGCTACCAGGGGACAGCAACATTATGGGAATCACAAAATTAGGGATGTCTGGCGTCCCCTTAATGGGAGACCTTTTTAGAGCTGGAAAACTGCTAATATACGGAGATCTAATGACTCACCATGGAGCCCCGGCAGGGTTGTTCCTTACGCATAGATCACTCATGGCACTAATACAAAGACACTGCAAACAAAGTTCAAAGGAAACCCCCACACACGCTGGATGCCATAGTATATGCACAATTGGAGGAGACAAGAAAGCGATATAAACACTTTACAAAACATTGCAAGAAGATACACTACACCCCCTAGATAGGCTGAGGACCCAATGGCAAGCCGACACTGAGGAAAACATAGAAGAGTCACTATGGGGGAAAATCAAAACACACATCTACAGAGTCTCCCGAAACGCCAATTTCAAGCTGATTAACCTATACATATTTCACAGAGCATACTTAAGCCCCGCAAAAGTAGCATCAATGTATCAAGTTGCAAACAGTGCATGCTCCTGATACGCAGACCAATAAGCCGACCTACACATGCTCTGGAGGTGCAGAGCAGTGAAACAATACTGGGAAGAGATATTAAATAGCATTGCAATAGTATCAGGTAGAAGACTCCCACCCACCCCAACAGTGACACTACTAGGGGGTTTCCCCAGACCCCACCTGAAAACAAATCACAAATAAATTCATAGATCTAGCATTGATACTCACGAAAAGGGAGATTACAATGCATTGGAAAGACCCAAGGGGCCCACAGATATCAAAGTGGAGAGATACACAAGTCAGATGGGCTGAAGCAGAGGGAGAGGTCCTACACCAGGAAGTGGCAAAGGGGGCAGGGAGTGCGGATGGGACCCGGGGATGGGATAACCTGCTCGATCACTTGAAAAACCCACAAAATGGCTCCAGGGAACAGAGTGCATCATCAGAAGAATCAGATGTGGCAGAGGAACAGCACTGGTGACACATACACAGGCCCAAATGTGTCAAGCAAAGACTAGGTGGGATTGTAAATGACAGTGACCAGAGGGGAAGTTAAAAAAAAAAAATGAACTGGAGCGGGCACAGGAGAAGGGGTAAGGGGGAGAATGCGGGATAAGTTGTTTATTCCTTATTTGTTGACAAAATACCAATACAAATATTTTTAAAAAATGTGTGTGAGTTATTGCCTAAGTGCATCTATGTGTGAGTGAGAAGTGTTTGAGTGGATGTTTGTGTGACTGATTGAGTGCATGAGTGCATTTATGGGTGGGTGTTTGGTTGTATCAATGTGAGTATAAGTGAATCAGTAAGTATATCGCTGAATGTATGGGGGAGCCACTGAGTGCATGTTTGACTCATACATGAATGAGTGTCTACTCTTAAATGTGTGAATGAGTGAGTATATCTCTGCATGCAAGAGTGCCTCACTGAGTGTATGGGTTCTGAATGGGTGATTGAGTGAGCGTGTATATGATTTAGTTAGTGACTGAATGAGTACAACTATTGCTGAAAGAATGAGTTCATGAGTGCAAGCATGATAGAATGAGTGAGTGTCTGAGTGGTCCGTGTGTGCTGAGTGAGTGTATAAGTGAATGTATGAGTGAGTGAGTGTATGAGTGCATGTATGATTGAGTGACTGAGGGTATGGCTGTAAAAGTGATTGAGTGCATGAGTGCATCTTTGAGTGAGAGTGACTGAGGGTATGGCTGTAAAAGTGATTGAGTGCATGAGTGCATCTTTGAGTGACTGAATGCAGGAGTGCATGCATGATTGAATGAGTGATTGGTGGATGTGTGACTGTGTGAGTGTATAAGTACATGTATGATAACTGCAAGAGTGCATTTCTTAGTGATTGAGTGTATGCATGAGTGAGTAATTGAGTGTATCACTGTGTGCATTAGAGATTTAGTGAGTGCATGTATTAATAAGTGTGTGTAAGTGCATGAGTGCATGTATTGGTGAATGAGTCAGTGATTACATGCATGACAGAAGGAGTGACTGTATAAGAATCTGTGTGAGTGATTGCCTAAGTGCATCTATGTGTGAGTGAGAGAGTGTTTGAGTAAATGTTTGTGTGACTGAGTGAGTACATGAGTGTATGCATTGGTGAGTGGCTGTATCAGTGTATGTAAAAGTGAATCAGAAAGTATATACCTGTATGTATGGGTGAGTCAATGAGTAGATGATTGAGTCATGTGTGAGTAGCGGTCTTACTGTTACATGTGTGAATGAGTGAGTATACCTCTGCATGCATGAGTGGCTGACTGAGTGTATGGGTGCTGTATGGGTGATTGAGTGTATCTATGATTTATTTAGTGAATGTACGAGGGTAAGTATTGCTGAATTAGTGTGTTCATGAGTGCATGTATAATAGAATGAGAGAGTATCTGAGTAGTCTGTTTGTTGCTGAGTGAGTATATAAGTGAATGTACGACTGAGTTAGTGTATGAGTCCATGTATGAGTGAGTGGCTGAGTGTATGAGTGTTTGTAAAAGTGATTGACTGAGTGAATTAGTGCATGTATGTGTGTGTTAGTAACTGCATGAGTGCATCTTTTAGTGATTGATGGAATCTAGGCATGAGTGAGTAACAGATAGTATAACTGTGTACATTAGAGATTTAGTGAGTGCATTTATGAATAAGTGTTTGTGTGTGCATGAGTGCGTGTATTGACAAATGTGTGAATAAATATATGGGTGAGAGAGTGACTGTATGACTGCTACATATGTGTATGACACTGAGTGTATGACTAGTGTGTGGGTGAGTGAGTGCATGAGTCTTCTATGCATCAGTGAATGAATACATTGATGCTTTATAGGTGAGTGGGTAGGACTAGGGATGGTGTGTGGGTTATTAAGTGTGTATAGATAAGTTGAGATATAGGTAAGTGAGTGCTGCGTAGATAAGATTGTACGTTTATCAGTGTTAATTAGTTGTGATAGTCTCTGTGTGGGTAATATAATTTCTAGTAATGTATGGATATTGTATGGCTCAGGGTGCAAATGGTGCATGGAGAACTCTCTGTGTGTATGAGTGCATGTACAAATGGCTGAGTGTATGATTGGTGATTGTGTGGTTGACTGACAGAGTAAATTATGAGTAAGTGAATGAGTAAGTGTTGTGCAGCTCATTAACTGTATGAGTATTAGAATGGGTAAGTAACTAAATAGGAAAATAGAGAAACAGTGATTATATCAGTGTATAACTGCTTGTAAATAAAAGTAAGAGAGTGCATGTGTGGTATTATTACACATTGACTGAGTGGATTAGTGCACATATGGCTGAGTGAATCACTACTGCATAAGTGACACAGTGAAAGCATGACTGGTACATCGGTGTGTGACTAGGTTGAAGACTGCAGTATGTGGCAGTGAACAAATGTGTAGATGGTGAATGGATGAGTGTCTGATGGCATGTATGCTGCATGCAGGAGTCACTGTGGTGGTCATTGCAACCCTGGCGGTTGGTGTTAAAGTGCGGTAAAACCGCCAACAGGCCGGCGGTAAAAAAATTGGAATTATGACTGTGGCGGAAACCGCCAACAAAGACAGCCACTTTAACACTCCGACCGCCACAGCGGTACAGACAAACAGCGCGGCGGTCACCGCCAACAGACAGGCGGACGACAATGTACCACCCACAGTATCACAACCTACCAATCCGCCACCTTTTCCGGGGCGGATTCACCGCGGATAAAAACACGGCGGAAACTGCCATTTCAAAGGGAAAACACTCACCTCTACACACTCCACGAGGAACGACGACACCATGGAGCCGGAACTCCATATTCTGCCAGCGATAGTCTTCCTGCTCCTATACGAGGATCAACAACGCCGGCGGCGAAGACCACGGTGAGTACTGCACCTACGACATAGGGGAGGGGGAGGGGGAGGGAAAAATACAGAGACACACACAACCAACATCCCAACCCCCACCCAACCCTCACCCACTACAACACACACACCAATGCATATCCAAACATTACAGTAACAACCCCCAACCCCCCGGAAGAATGCAAAGACAAAAGGAAATGAGTTGAACCATTGTAATATATCAAAATACAGTAACCAAATATATACATATATATATATATATATATATATATCTATATACATTAAACAAAATATACACCACGATTAGTAGTGCAGGTAATGCACTATTCATTGTCCGTGGACCACTGGGCCCAAAATGCATGGGCGAGGCCCACACTAGATACCTGATCAAAACAGAGAGAACACTGCAGGGGCATCAGATAGAAATACAACAGGCACCTCAGGGGAAAGGGAAGGGGGGGCACCTCAGCTGGATGAGTGTACCACGCCAGATCCATGAGGGGGCTCCATGCCCATTGATGTATCCTGGGGCGTGCAAAGCCACAGTCTCTCAAGTCTCTACAGTGGGTGGTTTGCCCACTGTACCATCCTGAGGAGTGCAAAGCCACAGTCTCTCAAGCCTCTACAGTGGGTGGTTTGGCCACTGTACCATCGTGGGGAGTGCAAAGCCACAGTCTCTCAAGTCTCTACAGTGGGTGGTTTGCCCACTGTACCATCCTGGGGAGTGCAAAGCCACAGTCTCTCAACTCACTAAAGTGGGTGGGTTGCCCACTGTACCATCCTGGGGAGTGCAAAGCCACAGTCTCTCAAGTGGATGCATGTCTCCACTGGTTCTGGAGGGGGGCTGGTGCCCAGAGTGCTTCATCCTGTGCAGGACAGAGGTAGTGGATGCTGTCCTCCACTGGTTCTGGAGGGGTACTGGTGCCCAGAGTGCTTCATCCTGTGCAGGACAGAGGTAGTGGACGCTGTTCTCCACTGGTTCTGGAGGGGGACTGGTGCCCAGAGTGCTTCATCCTGTGCAGGACAGACGGAGTGGATGCCGTTCTCCACTGGTTCTCGAGGGGGACTGGTGCCCAGAGTGCTTCATCCTGTGCAGGACAGAGGTAGTGGATGCTGTTCTCCACTGGTTCTGGAGGGGAACTGGTGCCCATAGTGTTTCATCCTGTGCAGGACAGAGGTAGTGGATGCATGCCTCCACTGGTTCTGGAGGGGGACTGGTGCCCATAGTGCTTCATCCTGTGCAGGACAGAGGTAGTGGATGCATGTCTCCACTGGTTCTGGAGGGGGACTGGTGCCCAGAGTGCAGAACTCACCCAGTGACGGTCCCAGTTGCGTCACTGCACCTGCCGCTAATGGGCTAGCGGTGCTCGCCTTGGCGGTCTTTGCCCTATTCGGCGGTGCTTGAGTTGGCAGTTTCTGACCTGACAGCGGTGCTTGCCCTATTCAGCGGTGCTTGCCATGGTGGTCTTTGCCCTGTTCGGCGGTGCTTGAGTTGGCAGTTTCTGACCTGTTCAGTGGTGCTTGCCCTGTTCAGCGGTGCATTCCATGGCGGTCTTTGCCCTGTTCAGTGGTGCTTGAGTTGGCAGATTCTGACCTGTTCAGCGGTGCTTGCCCTGTTCAGCGGTGCTTGCCATGGCGGTCTTTGCCTTGTTCAGCGGTCCCTGGCCGGTTCAGCTGTGCTTTGAAAGGCGGTCTTTCATTGCCCAGCAGGCCTGTGGCTGGCAGTCCTTCATGGGTCAGCTGGGCTGTGGCTTGCGGGGCCCTCCTGGCCAGTGACTCTGGGGCTGGCTGTGGCCTCCTGGCCAGTGACGATGGGGCTGGCCTCCTGGGCAGGTACTCTGGCGGTGGCCTCCTGGCCAGTGACGATTGGGCTGGCCTCCTGGGCAGTGACTCTGGCGGTGGCCTCCTGGCCAGTGAAGATTGGGCTGGCCTCCTGGGCAGTGACTCTGGCGGTGGCCTCCTGGCCAGTGACGATTGGGCTGGCCTCCTAGGCAGTGACTCTGGCGGTGGCCTCCTGGCCAGTGATGATTGGGCTGGCCTCCTGGACAGTGACTCTGGTGGTGGCCTCCTGGCCAGTGACGATTGGGCTGGCGGTGGCCTCCTGGGCAGCGGGGATGATGGCGGTCTTCTCCGCCATGCTGCTCCTCCCAGACTTTGGAGATTTCTTCTGCCCCTTCCCCACCTTGGGAGGAGTCACAGCTGAGTCGACACTACCCACGGGACCCTTGTGAGCGGCTTTGCTGGCTGGAGTCTTCCCCCTCTCCCGCCGGGCACTGTCTAACTTCTGGTGCTTCACAGGGGGAGGACTGGCTGTGCTCTGGCTCCATGCCACACTGGCTGGCCTGGTGGCCGGTGCACTCCACATACCTGTAACAGGCACCACTGGTCCCGGAGATTTTTTGGCAGAGGTGCTTGTACGGGACTTGGAGGGGGGTGGGAAAGAGGTCAAAGTTGGCCAGGAAAAGTTTCTTATGAACAATGGGACGGGTAGCTGGAGGGGGTTTGGGAGTGGAGGAAGAGGTAGTGGTTGTAGGAGGTGTACATTTGGTGACGTTGGATGAAGGTGCATGGGCTGGAGGCTGTCGTGATGTGGATGGCTGTTGGGTGGGTGTGTGCCTGCGTTTGTGTATTTTCGGAGGGGGCGTCACAGACATACTGGGAGAGGACACAGGGGACATGTAAATGGTAGTGGGGTGGTGAGTGCACGTGAGCGGGGTGTGGTGGTGGGTGTGCTGGTGCGGGACGTAATGGCTGTAGTGGTAGTGCATGCAGGTGAGAGTGTAGACGAGACTGGGAGGGAGGAGGGAGACAACGAGGAGGGGGACACAGTGGAGGCAGTGGATGTTGGTGTGTCTGTATGTGTGTGATGCTTGTGTGAGTGCCTGTGGGATGTGTGGTGCTTATGTTTGCCTGAGCTTCCCTTGTGCGTGAGGTGTGTGCAGGCTGGTCTGATGGTGGGCTTGGGATACGCTGGGGTACAGGGGATTGGGTCTGGGTGGAGAAAGTTGGAGGGGGGAGGCTAGAGACAGGGACAATGGCTGCCATCAGTGCTGAGGCCAGAGTTTGCAGGGTTCGACGAATGGCAGCCTGACCAGAATGAATGCCCTCCAGGAATGCATTTGTGTGTTGCAATTCCCTTTCTCCACCCTGGATGGCATTCAAAATGGTAGACTGCCCAACAGTGAGGGACCTGAGGAGGTCAATGGCCTCCTCACTGAGGGCAGCAGAGGTGAAAGGGGCAGGGGCTGAGGTGCCTGGGGCGAAGGTGATGCCCACCCTCCTCGGTGAGCGGCCACGGGGCAAAGGCGGAGGGGCTGCTGGGAGGGCGGTGCTGGTAGGGGGGGTGGCGGCAGTACCTGTAGAAGTGGGGGGGCACAGATTTTGCCACCACCACAAGGGAGCTCCCATCGGAGGACAAGTCTGTGTCGCTGGTTGCTGATCCTGTGACTTCCGTGTTGCTCCCCTCGCCCTCCGTCCCACTGGTGTATTCAGAGTCCGTGGAGTGGCCCTCCATGGCCATGTGGGATGCAGCTCCCTCGTGCTCCGGTGCCACTGTACCTCCGCCTGATGATGCTGATGCACACAAGAACAGGGAGACCACAAAAAGGGGGGTTACGACAGAAGAAAGACAGGTTGAGTGCATGGCTTACCGCTACCATTGGCGGACAATACAGACACAGCAGCCCCCTGCACTACGTCGCGCTGTTGAGCTCTACAGATGCAATTCCTGGGATATGGCCTACATGGCTATGGTCGACATCTGCAACACATAGATGACACAGGGGCATGTATACCTGTACTTGGCACTCTACAGAGGTGGGGTGGGGTGCCACATGGCCTGCAGTACGGAAGGGCCTAGCCTACGGAACTTGCCCTGGCCTAGGGAAACCCACAGCCCTCCTCCCCCACCAAGACACCTTCACTGCGCGCAAAGTCCACTGAATGATGTTGTACTCACCCCCTTGTGTCTGCTGTGATGCACTCAAGCGCCCATCCAACTCAGGGTAGGCCACCGCCAGGATCCGGAACATCAGGGTGGTCATGGTTCGTCGGGCACCCCTCCCACGTTGGGAGGCCATCCCCAGCTGAACCTCCGCCGTCTTCTTGCTCCAGCGGCAAATGTCCTCCCATCTTTTCCGGCAGTGGGTGCTCCGTCTGTGGTGGACCCCTAGGGTCCAGATGTCCTTGGTGATGGCACGCAAAATATCCTTCTTCTGGTGGGCGCTGACCTACATGACATGTACAGGGAAAGAAGAGAAGTCATTACCAACTGCACCGTCAAAGTGAGTGGCCCACATCCCTACCCTTGCCATGTGGCACATGCATTCACTGTCCTTCATGCATGCAGAGCTGTGCCCCCTTCATTCTTACAACCAGCCCTCTCCACACAGGCATAGCCCATACAACGTGCTCCCTGTGTACTTGCCTGTTGGTCTGGAGGACCGTAGAGTAGCGTGTACTGGGGGAGGACCTCGTCCACGAACTTCTCCAACTCCTCTGCAGTGAAGGCAGGGGCCCTTTCCCCAGACGCATGAGCCATTGTCTCTTCCAGACCGAGGTCACAGCAGCACTTGCAGTGTAGATCCTCTCCTGTTGAAGATCAGGTATCGAGTGATTGAACAGATAGAAAATGGCGGTCACGTCCACGCCGGTGCGTAACATCACCGCCGGCGTACATCGTCATTGGCTCCTGGGACCCATAGGGTCCAATGTTAACCAATGCAGCATTGCGCCGCGGTCTTCGACCACTTACCGCGACGATGTACAACACCAGCGCAGTTACCTCACATCCCGTTGTCCCACTTTAGAGGTCAGGCAGCCGCCATTTCAGAGGCCCACATGGCCTAATTACCAACTGCGTCACACAGACCTAGGCCTTGTCGCACAACACAAATACAGGCCAGATTTTGTGTATGAATGGTGTTCTGTGTAGACTGTGGGTATATACCTCTGAGTTGTTTGACTCTGTGGTCGCTGTTGTCATTCCTAGGCACCGTCTGCTGGGACATGTGAGGAGATGGTGGAATCCTCCGGCGTACCGACCGCTGGTGGACCTGTCGACAATGGAGGAAAGACATTTGATCATCACCTACAGGTTTGACCGTGCCACAATCCAGGAACTGTGTGCCCAGTTGGAGCCTGACCTGATGTCAGGAATCCGCCATCCCACAGGGATCCCCCCTCAAGTGCAGGTGCTATCAGTGCTCCATTTACTTGCAAGTGGGTCATTTCAAACAACAGTGGCCATGGCATCAGGGATGTCCCAGCCTATGTTTTCCAACGTGTTGTCCAGAGTGTTGTCTGCCCTGCTGAAACACATGCGGAGCTACATCGTTTTCCCTCAGGTGGAGGATTTGCCTACAGTTAAAGGTGACTTCTATGCCCTTGAACATATCCCCAACATCATAGGTGCCATTGATGGGACCCATGTAGCTCTGGTCCCCCCCACAGGAGTGAACAGGTGTACAGGAACCGGAAGAGTTATCATTCGATGAATGTACAGATGGTATGTTTGGCAGACCAGTACATCTCCCAGGTAAATGCTATGTTCCCTGGCTCTGTGCATGACGCATACATCCTGCGGAATAGCAGCATCCCTTATGTGATGGGTCAACTCCAGAGGCACCAGGTGTGGCTATTAGGGGACTCTGGTTACCCCAACCTGTCATGGCTACTGACCCCAGTGAGGAATCCCAGGACCAGGGCAGAGGAACGCTACAATGAGGCCCATGGTCGGACTAGGAGGGTGATCGAACGCACCTTCGGCCTCCTGAAGGCCAGGTTCAGGTGCCTCCATATGACAGGTGGTTCCCTATTCTACTCACCAAGGAAGGGGTGCCAGATCATCGTGGCCTGCTGTATGCTTCACAACTTGGCTTTGCGACGACAGGTGCCTTTCCTGCAGGAGGATGGTCCAGATGACGGTGTTGTGGCAGCTGTGGAGCCTGTGGACAGTGATGAGGAGGAAGCAGAGGAAGAAGACATTGACAACAGGGACTCAGTTATCCAGCAATATTTCCAGTGACACACAGGTGAGAACACATTCCTGTCTACTACAAGTACTTTCACATTTCTACCTCTATCCTGTCTGTCGATTTCAACCAGTATATGGTAACTGAGTTGTACATTTCCCTTACGGTTTCACAGGTGTGAGATTCCTCATGGACTTGAGATGTGTGACAGATATGTTGACATTACATTTGAAAAGGCATTTTGTCACTGTCATTGCTAATACACAATTTCGAAATCACAGACTGACTCCAGATTGTTTTGTGCTTCAAGGGTGTTTATTGAAGTGCTCAATATTGGAGGGGGGTTATAAAATGGTGAGGGGTGATGGTGGAGGAATGTCCATGGCAGAGTCCAGTCTATTAGTCTCACAGGTGCATTGCCCATATGGGCATAGGAAGTGGAGGTGGGGCAGTTCCAATATGGACAGGGTTACAAAGTGGGACAGTAGGATGACAATCAGGGTGGTCTCATTTCTTGGCGGGGGTCTTGGTATCGTGCTCTGTCTTGTTCCTGCATCTCAGGGACCGTTTGCGGTGTCTTTCTCCGTCTGCAGGGGGTGGGGTGCTGGTGTGGTGGTCCTGTGGCGGGGCGTCCTGTCCACTAGTGCCGGCGGAGGTGGTGGCCAGTTCATCGTCCATTCTACTGTCAGGGGCCCCTTGGAGTGCCACAGTGTCCCTCCTGGTGTTAAGTATCTCCTTCAGCACCACTACGATGGTGCCCAGGGCGGAGCTGATGGTTCTGAGTTCCTCCCTGAACCCCACATACTGTTCCTCCTGCAGCCGCTGGGTCTCCTGAAACTTGGCCAGGACTGTTGCCATCGTCTCCTGGGAGTGGTGGTTTGCTCCCATGATGGAGGAGAGGGCCTCGTGGAGAGTGGGTTCCCTAGGCCTGTCCACCCCCTGTCGCACAGCAGTCCTCCCAGTTCCACTGTGTTCCTTGGCCTCCGTCCTCTGGACCGTGTGCCCACTACCCCCAGGTCCCTGTTGTTGTTGGGGTGGTGGGTTATCCTGGGTTCCCTGTAGTGGTGGACACACAGCTGATTGACATGTCCTGGGCACGGAGGTATGGGCCCGCTGGGTGGGTGCTGTGCTGGTGTTTCCAGAGGGGGGAAGGTCTGTGGTGGCCTGTGACTGGGTGTGGGGAACTGACTGTCCCGAGGACCACGATGGTCCGGGCTGGTGATCTGGATCCAGTTGGACAGAGCTGCTGTCATCACTGTGGGCCTCTTCTGTGGGTGGGGTGGAGATGTCTGGACCCTCCTGTCTGGTGTCATTGGGTAGTGGTCCTGCAGGGGTGTAAAAGCATGATTATTGCATCTGTGTGTGTCATGGTGTGCAATGGGTGGGTGACCGTGTACCCCATTGCTAGCATTCCTGTGTGGGGGCTTGTGCGATGATGGTTGAGGGGGGTGTTATGGGTATGTGCAGTGGGCATGCTTTAGTGATGGGTGTCCATGCTTTGTTGTGTCATGCAGGGCTTGGTGTTGGCATGTGTGGTTTGTGTTATTAATACATTTGTGAGGAGTTGGAGTGATAGGGGAGGGGGCGAGGGTGGGGGTCTGTGATAGCATTCAGGTAGGGTGGGGGATATGATAGTTAAGATTTGACTTACCAGAGTCCATTCCTCCACCGACTCCTGCGAGGCCCTCAGGATGCAGAATAGTCAAGAACTGCTCCTCCCATGTTGTTAGTTGTGGGGGAGGAGGTGGGGGTCCGCGCCAGTCCGCTGTACCGCGATGTTATGTCTTGAGACCACGGAACGCACCTTCCCCCGTAGGTCATTCCACATCTTCCTGAGGTCGTCCCGATTTCTTTGGTGCTGTCCCACTGCGTTGACCCTGTCGACTATTCTTCGCCATAGCTCCATCTTCCTAGCTATGGAGGTGTGCTGCACCTGTGATCCAAATAGCTGTGGCTGTACCCGAACGTTTTCCTCCACCATGACCCTGAGCTCCTCCTCTGGGAACCTGGGGTGTCTTTGCCATGCCATGGGGTGGTGTAGGTGATGTGTGGGGTGGTGTATGTGGTGATAAGTGTGGTGATATGTAGTGGTGTGTGGTGTTTTGTGCGTGGAAGTAGTGTGGGTGATGGTGTTGAGTGCCTGTGGCTGCTAGTTTGTGGATGGTGGTGTCTCTCTCTGGCCTTCTTTCTGAATTTTTGGTCGTAGGGGTTTGTGGGTGATGTGGGTGTGTGTTTTATATTGTATTGGGGTGTGTGGGAGTGGTGTGTGTATGTGTCTCAGGTGTGTATTTGGAATTGTCCAATGTGGCTGTGTTTTGTAAGAGTGTGTGTATTTTGAGCGCGGCGGTGTTCACCGCCAATGGAATACCGCGGTTGAAAGACTGCTGCGTGGATTCGTGGGTCGTGATAGCATCGGCGTATTTCTGTTGGTGTGATGGTGGAGGTTTTGTTTTTGCCAGTTTATCACTGACCTTTGGTGTGGCGGACTTGTGTGGGTGTCTTAATTTTGTTGGATTTCGGGATGTGGGTCGTAATAGCTGTGGCGGAATTCCACGGCGGTGTGTTGGCGGTCTTCTGCGCGGCGGTAAGCGGCTTTTACCGCCAATGTTGTAATGACCCCCTGTGTGTATCAATGAATATACATGTGAGTGAGTGCATGACTGATCCATGATCGACTGAATGTATAATGATGTGTATGACTGAAGAAGTGACTGGATAAGTACTATAAGTGTGATGGAATGTGTGTATGACTGTTTGTATGAGTGACTTAGTTTGTGACTTAAATAGTGTACTGGTGCTTGTTTCAGTGTGACCGCTTGCTTGCAAAAGTGAGATAGAGATGAGTAGTTTTTACAAGATTGAGTGAATGTGTGAATGCACAAATGGCTGACAGAGTGAATGCATGAGTTGTACATAAAATGTGTAGCTGTCTGCAAGAGTACTGTATGTGTCATTTAATGAATTAATGGATGGTCTATGGATGAGTAGAGGAGGGTACAAATGGTACACGGGTGGCTTGTTGTTTGTATGAATTCATGTATAGATGAGTGAAGGAGTTCATAAGTGGTCCATTAGTCATTCACTGAGTGGATTAGTGCTTCTATAGATGAGTAACTGAACACATCAATTGTGCGTAAGAGCAAGTGTAAGTGTGCACATGGTTAAATAGTAAGTAGGTAAGAAGTTTGAATGAGTACATGAGTCCACATATGAATGAGTGGATGATTGTATAAGTTGTGCATGAGTAAGGTATGGAGTGTTTGAGTGCTGTGTGGGTAAATTAGTCAGTGCAACAGAGCAGTAACTATGTATTTATGGATGTGTGGATAGGATATGTGTTAATGGATGTGGGCATGAGTGCTACAGAACTGATTGACTGAGTGCATGAGCATCTGTATAAGTGAATGAGTGAGTGTATAAGTGGTATATAGGTGACTGAATGAGTGCATGATTACTTATCTGGATCAGTGAGTGATTGCATGAGTGATAAATGAGTAAGAGAGGTAAACAATGAATTGTTAGCATCAGTACTACTCTACACAAGATTTCTACCATTCTTTCAGTTACTATGTGTGTACTATATAACATTGACAGAGTACATACATGACAAACTGAGTGAATGCATTCATGCTATATGATATCTTAATACATAAATGACTCTGTGCATGACATAATTTGTACAGTTCTTTTAAAGGTACTTATCTGAAACATCATTGGATAAATTAAACACGTTAACAGTAAATAGGAAGTAAATAATTAAACAAAGGTTTAGTACAAGTATTTTTTTCTTTAAAAACTGTTTAGATTGTGTCTCTCAGCAATATTAATGTGCTTGAATAAGTATTTTCTCATTCATTGCGATCATGAACTTGAACAACTGTTAGGAAAAAATAAAAACAGAAAAATATCTTAGAATGGAATATTCGTAGTTAAAAAACATCATAATTAATAATTTCTCTTACGTATAAATACAATGATTTAGTATATCAATTTGTATATTTTTGACAGTTCTCAACTTTTATATTTCTTCACCATAAAATGATGGTTTGTATAAATCTTCATCTTGAAACAGCGGGAAAAAAAATAATCAATGGATTGCAAAATTAAAAACCAAAATATGCACAGTACATCACTGCAAATAAGTGAGACTATGCATTGCATTCCCTGTGTTTCTTATACTAGAAGCTTTGTTCTGTGCTGATTATAGTAAAGTAAAGAATTACATGTCAATGTTATTCATGAGCAACAATATCTGCTACAATATCACCAGTAAATTACAAATATTTTTCTAATTCAGAGATCTTTACAAAAAACATAGGGGGTAATTCTGACCCTGGCGGTAAAAGGCAGTTACCGCCGGTCAGAAGACCGCCATAACACCGCCGCGGCCGCGGTAACCCGCCAGGGTCATTCTGACCCACAACTGGCAAACCGCCAAAAACCCGACCTCCACTGAAGGCCGCCACATCAGCGGTCAGCGATAAACTGGAGATGACCAAACCTCCACCGTCACGCCAACAGAAATACGCCCATGCCATTACGACCCACCAATCCACGCGGCGGTCTTTCAACCGCGGTATCCCATTGGCGGTACACACCGCTGCGCTCAAAATACACACACATCTACAAAACACTGCCACAATGGACAATTACAAATACACACACCTGATACACATACACACACCACTCCCACACAATCAATACGATATAAAACACACACCCACATCACCCACAAACCCCCACAAATCGAAATTCAGAGACAAGGCGCAATACACAGAGAGAGAGCACAGGGAACGCAAACCACAACACACACAGGAACCCAACATCATCCCCCACACTACATCTACGCACAAAACACCACACACCACTACACTCATCACCACAAACACCACCCCACACCTCATCCACACCACCCCATGGCACCCCAAAGACACCCCATGTTCTCTGACCAAGAACTCAGGGTCATGGTGGAGGAAATAATTAGGGTAGAGCCCCAGCTCTTCGGCACACAGGTGCAGCACACCACAATAGACAGGAAGGCGGAGCTATGGCAAAGGATCGTCGACAGGGTCAACGCTGTGGGACAGCATCCCAGAAATCGGGAAGACATCCGAAAGCGCTGGAACGACCTACGGGGGAAGGTGCGAACGATGGTGTCAAGACACAACATCGCTGTGCAGAAGACTCCCACCCACTCCACCCGAATTCACAGCATGGGAGCAAGAGGTCTTGAACATCCTGCATCCTGAGGGCCTCGCTGGAGTAGGCGGAGGAATGGACTCTGGTAAGTCTAATCTCAACTACTTCACCCCCCCCAACCACCAGCATGCCAACCCCCACCCCCACCCTTACCCCCAACCCCCCAGCACATATCCTCCCTGCTAATGTCTCACCAGCACAACCCACCCAAACCAACACCAACCCCTGAATGCCAACACAAACCATGGACACCCATCACCTAAGCATGACCACTGCACATACCCATCCCCCCCCCAAACCACCCTCACAACTCCTCCCACAAGGGAATGCCAGCACTGGGGGACAAGGGCACCCATAAATCGCACAACATGGCACACACAGAAGCAATAACCATACTCTTTTACCCCTGCAGGGCCCGAACGCCAACACACCGGCCCGGAGGGTCCAGAAATGTCCATCCCACCCCCAGAACAGGCCCCCAGTGATGACAGCAGCTCTGTCGACCTAGAACCTGATGACCAGCCCGGACCATCGGGGACCTCTAGACAGTTGGTTCCCCTCAGCCACAGCCACAGGCCACAGCAGACCTAGCCCCCTCTGGAAACCCCAGCACAGCACCCACCCAGCGGGCCCATGCCTCTGTCTCCAGGACAGGTCAAGCAGCGGTGTGTCTACCACTACAGGGCACCCAGGGCAACCCACCACCCCAACAACAACAGGGACCTGTGGGCAGTGGTAGTGGGCACACCGGCCAGGGGACAGAGGCCCAGGAACAAAGGGGAACTGGGAGGGCTGCTGTGCGACAGAGGGAGGACAGGCCTAGGGAACCCACTGTCCAAGAGGCCCTCACCACCTTCATGGGAGCGTACCACCACTCCCAAGAGACGATGGCGACGGTCCTGGCCAGGTTCCAGGAAATCCAGGCCATGCAGGAGGGCCAGTACATGGGGTTCCGGGAAGAACTGCGCAGCATCAGTTCCGCAATGGGTACAATCGTGGTGGCACTCAACCAGATTGTCACCACATTGCGGGACCATGTGGCCCCCCAAAGGGCCCCTGCCACGAGCAAGGAGGAAGAACAGCCCACCACCTCCGCCGGCGCTAGTGGTCAGGAGGCCCCGACACAACAGCAACGGGCCACCCGGACCCCACCCCCTGCAGAACAAGAACCACCCCGCAAGAAAGGCCTGAGATCTAGGAAGAAGACAGAGTAGGATGTCAAGCCCCCCGCCATGCACGGATCCCCCCGGATGTCATCCCACTGTCCCACTTGTTCACCCTGTCCAACCTTGAACTGCCCCTGCTCCACCTTCCACAGGCATATGGACAATGCACCTGTGCGAACGAGAGTCTGGACTCTGCCATGGACATGCCTCCACCATCACCCATCACCCTTTTTGAACTATATACCAATTGTTGCACTTCAATAAACACAATTATTGCACAAAAACCATCTGGAGTCTGCTATTTATTTTTTTAAACCAAATGTATTCGATATAACCAACCAAAAATGTCCAATTACATTGTGATGACAACATACCAGTGTCACACAGCGGTAGTCCATGGGGAAATAAACCAGTGGGGACCAGATCACTGAAATAGGAAGGCAAATTCACAACTAAGTTACCATACATTGGGGTGAAAGGTCAGACAGTAGAGAGCCAGTACTGTTACAGATATAATAAAATGCAGGAGTAGATTCTTACCCTTGTGTTACTGGAAATACTGCAGTATCACTCTGTCCCTGTTGTCTGTGTCGTCCTCTTCGTCTTCCTCCTCTTCACTCTCCGCAGGCTCCACAGCGGCCACAACACCACCATCTGGACCATCCTCCTGCAGGAAAGGCACCTGCGTCGCAAAGCCAGGCTGTGAAGCATGCAGCAGGCCACGATGATATGACACACCTTCTTTGGTGAGTACATTAGGGATCCACCTGTCATATGCAGGCACCTAAACCTGGCCTTCAGGAGGCCGAAGGTCCGCTCGATCACCCTCCTAGTAGGCCCATGGGCCTCATTGTAGCGTTCCTCTGCCCTTGTCCTGGGATTCCTCACTGGGGTAAGTAGCCACGACAGGTTAGGGTAACCAGAGTCACCTATTAGCCACACACGGTGTCTCTGTAGCTGTTCCATCACATAAGGGATGCTGCTATTTCGCATGACGTACGCGTCATGCACTGACCCTGGGAACTTGGCATTTAAATGGGAGATGTACTGGTCAGCCAAACAGACCACCTGGACATTCATCGAATGATAACTTTTTCGGTTCCTGTACACCTGCTCATTGTCTTTTGGGGGGACCAAAGCCACATGGGTACCATCAATGGCACCAATGATATTGGGAATGTGTCCAAGGGCATAGAAATCACCCTTCACTGTAGGCAAGTCACCCACCTCAGGGAATATGATGTAGCTCCGCATGTATTTCATCAGGGCAGACAACACTCTGGACAATACCTTTGAAAACATAGGCTGAGACATCCCAGATGAAATGGCCACTGTAGTTTGAAATGATCCACTAGCCAAAAAATGGAGTACTGACAGCACCTGCACTAGAGGCGGAATCCCTGTGGGTTGGCGGATGGGTGACATCAGGTCTGGCTCCAGGTGGGCACACAGTTCCTGTATAGTGGCACTGTTGAGTCTGTAGGTGAGTATGACATGTCGTTCTTCCATTGTCGACAGGTCCACCAGCGGTCTGTACACGGGAACATTCCTCCGTCTCTTCGCAAGTCCCAGCGGACGGTGCCTAGGAAGGACAACATGGAGCACAGAGTCAATCAACCCACAGGTAAGTTCCCACAGCCTGCACAGTACACAAATCTCTCTGGATTGAATGGCTTGCATGAGTGTCGATGCAAGGCCTAGCCATGTGTGACGCAGTAGGAATTAAGCCATGTGGGCCCTTGAAATGGCGGCTGCCTGACCTGTGAAGTGTGACAATGTGAAGTGAGGTCATTGCGCTGGCGTGGCACGCCGTGGCGGTAAGCGGTCGGAGACCGCGGCGCAAAGCAGCATTGGTTAACATTGAACCCTATGGGTTTCAGGAGCCAATGATGATGTGCGCCGGCGGTCGCGGTACGCACCGCCGCGGTATGCACCGCCGCGGTACGCACCGCCGCGGGCGTGACCGCCATTTTCTCTCTGCTTAATCATACGAGACCTGAGCATCCACAGGAGAGGACCTATACTGCAAGTGCTGCTGTGACCTCGGTCTGGAAGTGACAATGGCTGCTGCGACTGGGGAAAGGGCCCCCGCCTTCAGTTCCGAAGAGGTGGAGAAGCTCGTGGACGGGGTCCTCCCCCAGTATGCGCTACTCTACGGTCCTCCAGACCAACAGGTGAGTACACGGGGGCCAATGCAAAGTGGGCAATGCCTGTGATGAGTGGGGTGGATGTACGATGGAGGGGAGGGGAGCGAATTACGAATGCATGGCACGACAGATGAGAGCATGTGCCACATGGCAAGTTTGGGGAGGGGGGGCCACTCACATCGAGCATGCAGAAAAGTGCTGATGTTTCTTTCCCCCCCCTGTACATGTCACATAGGTCAGCGCCTATCAGAAGATCGATATTTGGCGTGCCATCGCCAAAGACGTCCGGGCCCTGGGGGTCCACAACAGACGGGGCACCCACTGCCGCAAGAGGTGGGAGGACATCCGCCGCGGGAGCAGGAAGACCGCCAAGGCTCTGCTGGGGATGGCCTCCCAACCTAGGAGGTGTGCCAGTCATACCTTGACCCCCCTGATGTCCCGGATCCTGACGGTGGCCTACCCCGATTTAGATGGGCGCTTGAAGACATCACAGCAGACACAAGGGGGTGAGTACCAGCACATTCAGCTATATTTGCACACAGTGGAGGTGCCTGGGTGGGGGAGGAGGGCTGTGGGTATCCCTAGGCCAGGGCGATTTCTGTAGGCTAGGCCCCTCCGTGAGGTATGGTCCTGTGCCCCCGCCCCCCATCTCTGTAGGGTGCCTAGTAACGCTATTCATGGACCTGTGTATTCTGTGTGGGCAGTTGTCGCCCATAGGCTTGTAGGGCATGTCCCAGTGAATGAGTAGTGTACCCCAAGTGCGCAGCATAGTGCAGGGGGCTTCTGTGTCTGTCCTCTCCGCCAACAGTGTCCCCAATGCATGCACTCAACTTGTCTTTATTTCTCCACCCCCCCCCAATTTTCTTTGTTTTTCTGTGAATGTGTGCATTAGCATCATCAGGCGGAGGAGAAGTGGCATCGGCGCAAGAGGGAGCTGCATCTCACATGGCCCCGGAGGGCCATGCAACGGACTCCGACATGACCAGTGAGACGGAGGGCGAGGGGGGCTCCACCACGGGGACCCGTGCAGACGTCAGTGACACCGACACGTCCTCGGATGGGAGCTCCCTTGCGGTGGCGGCAACATCCATGCCCACCGAAACTACAGGTACAGCCGCCACCCAGCGCACCAGCTCCGCCCTCCCAGCAGCCCCTCGGCCTTCGGCCCGTGCCCGCACGGCCAGGAAGGCGGCCATCTCCTTCGCCCCAGGCACCTCAGGCCCTGCCCCAGTCACCCCTGCTGCCCTCAGTGAGGAGGTCATTGACCTCCTGAGGACCATCATTGTTGGGCAGTCTACCCTTTTGAATGCCATCCAGGGTGTGGAGAGGGAGGTGCATCAAAGCAATGCATACCTGGAGGGCCTTCATTCGGGTCAGGCTGCCCAGCAGCGATCGTTCAACGCTCTGGCCTCAGCACTGACGGCAGCGATTGTCCCTGTCTCCAGCCTCCCTCTTCTAACTCCCTCCACCCAGTCCCACTCCCCTGTTCCTCTGCCTATCCCATCCACACCTACAGACCAGCCTGCACACACCTCAACACCCAAGGGAAGCTCATCCAGACATAAGCACCACAGAACACACAAGCATTCACACAAGCAACATACAGATGCAGACATGCCAACAGCCACTACCTCCTCTGTGTCCCCCACCTCCTCGTCTCCCTCCTCCCTCCCTGTGACGTCTACACTCACACCTGCATGCACACCACCATCAGCCAGTACACCCATCACCAGCACACCCTCCAGACCAGCCCGCACACGTGCAGTCACCACCCCCACTGCCATGTACACGTCCCCTGTGTCCTCTCCCAGTGTGTCTGTCACCCCCGATTCCAAACCACACAAACGCAGGCAGGCACCCAACCAACAGCCATCCACCTCACGTCAGCCTCCAGCCCAAGCACCTGCACCCAAAGACACCAGACTTGACTCTCCTACAACCACATCCTCTTCCTCCACTCCCATACCCACTCCAGCTACCCTTCCCATTGCTCCTAAAAAACTATTCCTCTCTAAAGTGAACCTTTTTTCCAAACCTGACCCACCCCCTCCATCTCGTAAGAGTTCCAAAAACCCCTCAGCCACCACCAGCCCAGCAACTCCCAAGAACGTTGTGCCTGGTTTTTGGAGTCCGCCCTTTCCTTGGGCAGGGACATCGGCCAGCAGCAAAGGCACAGCCAGCCCCCCCCTGGGAAAAGGAGCAAAAAACTGAAGGGCAGGCGCGAGAGGCCTGATATGCCTGCCCCGAAGGAGGGTAGCCTTGCACCGTCACCTGCCACATTGGGTAAGGGAGCCAAGGGCCACGGAGAGTCTGCCAAGGAGGGCAAGGGCAGCAAAGCGCTGAAGGCAGGGAGCAGCAGACCTGGCCATGAGGGCCCCACCAGCCCCATTCCGGGGGTATCGGAGGAGACCCAGGGCCCCAGGACTCCATCAAAGGAGGGCCCCGCAACGGAAAGGTCCGATGCTGACTGAGCGGGAAGTATTGGCCAGGTGTGGTTCACTCGAAACACAAGACAGGCACCGCTGAACAGGCCCCGCCGTGAGAAGCACCGCTGGACATGGCCCGCCGTGAGAAGCACCGCTGAACAGGGCCCGCCAAGACAGGCACCGCTGAACAGGGCCCGCCGTGAGAAGCACCGCTGAACAGGGCCCGCCGTGAGAAGCACCGCTGAACAGGGCCCCGCCAAGACAGGCACCGCTGAACAGGACCCCGCCAAGACAGGCACCGCTGAACAGGGCCCGCCGTGAGAAGCACCCCTGAACAAGGCCCCGCCGTGAGAAGCACCGCTGAACAGGGCCCCGCCGTGAGAAGCACCGCTGGACATGGCCCGCCGTGAGAAGCACCGCTGAACAGGGCCCCGCCAAGACAGGCACCGCTGAACAGGGCCCGCCGTGAGAAGCACCGCTGAACAGGGCCCCGCCAAGACAGGCACCGCTGAACAGGGCCTGCCGTGAGAAGCACCGCTGAACAGGGCCCCGCCAAGACAGGCACCGCTGAACAGGGCCCGCCGTGAGAAGCACCGCTGAACAAGGCCCCGCCGTGAGAAGCACCGCTGAACAGGGCCCCGCCGTGAGAAGCACCGCTGGACAGGGCCCCGCCGTGAGAAGCACCACTGGACAGGGCCCCGCCAAGACAGGCACCGCTCCGCTGGGCCCTCCTGTCAAGCACCGCTCCGTGGGCCCTCCTGTCAAGCACCGCTCCGCTGGGCCCTCCTGTCAAGCTCCGCTCCGCTGGGCCCTCCTGTCAAGCACCGCTCCGCTGGGCCCTCATCTCAAGCACCGCTCCGCTGGGCCCTCCTGTCAAGCACCGCTCCGCTGGGCCCCCATCTCAAGCACCGCTCCGCTGGGCCCTCATCTCAAGCACTGCTCCGCTGGGCCCTCATCTCAAGCACCGCTCCTCTGGGCCCTCATCTCAAGCACCGCTCCGCTGGGCCCTCATCTCAAGCACCGCTGGCCCATTGGCAGGCCCGGTTCTGTGTCGGGCAGGGCTTCATGAGGCACTCTGCCCACCATGCCTCCTCCATGACCAGT
This sequence comes from Pleurodeles waltl, assembly GCF_031143425.1. Lineage (NCBI taxonomy): Eukaryota > Metazoa > Chordata > Amphibia > Caudata > Salamandridae > Pleurodeles > Pleurodeles waltl. The sequence continues at coordinate 1,040,205,584 of NC_090447.1, forward strand.
GGACTCTGTAATCCACCTGATCACATTGGACAGTTTGAATATCCCACACCTGACTCACATACACACAACAGACACACCTACTCACTGCACTATATAATGCACCCCCACACAACCCACAATCCTTTGCTACAAAATCAAATTACAAATACAGAGAGATCAGGCAAATACCCTCATATATGACCATTATACCATAGGCATAGATACACATGTCAGGCAGCACACACAACACAACTGTCCATCACTGACTACATACCACTCACACCCCATCAATCAACCTACACTGCACCCTTACACACACAACACCCCCCACCCACAACACAATTACTACCATGTCCCCACAAAGCACCCACGGTTCACAGATGACGAGTTGAGAGTCATGGTGGATTAAATCATCAGGGTAGAGACACAACTGTTTGAAGCACAGGTTCAGCAAACCTTGATAGCCAGGAAAATAGACTTGTGGCAGAGAATAGTGGACAGGATCAACTTAATAGGCATCCATCCACGCACAAAGGAGGACATCAGAAAGAGATGGAATGACCTCAGGGTGAAGGTGCGTTTCATGGCATCACAACACAGATTACCGCACACAAGTTCTCAACTTGGGAGGGGAAGGTCTTGGACATATTGCACCTCGAGGGCCTGACTGGAATACCTGGCAGACTGGACTCTGGTAAGTTCACAGAACTTCCATGTCACACAATTGTGGTGTTCTGCATGCTTCCTCACCACCCAAATACTCCCAATGTACTGCATGTCTCACTATACCTTCCACCTCTCCACCTAATGCCCCTCTCCTGCATGTCACACCTCCATCCAGCCTAACTGCCTACACAGCACTTGGTAAAGGCACGGACAGTATTGGCTAATACTAACAGTACGACTCATACAATGCACAAGCTGATCTACTTGAATACCTGAAATGTGCACATCACATCAGATCCCTTGCATTCATGGCTATTGGACTAGCTATACCAACTAGATTGTACGGCTGAAGATTACTACATGGCAATGACAGCAATGCATTCTGACCAATCCAAATGGCCACTAATCAGGATCCACATTGCAGAAAGTAACCCACCAAGGTACAGAATGTAAGATGGCAGACTCCATGCACATGCACAGCATGTACAGACAGGTTTATTAACCTTACATACTCCCATACCCTGCTCACACTGGAACCCCATGCTGCTATATGCAGCCATTTTCCACTCAGAACTACCAAGCTTAAAGAGTCACTAGCTAAAAGTGCAGAACAGTCGTGTGAACCATCAGTCAGTACCAGTACCCATCCACACAGTCAGAGTTACTAAACCTGAATGACACCACCCTAATTGGAGTATGATACACATGTCACAGACTACTATCTACACCAATGATATATTGTGCAGCATCTGTCATTGTCATTGCTGGGAACCATGTCAAGCTGCTGTATGCATATGTCAAAGAAGTAACCAAACACATCTTCAATATGTAACTCCCTCTCTCATTCCATCCACAAGTATCCCTGCCAATACCACCATGGAGAGGACAACAGACTTCCAGCCCACCTCAGGATGAAGGCCCCAGTGAGGACAGAACGCCTGGATGTCAGGACACCGTTGACCTACCTGACCTATCTGGTATGCCTGGTCAGTCTACAACTCCCTGCCTCAACCTGCCCACAACATTTGTCCCCAACCCTGTGGCTTCAACATCACAGCTAAACCTTCATCCCCAAACCTGTGTTCCAAGGACAGATCACACTATTGTGTGCCCCACAGTACAGTGACCTGAGTCTACTCCTCACACCCCAGACAATAAAAGTTCTGCTAACACTGGGAGTGGGCACATCATGCAGGGGCATAGGCATTTGGGGCAGGGGGGGGTGGGGGGAAGCTGTGGGACAGAGAATGGGGCCCCCAAGGGACTCCATTGACTAGCAAATCATCTCCAAAGTCCTGGGAACATACCAACAATCCCAGGACAGGATGGGCCATATTATAACCATGTTGGGGTAAAACCAAAGGCTGTAGAGGGAATACCACCAGGATGTCATGCAGCAGTGGCAGGCCCACAGTGCCACCATGACCAACAATTTCAGGGGTGCTGAAGGTTATCAACACCACCCTGCGTGCTTCCTCCACCCACAAGCAGGCCCCTTCCAAGAGCAACAGAACTTCAAACATATCCATATTAGTGGTAACTATTGGAATGGAGGCCCTGCCAGGGGAATCACAGGCCTCAGATACCCCTCCCTCTGTAGCTGTAGAACCCCCCCGTAAACATGGATGTCCATCCAGATATCTTACTGAAGCAGATGCCAACACCACACCGACTGCCAGGAAGTGATCCTCACCTTCTTTGTCTCCCTTCTGTGCAACAGAGACATCCTGTTGACTGTTCAATGACATAACTCCATTTTCCCATTGGCAATTGGACACTTGACCTGTGCAACTAACAGCTGTAGCACCTACTCTGATGATTCTATCTATCATGACCTCACTCATCCCTTCTTGGACAATGTATGCACCATATATGTTTGTCACAAATTCTATATATGCACAATTAACACCAATGGAACACGACTACTGTATATATGTCTTCATGACAACATCACGAATAGTCATGATTGCTAAATGTGATATGGCTATGCACCCCGACATCCAACAGGCAGTGTAATGGAGAGCAGAGGGACGCATCCTCAGCAGGAGACAGCGTACATCAGATCTGTCACAGGACACGTCAGACAGTCCAAAGCCCTGTCCAACACAAGAGTGTAATCAGTATTCCAAACTGCAAAAAGCCAGTGACAGAGAGTACCATCAGGTTGGAAGGCATGGGGTCACAAAAAGCTCATATGCAGCACCTAAATATTGTGCCCAGTGTAGAATACTTCCTAACCAGGGCCCCCAGAGATTACCTATACAACACCAGTCACAGAATATTCATTATAAATAACTGTAGCTGCCATCTGTCATTTACACACCTCAATCCTCAAATCATTCAGCAATGGCTAGTGACTATGAATGCCTCAAGCCATAGGTAGCAAAGATACATATTTCATTACTACAGTAAGTGGGTGGAATGACATGAGAACAGGAGAATGCAGCAAACATTGTTCAATACTGGTCTGTACATTAGAGACATGAATTAAAAAAACTTCTGTGGGTACATTTGTTAGATTTGAGACACTTTTACTGTGCACCTTACATTAAATCAGTCTGCTCCCCAACACACACATAGGGATCGGACTACATCAGAACCCCACAGAATAAGTCAACTCAGGAGGACTATTGTCAGCTGTTGGAAATGGCCCTTTTTGCAGGGTCATCCCCAGTCTTTTTGCCTCCTGCCTCCTATTTTTTCTGACCTGTTGCTGTTGACTTTTGAACTCTGAGCACTTTACCACTGCTAATCAGTGCTAAAGTGCATATGCTCTCTGTGTAAATTGTATGCTCGTTTGGTTTATCCATGATTGGCATATTTGATTTACTAGTAAGTCCCTAGTAAGGTGCACTAGGGGTGCCAGGGCCTGTAAATCAAATGCTACTAGTGGGCCTGCAGTACTGGTTGACCCCCCATGTCCAGTCTCAGAGGAGAGGGAATGGGGATGGGCTGAGGCCCAAGGTGCCCAAGATCCGGTCACATGTCCTAGAGGGTTCCATGAGGGAACACCAGGAGGGGAGCCTAGCCTGTGCCATAGGGCCATCTGTTGAGGGAGACCCCACAGTGTCAGGAGAATTTGGGGGGGGGGCGCGGCTGTAGCCAGCATCCCACCAATTATGGTGTCTGGCAGTACCACTCCTAGTGAGGGGGTGCATAAGTCCAGATAGAGAGTTGAGAGGGGGTTGCGGACCCCAGTGGAGAACCTGGAGGGTCAGGGGTCAGCTTTGAGAGCAGAGCCCCCCTAGGAATGACCTTGGTGAGACCATTTCTGTGTTGGGGGGAATCCAGACTCTGTCAGATGGGCAGAGGTCAGGAGACCTGCACCAGCCAGACTCTTGTGTGGTCCTGGGGGACGGTGTGTCCCTTGAGGGGGGGTAAGTGTGCCCCCCGGGAAGTCCTGGTGTGCCATGCAGTGGTTCAACCGCAGGGTGGTGACTGTGGGTTGGATGACCGGGTTCAGAGGGTAAACTCTGACCTGGTGCGGGGTAGGTATGCCCCCCAGGAAGTCCAGGGTTGCCAGGCAGTGGTCCAGTCTGTGGGTACAGACCCTGGACTGGAGGATCAGGTGCAGGGGGTAAACCCTAACCTGAAGGGGTGAGCGGTTTGCCCAATCACCCCCTCGGTGTGATTTCAAGGGGTACTCTCCCTGAGGGGGGGTGCAGAACCCTGAGAGTAGGGGCAGGGGAAAGAGAGCCTCCCCCCTGGCCCCAGTGCAATCTAAGGGTACAGACCCTGGATTGGAAGGCCAGGTTCAGGGTGTCCCCCCTGACCTGGAGGAAGGAGCTACTGCTAACAGTGTCCCTACCATGTTGTCTTCTGGGGGGCACTCCTTGTTGGGGGGTGCAGGACCCCAGAAGGGATGGCAGGGAGATGGAAGCCTCACCCCTGGCCCTGGTCCAACCTGAAGGTACAGACCACAGGTTGGAAGACCAGTTGCAGGTTTACATCCCTGTACTGGTGGAAGAATTGTGCAGGACTGCTTCTACAAGCACCATGACAATTTTGGACTCTGGGGGTGCCGCTCCTGCAGGGAGGGTACAGAGCCCCAGAGGGGAGGACCAGGGTCAGGTTGTCATCCGTGACCTAATGGAAGAGAGAGTGGTCAAAGAGTGCTAGGCACCTGGTTCTACCACCCCCCACTCTCCACAGTCACAGTGGTTGGAGAGGCCTGAGGTCGGGCTCTCATCCCTGACAGTTGTCCAGGGCCCCTGTGGCTTGCTGTCCTGGTGGACAGAGTTGCCTCTGGGGGGGAGGGGGGAGAGTCACACCCCGGGGGTGGAGTCGGCAACACCACTGTGTTGGCCCTGGTGGTGATATCTGCCCATTGGGATACATGCGTGAGCAAAGTAAAGTTAGGTGCTGCACAGATGGTATCTGCAGATGTGTAGAAGGGTTCCCCATGGGTTAGCTTAGTGGTCCCTGCGAGTATGGACAGAGGGATCCAACTGGAGTCAGGAAGGCATGGAACTGGAACATGCCCCTGCTGTTGTGGACCTTGGTCCTTGTTCTATCGCCCCAATCAGGGAAGTACAGCAAGGTATTGATTGTTCTCCCCTGGCTTTAGGCTGGTGGGGGGTTGCGTTGGTAATGGCCCTTTTTGCAGGGTCATCCCCAGTATTTTTGCCTCTTGCCTCCTATTTGTTCTGACCTGTTGCTGTTGGCTTTTGAACTCTGAACACTTTACCACTGTTAACCAGTGCTAAAGTGCATATGCTTTCTGTGTAAATTGAATGGTAATTTGGTTTATCCACGATTGGCATATTTGATTTACTAGTAAGTCCCTAGTAAGGTGCACTAGGGATGCTAGGGCCTGTAAATCAAATCCTACTAGTGGGCTTGCAGCACTGGTTGTGCCACCCACATAAGTAGCTCTGTAATCATGTCTCAGACCTGCCACTGCAGTGTCTGTGTTTGCAGTTTTTACTGTAAATTCGACTTGGCAAGTGTACCCACTTGCCAGGCCTAAACCTTCCCTTTTCTCACATGTAAGGCACCCCTAAGGTAGGCCCTAGGTAGCCCCAAGGGCAGGGTGCAATGTATGGTTAAGGTAGGACATATAGTGGGTTTTTACAACTTTGGAGGAGGTGTTAATCCATCCCAAAAGTGACGGTAAAGTGACGGATTTACCCCCAGCCGTATTACAAGTTTCTTAGGATATAATGGACTCGTAATACAGCTGGTGGTATATCCGTCACTTTACCGTCACTTTTGGGACGGATTAACACCTCCTCCAAAGTTGTAATAACCCCCATAGTAATGTGTTTTATATGTCCTGATGGTGAAATATTGCTAAATTCGTTTTTCACTGTTGCAAGGCCTGTCCCTCTTATAGGTTAACATGGGGGCTACCTTTAAATCTGATTAAAGTGTAGATTCCCTTTGGGAGCGGATGGACATGTGGAGGTTTGGGTCTCTGAGCTCACAATTTAAAAATACATATTTTAGTAAAGTTGATTTTAAGAATGTGTGTTTGAAAATGCCACTTTTAGAAAGTGAGCATTTTCTTGCTCATACCATTTCTGTGACTCTGCCTGTTTGTGGATTCTCTGTCTGGGTCAGTTTGACAGTTGGGCTGGTTGCACCTCACACTGGACAGTGACACAAAAGGAGCTGAGTTGTAGTCTGCATTTCCTGATGAGCCATCTGTGCTAGGAGGGAGGGAAGGAGTGGTCACTTACACCTGAAAGGGCTGTGCCTGCCCTCACACAATGCAGTCTCCAACCCCCTGGTGAGTGTCTGGGGCCTGGCCTGGGCAAGGCAGGATTTCACATTCAAAAGAGACTTTACTTTGAAGTAGGCCTACTTCTAAGGAGAAATTGGGTATAAGAAGGGCACCCAAAACCACAGACTTTAGAAACACTTCTGGAACCAAGAGAAGCCTCTGCCTGGAGAAGAGGTGAATAGCTGAGAAAGAAGAGCTGCCCTGCCTGTGACTATTCTTTGTGGAGCTATCCTGCAGTTGCTGCTTCTGCCAGAGTAAGAGGGCAAAGACTGGACTTTGTGTGCATTCCATCTTGAGAAGAAATCTCCAAGGGCTTGATCTAGAGCTTGCCTCCTGTTGTTTGAAGTCTCAGGGACAGCAAAGACTTCTCTCTGCCAGCACCTGGAGTCTATGGAGAGACTCCAACTCTGCCCTGTGGTGCCCATCCAGTTCCTGGGACCCTGAAAGGAGAAGCTGGCAGCCTAAAGACAAGGAAATCCACGCACAGAACGCCATGCGGGGAAAAGTTGACATTACTCCAATCTGCGGCTGAAAAAAATGACGCGTTGCCGGCTCCGCAGCTGAGAAAACGACGCTCACAGGAAACACGACTGAAGAATCGAAGCACGAAGCAGGAGAAACGACGCACAGCTTCGATTCACGTACTGCCATGCGAAGTTATTTTTGACGCACACCCGCCCGTGCGGGGTTATTTTTGACGCACACTAGTTACATTTTCACGCTAGCAGCACTAGTGTGTGTTGAAAACTACTTAAAGACTCTTTTTGCATTTTTAATTGATAACTTGACTTGTGTATTGTGGATTTTTGTCGTTTTGGTCTTGTTTTGTTTAGATAAGTATTTCCTATTTTTCTAAACTGGTGTTGTGTCATTTTGTAGTGTTTTCATTGAGTTACTGTGTGTGTTGACACAAATACTTTACACCTAGCACTCTAAAGTTAAGCCTACTGCTCTGCAAGCTACCAAGGGGGTAAGCAGGGGTAAGCTGAGGGTGATTCTCTTTTACCCTGACTAGAGTGAGGGTCCTTGCTTGAACAGGGGATAACCTGACTGTCAACCCTAGACCCAATTTCTAACATTAGCACATCATGTGGATATACAACACTTGCTAACCCACACTCACCATACCTGTATGTCACTGGAAGGACTGATTGATGAACTCCTAGAGTCAGCTGCACCTTCCTCCTCTGCCTTCTCATCACTTGCCATGTCAGCATTACCAGCCACTGATCCAGCTGCCTCACCCTCATCAGCTAGCAATGGTATCCGACGTCTCAGGGCTAGATTGTGGAGCATGCAGCAGGCTACTATTATCTGGCATACCTTTGGGGGTGTGTAGATAAGGGCACCTCCAGATAGGTCTAGGTATCTGAATCTGGCCTTCAGGAGGCCAAATGTTCTTTCAATTAAATGCCTTATCCTCCTGTGGTCCTTATTGAAGCAGACTTCCCCATCCGTGGCAGGGTACCTCACTGGTGTTAACAGCCAGGAATGGTTAAGATATTCAGAGTCACCTGTGTGAAAAACTGTAGGACCAGTGACATATCAGGTACAGCGACAGGGAAGAATGTGATGGCAGGTGCCATAACAGTGATGCACCCTCAAATGCATACATACGAAGGAGCCAGGCCCTCTCAGTGTGTAGTTGTGCCGTCATGTGGGGGACATTGTTGTTCCTCAACTTAACAGATCCAGGAAACTTGGCTATGACCTGTGAGATGTACTGGTCTGCCAGGCACACCAGATGAACGTTAATGGAATGGTAGTTCTTCCTGTTCCTATACACCTGCTCATTGGTATTGGTAGGGACCAGGGTTATATGGGTGCCACCAATGGCCCCTATCAATCACATGAGGGGTGTGTCCCATATCATAAAAGTCCGCCTTCACATGGGCCATATCTACACATTGGGGAAACCTGATGCAGCTGTCCAGTACACAGATGTACACAACTGTCCAGTACACAGATGCACACAGTACATCCTTCAACAAAAGACTGGCCATGGGCTGCGACATCCCTGCTGTCAAGCCCACTGTAATCTGAAAGGAGCCTGTGGCAAGAAAGTGTAGCACTGACAGGACTTGTACTGTGGGAGGGATGGCATAAGGATTGCATATGGTTGGTAAGAGATCAGGCTCTTACAGTGTACGTAGATCCATGATGGTCTGATGATTCAGATGATAGGTCTGGATGATATGCCTGTCATCTATGGTTGCAAGGTCAAACAGTGGACAATAGACTGGTGGTTGTTGCAATCTCCTCATGGCATGATATCTAGGTAAAGAGGAGAGAATGTCCATTGAGAAATACTTTTTTCAAAATAGCACACACCTAATACTGTAGGGCATGCGTTGCCCTGCTGACATATACTATATTGGCCATGCTGAAGCACTTTGAGCACCAGCCTTGCAGCGCAATGTTGAACCTGTAAGTCGTATAGGACACCTATCACATGTGTAATGTACCAAATGTGGCAGATTGAGCTGTCCTGCACTGCTCATTACAAAAGTAATGGGATATGACAATATTGTGTCACCACCTATGTGCCACTGACTATCAAGTCCATCAACAGATATACTGGCACATCACGTCACTGTGTCATGCATGTCACATGTCTTAGCACTACCATGATGGCACAACATAGGGTTACTCCCCAATTTGATTGAATATGTGTATCGCACACTTATATTGGCACATCAATGCATGATATATGCAGAAAATGACAGCCTCCTGTCCTGCAGCACTGGGCAGATGGTTGTAATCTAAGTCCGCTGGCGTATGTCGTCATGGCAATAGGCGGTTACAACCGCCATGCAACTTGTCATTGGTTAACATTGCTTCCTATGGGGGAATGGGTCAAATGGCGAGGACCGCTGTCAGCGACGGTCCCATATGTGGCAGCTATGAAAGCCATTTTCTGCAGCCTTACTCATTTGACTCTTGCCACTGTTGCTAGCAAGACCTCCACAGCTTAAGCTGCTGTGTACTGTCCCTGGGAGCCATCATACCAAGTCCTGCATGTGATAGGACACCAGCCATCACCCCAGAAGAGCTGGAGAAGCTTGTGGAAGGGGTCCTACTCCTGTATGAACAGCTATATGGGGCACCAGAGGAGTAGGTGAGCCCAATGCCATAGTCACTTGTGATAGCGGTGCATGTGACATTGAATGTGGTCAGTGTACCAGTGAGGGAGTATAGATGCATTCATAGGGCATCAAGTAAAGGAATGGGTACATGTGGGCACTTGGTGACTCAGATGTGTATAGGCCACTCCTGTTAGTATATTGCCAGTGACCATGACTTTCTCCTTTTGTTTGTCTTATCCATGCAGGTAAACGGCCATCAGAAGAAAGGTATATGGTGTGCCATCGCCAAGGAGACTCCTCTGACTTCCTGGTCAGCATATGTTTCCTTCTCCACTCCTCCTGCTGCTGCTGCCGCTGCCTTTTGAACAAACTGAGAGCCTGTCTGACTCTCAGTTTGAGGCCTTCCTCCACCCGCAGGCTCCTGCGTCTCATCCCTGGTGGCCTAGTGGCCATCTGCTATTGAGTATCTTATATTTCTCTCTATCTCTCTTTACCCCTACATTTTACTTATGAGTTAAGGGACCCCAAAGGCAAGCCCGTCTGTGCCCATCTGCGCCTGGACCACACCCAGCGCCATGGACCCTGGTTCTCACCCCATTTGCCGGTTCGACACCAGCACACTGCATGTCCTCAACCCTGGAAGATCATCAGCCAGCCACCAAGCTGGACCCAGGAACATCCATGGAACTTTTTCTTGCCATGCCTGCTCCAGCACCCTCCAAGGACCACCCCATGATCCCACACCAAGCATGGACAGCCATCTCAAGTGCATACTCCTCAACACATGTTCCCTTGTCAAACATGCAGTAGTTCTCCTTGACTCAACAGCCCAGGATGTCGCCTTCTTCATGGAGATTTGGATCTCCCCCACTCGTGCAAAAGAAATCACCATGTCCATCACAGACAACTACAATATCATCCACAAGGACAGAGGCAACCGGCCTGGAGGAGGCATTATCATAATCTACGAGAATAACCTCCCCCTGACTACCACCATCGAGTTTTAGGGTCACTCAATGGACGAGCACCTACATTTCCATATCTAGACCAACCTAAAAATCTCCCTACATGGCACCCTCATTTACAGGAAACACGGGCCTGACCCCAGTTTTGTGAAGACATCGTCGACCTCATCGCCCCTAAGCGCTCACCTCCTCTGACTACATTCTAATCGTTGACCTCAATTTTTACCTTGATACCCTTGATGACTGCAACTCCTCAAACCTTCTGGACAACCTCACAACTCTCGGCCTCAAAAAACTCATCATCGTCCCTACCCACAGAACTAGACACATTGTCGACCCTGCTTTCTCAGCAAGGGACAACATCACCATTTACCAAACCTCCGTGCATCATTGGACCGACCACAAGTGCATCCACTTTATCTAAAGAAAGAACACCGCACACCACCACACCCCCATCACCCTGGCGGACGCTGGAGCAAAGTTACAGAAGGACAGCTCACCAACGCTCTCAACCATTCACTCCCACTGGACTCAACGGACGCTAATGAAGCCGCAAGCAACCTTCACCATTGGCTCTCAAACTGCCCTGACAATGTAGCCCCCTAAGGAAATCAGCAGGGAATCGACAGAGTATTGGCACCTGAGGTAGCCTAGCCAGGATATGTATTGTCACAGATGTGCATGTTTACATGTGTGTATGTGAGGTATGTTTTAGGCCTATCTCTCTCCCTCCCTCTCTCTCTGTATTTGTGTGCATCAGCATCAGCAGGTGAAGGAGAAGGGGCACAGGCAAGTGGGGATACTGCAGGCCACAGGACCCGGAGTGCTGCTATTAGTGACAGCGAGGGACCGAGTGGCATGAGAGCGAGGGGAGTGCCACGGGGAAGACCGGATCATCCATGTCATCTTTGGAATCTGCCTCTAGTGGACACTCCCTGGCAGTGGCATACCCTTCTGGGACCACCCCAGCACCGTCATCGTCTGCCACCCCTGTTACTACACCGCCCTCCCAGTAGCTCCACACAGTTGCCCGTGCCAGCTCACTCAGGATGGTGGGGGGTCTCCTTTGCCACAGGCACCTTTGCCCCTGCCCCAGTCAGCCCTGATACCCTCAGTGAGAAGGCTATTGACCTCCTGAGGTGCATATCTGTGGGACAGTTGACCATCGTGAATGCCAACCAGGGACAGCTCCCGGAGGGCATTCACGGTGCACTGGCTGGCCTACAGAGATCATTTCAGGCTCTGGCCTTCATATTGATGACAGTCAGTCACCCTTTGTCTACCATCCCCCCTACACCTACCTCTTCCCAATCCCAAAGCCCTCTTCCCAAACCCAGACAAAGCACACAGACACACAAGCATGCATCCACCTCAACAATCAAGGGTACCACTGAACAGCAGAAGCACCACATGAACCACCACTGCCATGCACACAAACAACAACCACCTGCAAACACACCAACATCCAGTTCCTGCAGAGACTCCCCCACCATGCCCTCCTTCACAGACACTACACCAGACACACCTGCAGCCACCACACCAACATTCACTGATCCAGCCACAACTCCTACCTTACCCACAGTCAGCACAATACCAGACCTGCATACATCCACCCCAGTCACCACATCCGCAGCTACCACAACCTCTGACACACCCACATGCAGCAAATCTACCATACCTGCAGACACCACCCCAACAGTCACCCATCCAGCATGGCATCTCCCACCATCTTCCCCCCCTCCTCCCAAGACACATAAACACCCACATTCACCTACTCAACATACACCCAGCACCCACAAGCATTCATTGCATGCACTTGCACCCAAGCCATCCACACCAACGCCTCCTACAACCACTCCCTCTACCTCCACTCCCAAACCTTTATATGATGACTGCCCTTGTATGTCTAAGAAGCATTTCCTCTCAGAGATTTCCCTGTTCCCTAGTCCTCTCCCATCTTGTGATACCCCCAAACAATCTGTGTCCCTCCCCAAGTCCAGCCTATCCACCTCCAAGTGCTCCCCTAGCTCCTGCTAGTACCTCGGCCCCTGCCCCTGCTAAGAATTTGACCCATCCCAAGCCTGAAAGCCCCCCTCCTGAGCCCAAGGCCAAGCCGAAAGCCCCTCCATCCAAAACCCCCATCTCCCACCTCCACTAATCCCTGAGTTGCCTGCATGCCTTTTTGATGCCCCTATACTGTTGAGGTCATATAGAAGTCAGGAATCAAGTAGGGGCTCACAGAGGTGTCATTTGTGCCAATGGCCTGCTCATTGCATATACTTATTTTTCTATTCCCATGCGCAAGATTTTATTAGATCTGGCCCAACCTGTTGTTGGATTTGATCTATAACATACTTGTCCTGCCTTTCTATTCATGTGGCTGTATTGTATTTTTCCCCGTCGGCTTGTGTGTCGAAGACATGTGTGTGTGTATTGGTTGTGCTAACTGTTGTGTTGAGCTGCCCTGACATTTGTCACGCTGTGATGGCTGTTTATTGTGTTTAGGACATGCTTGTATGTATATAAATTGTGTGTTGTTTGTGTTGACATGTATAATGGTGGTATTGTGTGCCCTTGGATATGTCAGATTCGTTGTGTGTTGTTTTAGCGTGGTATGACCAATTCTTTGTTGTATGGCTGTGTGATTGTGTGAATTGGTTGTCAGGTGTTGTTACGTGTTGTTGTATGTATGTAGTGACCTGTGGAGATGTGTAATGAAATTGCTTGCCGAAGCATTTGTGTAGTTGCGGTTGGGGTGTAGTAGTATGAATCAGTGATCTTGTGTATTGTTGTGTTAGATTGTTCTTGTGCTGTTTTTCTGTGGGTTGGTGTGTGTATTGCATGTGTGTGTGTGTGTGCGTATGGGTGTGTGATTACACGTGTGTGTCACCGTCTCAAACTGTCCCGGATGTATATATGTGTGCATTTGTACTTTGGCTTTTCCCTACAGTGTCAGGTAGGTGTGTGTTTCACGGTTGTTGTCTTTGTTGCTGATTCTGGAGTCATTGTGTGAGCAGGAACAGTAGGAGGACATCCAGTTTGGGTTCCATGGCAGCTCCAGACAGATATGTGTTCCAGAAGGTGAGTGTTTCCTTTTATGGAGCCAAGGTTTCAGTGGTGGTGCGACTACCACAATGGAAACCTTGGAGGTGTGCAGCCTCGTAATATGTCCGGCAGGAATACGGTGTTTGCCAGCCTGAAGGTGCTACTGCTATCTGTGGTGGCATGACCGCACTTACAGTACTGGCGGTCGTTTGGCTGTCTTCTGTTGAGAAAACCGCCATGGTCATAATTTGGTGGTCTACTCCGCCAGCCTGTTGTAGGTACAACCTCCACTGCCGACATGGCGGCACTGGTACTGCCAAACTTGTGATGGCCCTCTAAATGTCTAAACATGACAAATGCATTTCCAAATCACTTAACCACATTGCACCACACTTCATGGTAATTATATTTAGGACCATGCTTCCATAGATTTTTTTTTTTTTTACTTGTCTATATCTTTGGCACCATTTGACGAATCTTCACGAAATGTGTGAAAAAACAGTATTGCAATGATTCTTGTTGCACACAGGAAGTTTCGGGGTCATACATCAAGTGGGGACTAAGACAAAGGAGTACAAAACATGTGTTTCCTGTGTTAATTCCCATAGGACCTATGAACACAACTACAGCATGATCCACAGAACAGAATTACACCAAAGTTGGCAGAAAGATAGCTTTTGGTATGCAGATTGTGCTTTTGCTAATTTAATGTGAATCCATTCAGATGTTTTTGAGAAATGAAACAGAATTTTTTTTTGTATATCACTGGCCGCAGTATATCTATATATTTCCTAGTGGCACCTACCTGGGGTGATTTTGTAAAATAGGCCAGATGGGCTACCCCACAGCTCCAGGACCACAATCTCCCCGGGGCTTTAAGTAATTAACATGCGGGGCAACCAAGCCCCACCACCCTCCTGGGGACCCTTCCATCCCCAGGCTTTCTGAAATAAAAAGGAGGGGGTGGCTTTCCCCAGGGCTTTGTAAATATTGACTGTGGGAGGGTTTTAATAAACCACAGGGACCACCACCTCGCCAGGACAAAATTATTTTTTGAATTGGGGAAGGCCCAAATTCCCCCACCACAGCCTCTGAGACCACCATCTGCCCTGGGCTGTAAGTAATTAACATGTTGGGGTACCACCCAGCCCTCCCACTGCCCTGGGGACTGCCACCTCCCAGGAGCTTTTGAATTAAATATGTGAGGCATGGCCCACCGCTGCTGAGGGGAAAAGATTAAAAAAGGAGAAGGGGGTTCATTTTGGCCACCCCAGGACACAGATGTTTGAAGCTACAGCCAGGTCATTGCAGCTAAGTCAAAGCAAACACTCTGGTTTCTGCCAGCAGGTCCTTTCATACATGTCCCACTGTCAGAAAGCTTTTTTATCCCTGTTCCCTGCACACAGATATGCATGCAGGTAACAGAGGTGAAAGCTTTTCTTCAGCAACCATGGAGCTGCTGCTTAAAACAGCTCTTTGCTTGCTAAAGCAATGGGGTGGCGGGGGATGCCTTGAGGCTTCCCCAACAGTACCAGTTAGTCCATAAAGGGCACATTATAAAATATGAATAAAAGGCATGTACAGGCTGTAGGGGAGCCCTTGAGGGTTCCCCTGCAGTACCAGATAGCCCAAAAAGGGCTAAAAAAAGATACTGCCAAAAATAAATTGAGTAGCTCATTGTCAAGGTCACAGACCTTGACACTGAGCATTGAGGGTTTGCACCCAGCCAGACTTTTTTCCATCCTTTTCTTTTTTAAGTATAAAGGTTTCATACTTATATGAAAGTTGATCTTTTTAAATGCCAAATACAAATTTGTTTTCAAATTGTGCAAAAATATCTCATTCTAAATATATCATAATCAAAGCCCAACAAAGTCTCTGTCTCTCTCCCTCTCACTCTCTTTCTCTCTCTTTCACTCTCTTTTTCCCACTCACACATCCACTCAGACACTATGCATCCACTCACAGACCCACTCAGACACTCAAGCACCCAGTCATAGATGCACTCAGACCCTCATGCACCCATTCACAGAACCACTCAGACAGTTACGCACCCACTCACATTTCCACTCAGATACTCACAAACCCACTCAGAGACCCACTGACACCCTTATGCACCCACTCACAGACCCTCAAACACTGATATACCCATTTTAAAACTGATGAACGCTGTCTGGAAAGATTTGGGGTGATCCGTCAAGAGGGAGCAGAGAAAAAGGATGGTCCCAGAGAGCATTTTCCTCATTTATTTTTCCATGGGGAATTTTAACAGCGATAGCGTCCAAACCACTGGACGGAATTGCACCAAATTTGTCAGAAAGGTAGAGCTTGCTCCAGAAAAAGCCCTTTTTATTATTTGGTGTAAATTCATTCATAATATTTTGACAAATTAAAGGAAATGCAAATTTGTATATACAGAGACATAAAATATTCTGGCCACTTCCCGATCTCGTGCTGAGATCTGATTAGCTGTGAACACATTTCAACAATAAATTGTTGGTGGCCATGTTGGCACTTGGCTTTAGCCGAGTCCCAGAAATAAGGTTAAAAATAAAGAAAAAGGGCCAGGGTACGGATACACTGACCCTCGAACTTTAGTGATGGGGTCCCTAAGGAACCGCTCCCCAGGGCAAAAAATGATTTTTTTTTTAACATTCACTGTGATTTGCGGTGTATCCACAGATCTGGTGAACATATAAAAAAATGAAACACGGGCTCCCGTGCTTTGTAATACCTAAGCATCCACGTGGGCCAAGTCCCAGAAACATTTTACATTGTCATGCCGGGGGGGGGGTCACTTGGCCCTCCCTTATCCCCGGAGACTGCCACCTCCTCAGGGCTTTTATCATATGTAATCGGGGGCCTGCCACCCCCAGCCCCACGGACCGCCACCACCCCGGGGCACAGATGTAAATTAACAGGGGGGACGATTGCATCCCCCCTGCAGCCCCAGGAACCACCATGTCCTCGGGAAATATAATAAAATGTAAAGGGGGACTGCTTCAGACCCCCTTAGCCCCAGGACCACCACCTACCTGGGGGTATTTCCATGTTGAAGGGGGTCTGTGTGCCCCGCCCTCAAGGAGCCACTGATTGCCCTTGGACTGCCAACTCCCGGGCCGGCTCCTGCTTTTTTCCGGGTGCCCACCTCCGGGACATAGCTGTTTGCTTTTGCTTGGTGAAAGGTGACAACTCTCACCAAGCAAAAGCAAACATATCTCCATTTTCTGACAGTGGGATCTGTCAAACAGGTCCTGCTGTCAAAAAGCAGAGCTTTCATCTGTCTTCACTACACAGAGAAGAAAGATGAAAACATTGGTCCAGCAA
Organism: Pleurodeles waltl; assembly: GCF_031143425.1. Taxonomy (NCBI): domain Eukaryota; kingdom Metazoa; phylum Chordata; class Amphibia; order Caudata; family Salamandridae; genus Pleurodeles; species Pleurodeles waltl. The sequence goes on from NC_090447.1 coordinate 1,040,222,377, forward strand.
GCTGGGACCTGCTATTATAAGCAGCTACTTAGATGCTGGAGCAAAATCGGCTCATGCAGGAGGCAGGAACCGACTGGGACTTCTGGGGAGTCTTTGAGGCTCCCCAGCGGTCCTAAATAGTCCATAAAGGGCAAAAAAAATAAAAAACAATCAGAAGGGACTGCAGGAGAGGCCTTGAAGCTACCCCCATGGGCCCAGATAGCTTGTAATGGTTACAAATTGATACAGCTTGTAAAAAACACTTATGGCCTAATGGTCGAGGTCTCAGACGCTCACACTAGAAGTTGAGGGTTCTACTCCAATTGTGTTCCTGATCATTTCTCTCCTTTTATTTTTTTGAACTTCAAATGTTTAAGGCTCATACTGAAAGGTGATGGCACTCTTTTTATTTTACAAATACATTTTTAATTTCAATTTGTCCCGAAATATCTAATTCTAAGTAATTCATCCATCAAATCCTAAAAATTCTCTATCATTCTCCTTCTCACTCTCATTGTCTCTCTCTCTTTCCATCTCTTTCTCCCACTCACTCAGACCCTTACGCACCCACTCACAGACCCAATAAGACCCTAGTGCTTCCATTCACAGCCCCAGTCAGACCTCACACACCCACTCACAGACCCACTGAGACACTACCACACCCACTCAGAAACCCACTGAGACTCTCACACATCTACTCACAAACCCACTGGCACCTTCATGCATTCTCTCACAGACCTGCATAGACAGAGATTCACCCACTAGGACACTGAAGCATGTACTGTCACAGCCAGACAGAGAATCTCACAGCCACTCTGATCACCAGATACACCCTCTCACACCTATTCTCACACCCAAAAAGACAGGCTACAGACAACACCTGCAGCGCACAGCCAAAGGGGTGTGGGGTTGGTTGGTTAGGGGTGTTTGCTGCGGGGTCTGGCTGCAGGCAAGGCCTTGCAGGCAAACCCTGTTGCGCACAAGCAAAGGACGTAGACAGTGCAAGGTTGGGTGCTTATAGAGGGGTGACCTCAGGGCCTAGCCATAACTGTGACTCATCATTTGAGGTAACTCTAACTCATTCCCTTGCCATGCATTGCTAATTATCCCATCAATTATGGCACTCAGGACTTCTTCAATAACATCATTGATAATATCAATGTAATATTTCCAGTAAAATCTTTGACAAAAAACTGCATGGTAGGGATACAAGTTATAGGGGGCCAACAGGCTGGCGGTGCTTCCATGGGCATTCTGACCACGGCGGTACAGCCGCGGTCAGAAACGGGAAACCGGCGGTGTCCCGCCGGTTTCCTGCCGGTTTCCCGCTGCCCCAGGGAATCCTCCACGGCGGCGCTGCTTGCAGCGCCGCCATGGGGATTCCGACCCCCTTACCGCCATCCTGTTCCTGGCGGTTTTCACCGCCAGGAACAGGATGGCGGTAACGGGTGTCGTGGGGCCCCTGGGGGCCCCTGCAGTGCCCATGCCAATGGCATGGGCACTGCAGGGGCCCCCTAACAGGGCCCCACATTGATTTTCAGTGTCTGCCAAGCAGACACTGAAAATCGCGACGGGTGCCACTGCACCCGTCGCACGCCTTCAAATCCGCCGGCTCCACTCGGAGCCGGCTTCCTCGTTGAAGGCGCTTTCCCGCTGGGCCGGCGGGCGGCCTTCTGGCGGTCGCCCGCCAGCCCAGCGGGAAAGCCAGAATGGCCGGTGCGGTCATTCGGCGTCTCCCGCCGGGCGTGCGTTTACCGCCACCGGCGGGAGTCGGAATGACCCCCATAGTTATCTTACGGTTATTGTTTGGTATGTTTAAAATGTGAGCAAAACCATAACGTTCTTCTAAACTTTGGTTTGCTAAGTATATATCTATATATATATATATATATGTAAGAATAGAGGCATATGTATATATATATATATATATATATATATATGGAAAACAAAAAGGCTCAGAAAAGGCACCGCGCTCCAATTACCGGTGCTACTGCTGAGGCGAGCCAACCCACAACAATGTTATTAATCAAAAATTAGCAGTGCACTCCATTAGGGGTGATAATTCTCACGTTTATTTCAAGTTCAAGCTGGAAGTCATGTGACTTCAATAACCAAACTCCAAATCCCATAATGCACAGTTCCACATAAATAACTTCCTAAGCTGGAGTGCTTAATTTCCATATAGCTGCAATAGCATCACAGGCACTTCAGTTCACCATACAAATGTTCTTATGTGCATTAGGTATCCATTACTTGATAATCCACTTGCTTTTATTGTTTCTGCCCAGCATGATAACAGCAATACAAGGAATACATGAAAAGTAAGACTAGAGGCATATGTATATATATATATATATATATATATATATATATATATATATATTATTAATCAAAAATTAGCAGTGCACTCCATTAGGGGTGATAATTCTCACGTTTATTTCAAGTTCAAGCTGGAAAAATAAAATGAACGACGCGTTTCGACCGTCTGGTCTTTTTCGAGTTCAAAGAATCTCATTACTCTTGCAGCTTCTATTTATAGAAACGAACAGTGCTTTACAGTGCATGTTGGGACTCGTGGTTCCAAACCACTTAACCCTTCGACAAATATAACAAACAAACAAAAGTAATGTGTGTAAATACTATTACATTTCAAAAAGAGGACATGGGTCAATTTATTTAAACACTAATGTTTTGAATTCAAAAAACTGTAGTACCACCATATATTGACAATTGATTATGCATGTAGTCAAAAATAAATTATTGAAAATGTATCAATTTAATTCTCAAATAAATTCTTTGATTTTTGTAACCATTATTGTCGTACTACCAGAAATAATGCAAAATTTCCTCCAAAATTGGTTAATTCATTGATATAGATCTGTGTAACTAATGTAGCTATTGAATTGTAAGAAAGAAGGAAAAAAGAAAAAGGAAAAAAGGGGGGGGGAGAGGAGAGATCCAAAGGAGTCAAATTCAATGATTTTCAAAATAATGTATCTTATCTTATGTTATACAGGTGATAAGAGCAAATGTTATTGTGGTAGAATTTATAACTCCACATTAACATTAAATATTCTTTTAAATTTTGGCTAGAACTACAAATGAACAAATAATTCTTCATCATTGTTCATCCCATAAGGGACCTTAGTTTTCATCTGTATTATGAATCTTGATTCAAGACGCCTTAACTTTTTGACTCTATCACCTCCTCTCTCATGCTCAGGAATGTGATCAATACCATAGTATCTCAGTGTTCTCCAGTCATTCTGTGTGTGAGTTTGTAAGTGTCTAGCTGTGGCATATGTGAAATCCTTATGATTGATTGCTCTTATGTGTTCCAAAATTCTTTTCTTTAAAGCACAAATTGTGCTCCCAATATACTTGGAGCCACAATGACATTCAATTACATACACCACAAATTTTGTGTCACATGAGATCTTATGCTTAATTACCAACTCTTGTCCATTTGGAAATGTGACCTTTTTCAAAGATTTTCCAATTTTACAAGCTTTACAATGATTACATTTAAAGAACCCCTTTTGGGTTTCCCCCAGCCAAGTGTGTTCCTTCTCCAGGCAAAAATGACTTTTAATAATCATATCCTTTATACTGGGTGCTTTCCTGTATGAAAATAAAGGCATAGGGTCCACTAGGGATCCTAAATCCGAATCTCGTTTTATAATTTGCCAATGTTTGCATAAAATGTTTTTAATAGAATTACTTTCTTTGGTAAACTGCATTATCATTCTTATTGGCTCTTTTGAGGTTTTCTCCTTGTTTTGAAACAGGAGGACTTCTCGTTTTTTTGACTGAATTAAATTGAGATTTTTCTTGAGAATGTTCTCATTATAACCTTGAGTTTTGAACCTCTCATAGGTTTGATAACATTTTGATAATGACTCACTTTCACTGGAGCAATTTCTCCTCATTCTAATGAATTCACCCAAGGGTATACTGTTAATCAGAGATTTGGGGTGAAAACTTTTACCATGTAGTATGCTGTTGCATGCAGTCTCTTTACGAAAAACCGTGGTTTCTATTTTGTCATTCTCAATATAAATCGTAATGTCTAGAAAATTAATTGTTGTATTACTTATATCACAAGTGAATTTAAGACCCACTTCATTGTTATTCAGAATACCAAAATATTCCATAAATTCCTGCCTTGATCCATTCCAAATGATAAAAAGATCATCTATGTAGCGAACCCAAAGTAATGCTTTATCAGCATAGTGTTCATTGTTTTTACTCCACGCTATCTCCCTTTCCCACCAACCCATTACCAGGTTTGCATAATTTGGGGAAAATGAAATTCCCATAGCAGTGCCACATAATTGATGATACATTTCATGATTAAAAATGAAAACATTGTTTTTAAGACACATATCAATCATGTCTAGTAACATCTTTGAATGCTCTAACTCCGAAATATTTCGCTGTTTCAAAAAGTATTCACAAGCATTTAACCCAATTTCATGCCTGATTGATGTGTAAAGAGAGACTACGTCTATTGTAACTAACAGATATATGATGGAAGCTTACAGACAACTGAACAATCCATTTGAATATAAAAAGTTAACATTAAATCCTATAAAAAAGTTGACTTTTCTTTTACATACTAAATTGGAGACTTGGTATCAACAACTGTTACTTGATCGTGAAGAATACACATTTTTAAAGAAAGAGAATTCTACTTTACCAACGATATATTTTCTGCCGAAAATTCACAAATCATTGAAATCACCACCGGGAAGGCCAATAGTCTCTGCATGTGATTCATTATTTGAAAGAGTTTCGAATTATGTAGACATTTATCTAGCTCCCATAGTAAAAACCTTAAGTTCATATATCAAGGACTCTGGAGATCTTCTTAAAATTCTACTAGACTTAGATTGGCATAGCAGTTATCTGTTAGTTACAATAGACGTAGTCTCTCTTTACACATCAATCAGGCATGAAATTGGGTTAAATGCTTGTGAATACTTTTTGAAACAGCGAAATATTTCAGAGTTAGAGCATTCAAAGATGTTACTAGACATGATTGATATGTGTCTTAAAAACAATGTTTTCATTTTTAATCATGAAATTTATCATCAATTATGTGGCACTGCTATGGGAATTTCATTTTCCCCAAATTATGCAAACCTGGTAATGGGTTGGTGGGAAAGGGAGATAGCGTGGAGTAAAAACAATGAACACTATGCTGATAAAGCATTACTTTGGGTTCGCTACATAGATGATCTTTTTATCATTTGGAATGGATCAAGGCAGGAATTTATGGAATATTTTGGTATTCTGAATAACAATGAAGTGGGTCTTAAATTCACTTGTGATATAAGTAATACAACAATTAATTTTCTAGACATTACGATTTATATTGAGAATGACAAAATAGAAACCACGGTTTTTCGTAAAGAGACTGCATGCAACAGCATACTACATGGTAAAAGTTTTCACCCCAAATCTCTGATTAACAGTATACCCTTGGGTGAATTCATTAGAATGAGGAGAAATTGCTCCAGTGAAAGTGAGTCATTATCAAAATGTTATCAAACCTATGAGAGGTTCAAAACTCGAGGTTATAATGAGAACATTCTCAAGAAAAATCTCAATTTAATTCAGTCAAAAAAACGAGAAGTCCTCCAGTTTCAAAACAAGGAGAAAACCTCAAAAGAGCCAATAAGAATGATAATGCAGTTTACCAAAGAAAGTAATTCTATTAAAAACATTTTATGCAAACATTGGCAAATTATAAAACGAGATTCGGATTTAGGATCCCTAGTGGACCCTATGCCTTTATTTTCATACAGGAAAGCACCCAGTATAAAGGATATGATTATTAAAAGTCATTTTTGCCTGGAGAAGGAACACACTTGGCTGGGGGAAACCCAAAAGGGGTTCTTTAAATGTAATCATTGTAAAGCTTGTAAAATTGGAAAATCTTTGAAAAAGGTCACATTTCCAAATGGACAAGAGTTGGTAATTAAGCATAAGATCTCATGTGACACAAAATTTGTGGTGTATGTAATTGAATGTCATTGTGGCTCCAAGTATATTGGGAGCACAATTTGTGCTTTAAAGAAAAGAATTTTGGAACACATAAGAGCAATCAATCATAAGGATTTCACATATGCCACAGCTAGACACTTACAAACTCACACACAGAATGACTGGAGAACACTGAGATACTATGGTATTGATCACATTCCTGAGCATGAGAGAGGAGGTGATAGAGTCAAAAAGTTAAGGCGTCTTGAATCAAGATTCATAATACAGATGAAAACTAAGGTCCCTTATGGGATGAACAATGATGAAGAATTATTTGTTCATTTGTAGTTCTAGCCAAAATTTAAAAGAATATTTAATGTTAATGTGGAGTTATAAATTCTACCACAATAACATTTGCTCTTATCACCTGTATAACATAAGATAAGATACATTATTTTGAAAATCATTGAATTTGACTCCTTTGGATCTCTCCTCTCCCCCCCCCTTTTTTCCTTTTTCTTTTTTCCTTCTTTCTTACAATTCAATAGCTACATTAGTTACACAGATCTATATCAATGAATTAACCAATTTTGGAGGAAATTTTGCATTATTTCTGGTAGTACGACAATAATGGTTACAAAAATCAAAGAATTTATTTGAGAATTAAATTGATACATTTTCAATAATTTATTTTTGACTACATGCATAATCAATTGTCAATATATGGTGGTACTACAGTTTTTTGAATTCAAAACATTAGTGTTTAAATAAATTGACCCATGTCCTCTTTTTGAAATGTAATAGTATTTACACACATTACTTTTGTTTGTTTGTTATATTTGTCGAAGGGTTAAGTGGTTTGGAACCACGAGTCCCAACATGCACTGTAAAGCACTGTTCGTTTCTATAAATAGAAGCTGCAAGAGTAATGAGATTCTTTGAACTCGAAAAAGACCAGACGGGCGAAACGCGTCGTTCATTTTATTTTTCCAGCTTGAACTTGAAATAAACGTGAGAATTATCACCCCTAATGGAGTGCACTGCTAATTTTTGATTAATAATATATATATATATATATATATATATATATATATATATATATATATATACATATGCCTCTAGTCTTACTTTTCATGTATTCCTTGTATTGCTGTTATCATGCTGGGCAGAAACAATAAAAGCAAGTGGATTATCAAGTAATGGATACCTAATGCACATAAGAACATTTGTATGGTGAACTGAAGTGCCTGTGATGCTATTGCAGCTATATGGAAATGAAGCACTCCAGCTTAGGAAGTTATTTATGTGGAACTGTGCATTATGGGATTTGGAGTTTGGTTATTGAAGTCACATGACTGTGTATTTAAAAAGCACTGGCTCACTCACACCTGCTCTTACTTACCTGTGAACAAGGCATGCTGTTGCCGAAACGCGTCAGGATTTTTTGTCTTGCTGCTCAGAAATGCTATTAAATGCTTGGATTTTAACTTGGACTGGTGCCTGGGCTTTTTGTGTTTGGGAGTTATTTTCTGTGGGATGCTTCGCCCCAGTAACCCAGGCCACCCTGCGGGGTCTGTGGCCCCTTACGGAGCAGAAGGTGACAATGATAGTTTTATGGAAGGGGCCCGACCCGCTCACCTTCATGCAAACAAGGCATTTATCCGAGATATATATTGTGATGGAGGTGAGCAAGGGACAGGAGGGAGACAGTGTGCCTCTCTTCTTACTTTTCATGTATTTCTTGTATTGCTGTTATCATGCTGGGCAGCAACTGTAAAAGCAAGTGGATTATCAAGTAATGGATACCTAATGCACATAAGAACATTTGTATGGTGAACTGAAGTGCCTGTGATGCTATTGCAGCTATATGGAAATTAAGCTCTCCAGCTCAGGAAGTTATTTATATGAAACTGTGCATTATGGGATTTGGAGATTGGTTATTGAAGTCACATGACTGTGTATTTAAAAAGCACTGGCTCACTCACACCTGCTCTTACTTACCTGTCAACAAGGCATGCTGTTGCCGAAACACGCCAGGATTTTTTGTCTTGCTGCTCAGAAATGCTATTAAATGCTTGGATTTTAACATGGACTGGTGCCTTGGCTTTTCATGTTTGGGAGTTATTTTCTGTGGGATGCTTCGCCCCAGTAACCCAGGCCACCCTGCAGGGTCTGTGGCCCCTTACGGAGCATGAGGTGACAATGACAGTTTTATGGAAGGGGCCCGACCCGCTCACCTTCATGCAAACAAGGCATTTATCCGAGAAATATATTGTGATGGAGATGAGCAAGGGATAGGAGGGAGACAGTGTGCCTCTCTTGTACTTTTCATGTATTCCTTGTATTGCTGTTATCATGCTGGGCAGCAACTGTAAAAGCAGTGGATTATCAAGTAATGGATACCTAATGCACATAAGAACATTTGTATGGTGAACTGAAGTGCCTGTGAGGCTATTGCAGCTATATGGAAATTAAGCGCTCCAGCTCAGGAAGTTATTTATGTGGAACTGTGCATTATGGGATTTGGAGTTTGGTTATTGAAGTCACATGACTGTGTATTTAAAAAGCACTGGCTCACTCACACCTGCTCTTACTTACCTGTCAACAAGGCATGCTGTTGCCGAAACGCATCAGGATTTTTTGTCTTGCTGCTCAGAAATGCTATTAAATGCTTGGATTTTAACAGGGACTGGTGCCTGGACTTTTCGTGTTTGGGAGCTATTTTCTGTGGGATGCTTCGCCCCAGTAACCCAGGCCGCCCTGCAGGGTCTGTGGCCCCTTACGGAGCAGGAGGTGACAATGATAGTTTTATGGAAGGGGCCCGACCTGCTCACCTTCAAGCAAACAAGGCATTTATCCAAGAAATATATTGTGATGGAGGTGAGCAAGGGATAGGAGGGAGACAGTGTGCCTCTCTTCTTACTTTTCATGTATTCCTTGTATTGCTGTTATCATGCTAGGCAGCAACTGTAAAAGCAAGTGGATTATCAAGTAATGGATACCTAATGCACATAAGAACATTTGTATGGTGAACTGAAGTGCCTGTGATGCTATTGCAGCTATATGGAAATTAAGCGCTCCAGCTCAGGAAGTTATTCATATGAAACTGTGCATTATGGGATTTGGAGTTTGGTTATTGAAGTCACATGACTGTGTATTTAAAAAGCACTGTCTCACTCACACCTGCTCTTACTTACCTGTCAACAAGGCATGCTGTTGGCGAAAAACGCCAGGATTTTTTGTCTTGCTGCTCAGAAATGCTATTAAATGCTTGGATTTTAACATGGACTGGTGCCTTGGCTTTTCATGTTTGGGAGTTATTTTCTGTGGGATGCTTCGCCCCAGTAACCCAGGCCACCCTGCAGGGTCTGTGGCCCCTTACAGAGCATGAGGTGACAATGACAGTTTTATGGAAGGGGCCTGACCCGCTCACCTTCATGCAAACAAGGCATTTATCCGAGAAATATATTGTGATGGAGATGAGCAAGGGATAGGAGGGAGACAGTGTGCCTCTCTTGTACTTTTCATGTATTCCTTGTATTGCTGTTATCATGCTGGGCAGCAACTGTAAAAGCAGTGGATTATCAAGTAATGGATACCTAATGCACATAAGAGCATTTGTATGGGGAACTGAAGTGCCTGTGAGGCTATTGCAGCTATATGGAAATTAAGCGCTCCAGCTCAGGAAGTTATTTATGTGGAACTGTGCATTATGGGATTTGGAGTTTGGTTATTGAAGTCACATGACTGTGTATTTAAAAAGCACTGTCTCACTCACACCTGCTCTTACTTACGTGTGAACAAGGCATGCTGTTGCCGAAACGTGTCAGTATTTTTTATCTTGCTGCTCAGAAATGCTATTAAATGCTTGGATTTTAACATGGACTGGTGCCTGGGCTTTTTGTGTTTGGGAGCTATTTTCTGTGGGATGCTTCGCCCCAGTAACCAGGCCACCCTGCAGGGTCTGTGGCCCCTTACGGAGCAGGAGGTGACAATGAGCCCCTCCTGGCTTTGACATACTTCCCTATCAGGAGTGGTAGATTTGAAGACTCCTCCACTGTACCTATGCCTGGTCAGAATCTGAACCAAAATTACTTTGTTTTGCTCTGTCCTGTAGTCTAGAGAGAAGGACCTGACACAAGATTTTAGTGTTGGAATCCAACAATGCAATGGGTTGGTAGCAGCTCAATTGGTTTCTATCTCCCTTTTTCAAAGATAGGTACTATAATTGCCTCACTCTGCACTCTATGCAGTTAGTGTTAATCAAATCTCGTAAAGCTTTTAAATAAATGGTGCTCAAAATGCAACATGCTGTTTGAAAATATCCATACGGACATCATCGAGTCTGGTTCTTCCCAGCTGAGCCCTTGTTTATAGCTGATATAACTTCTAAAATTTCTATAGACTTACTTAAATTAAGAGCTCCTTCATAGTTAATTATTCATTTTTTAGTCTATCTTTTTATACTTTTCAGTTCACAATATACAATAATAAATACTATATTAAAAGAAAGACTCACACACATGTAGATTTTTTAAAATTAAAACTGTAGTCAACATTTTTTGGATGGGCAATGATAATAGATCTGCTTTATATATATTGATATGTTCAATCCTTGATGAAGAAAATAGGCCTACCGTTTATATTTTGGTGTTGTGACTTATTGACAAAGTCAGTAAGTCTGGCTGAGTTTGGCCAGTCCTTGCACCAAACACCACGCTGCTCCCTGCAGAAGGCTGTGTGCAGCATGGTGTTCCTTGCCTTCAATGGTTAGGATGCAGTAGCTGGAAGCAGGCCAGGCCCTGTGGCCAATCTCACATCACCCATGACTGAAGGCCTATGGTTGTGAGGTTGGCATTACGTATGGTAATAAAATATTACTCTACAATAAAATGAATCCTAGAAATTCACTGAAAAAAACAAAGGTTAAAGTTACAGTGTAGTTATACGAAAATTCCAGTGATGATGTAACATTTTAAACTCAAATAAACACTGAAATTCACCAGTTATAGATATCTGAGGTGACTATAATTTATGGCCTAAATTTCCTTTAACTCCTGCTCTCACTATGCACTAATTACACTAAGTAACTTCACTCATGCCATGTTCTGTGGCTTCATTGATAATATTTCTGCAACATCTGACATGGCATAATTGATGAGAAGACTGTGGCGGGTGGGGGCACAAGTGGTGGTCCCATTGTGCAAGCATATTTAGGTCAGATTTCCCAGAGGAAGAATAATTTTTGATTCACTGTTAACTTTTGTAACATCATCACAATCATCACAAAAATTTCCAAAAAAAGTCCTCTTCTTCAACTCGTTTCTGGTAGGTTTTAGTGTGATCTGTCAAGTGTGAGTCGAAAAAATTGGAGGGTTTCAGAAATGCAATTTCCCCATTAAATTTACATACATATATTTGAATAATGGTATAGATAAAATGGCTAAACCCAATTACACCACTTTTGACAGAAAGAAATATCTTTACCCAGAGAGTACGTTTTTATTGATTTGATGGGTCTGTTCTGCGATTTGGAGAAATTAAGATTGACAAAATCGAGCTATCTTGATGGTTGGTTTCCAAGGACTCATGCAGGAGTCCTGCCGTGCCACAAACTGAAAAACAGAGTATTTTGGTCTGTGGTGAGGGCACTTTTTCACATCCTCTGGCTCGGTCCCACGGGACCCCATGGTCCGGTGAGAATGAGTGAGCTCATTGAAAAGATGCAACATGAAAGAATACTTTTGCTGCCATTACAAGACATGACGACTTGGTCCCCATCTCCAGAAGAAAAAAAAATATTAAAGTAGTAGGGGCTGGATAGGGGTACCCCGACCCTTATCAGCATACCTATCCAGCAGTACTCCCATCAGAGAATCTTACGGCACCTGCTTCAGTCCCATAGGACTAAGACCGCTCCCACCCCAAATGGTCCAGTATGACCTGTATGGTCCTGCAGGAGTCCTTCAGGAATATCTATCTATCTATCTATCTATCTATCTATCTATCTATCTATCTATCTATCTATCTATCTATCTATCTATCCATCTATCTATCTATCTATCTATCTATCTATCTATCTATCTATATATGACTATGCACTAAACATTTTTAAATTTTTTAACATTTGTATCTCCAGTTCCCTTTATTGGATTGCTTATTTTAGTGTCACTTTAAAGATAAAAATATAACCTATTTCTATAAATTGGAGTTGGATTATTATTGTGTTTTGTGTTTTATTTATTTAGTGTTTTCAGATTTGTAAATGCTTCACACACCTGTCTCCTTAGTTAAGCCTAACTTCTCATTGCCAAGCTACCAAGGGTTGAGCTGGGAATAATTTACTGAGACCTGACTGGACCTAGTGGGGGTTTGTGGCCTATTGCTAAGTCTAGGTACTTACCTGCCCTTACCAATAATCTACTTTCCAACAACACCCTAAAACACACACCTGTCATCTGAGGGAGAGGTGTGAAAGGACAGGCCTGTCAATCTTTCCACACTACTACGCACACCTGTCTTCTCTTCTGAGCCGATGTCTGAAAGGAAAGGAGAGTCCATCCAGGAGAGTCTCAATGAGACACTGGAATGAAGCTATACTCAGCTGAGGATCCCACAAAAAGGGTGAAACCCTGTTTGTAGATTGCTTGTATTCTGGTTCAGGAAGGACTTCACTTGACAGTTCAGGCTGGACTGCTCCCATCGGAGCATGGTCAAGACTGATTTGCCTATAGCTGGGTCCAAAATTAGGTGGGATGGTGGGTGAAAAACAATGGATTTGGATGCAGCCCAAGCAATTTCCAGTGGCTGAGATTAATTCAAGCATTCCATCAATCACCTTGTTGTAATTGCAGCTGATGGAAGAAAGAGGCATAGATTTTAATCAAGACAAAGAAGAACTGATATTTGGCAACTCTGTCATATTTCACCACCATACGACTTTAAGAAAAAACATTTTCCTGCTCTTAGGATTTTTTCACAAACGAAGGGAGTTTTTTAGTTCTCTGCAGAAGGAATACTCTGTTATCAACATGATGGATATCTGTCCACCGCATTATGATCTCCATATGTATATCATGGCACCTGGGACTCATGCTGTGGTGAGAATTCAGAGGCACTCCAGAGGCATCGAGCCTGGGGAGTCGATTACAGTCGTTGCACTCAGCAAGGGCCTTGGCTCCAGTGCAGGCAGTGGCACAGAGTCGGACCATGGTGCCGGTTCTGAAGTCACTCTGCGGTAGATGTTCTTGGGCCCATATTTATATTTTTTGGGACCCCATTTGCGTCATTTTGTGATGCACAAACAGTGCAAACTTAGAAAATACAATTATATTTTGTAAGTTTGTGCTGCTTTTGTGTCAAAAAAGTGATGCAAATGAGGTACAAAAAACTATAAATATGGGCCACGTTTCTTCTTGGTTACACCAGAACTCACTCTAAAGGTCCTAAGAACTTGATTTGGCACCACTTGGTGAGTCAGAACCTTGAATAAGAGACCCAGGTGCTGGCAGATGAAGACTTGATGCCCTTGAGACTTCTAACAGGAGACAAGCTCAGTCCAAGCCCTTGGAGAACCTTTGGAAGCAGGATGTAGGAAGCAAAGTCAAGACCTTTCACTCTGAAGACAGAAGCAGCAAGCAGCAGGCCAGCACAGCAAAGCAGGAGGCAGAGTGTTAGTTTGTTCTACATCATCCAGCTGGAAGAACGTCCTCAGTCCAAAGTGTTCTAAAGTTGTGGTCTCGGAGGTCCAATACTTATGCTTATTTCTGGCTTTGAAGTAGGAAAACCTCAAAGGAAAGTCTTTGTAGTGCCCAAGATCCTGCCTTTCCTGCCCTCGCCCCAGATACACTCCTGGGGGTTGGAGACTGCTTTGTGTAAGAACAGGCACAGTCCATGACACAGTCACAGAGATGGCATAACTTCTCTGCTTTCACCTCTCTTTTTGATAAAGAGTATGCACACGAGGGTGTGAGAAGAAACTACCCTCTCCATTCAGTGAGGAGATAGACTGGCCTCTTTGCTAACATCTCTATCTCATATGACGGGTGTGTGTAGTATGTTATGTGGAAAGGAGTGTCCTTTCCCTTCATACCTCTGTCTCAGATGACTAATGTGCATATTAATGTGTGGAGAATGGCATGCCTTTCCTTTCACACCTGTCTCAGATGATGGGTGTGTGTAATAATGTGGGAGAGGGCCTGGCCTTTCCTGTGAGACTTCTCTCTCAGATGACACCTGTGCATAATATGGTGTGAGTCAAGGACTGGCCTCCCCTTTCAGACCTCTCCCTCACATGAAGGGTGTGCATGGTAGGGTGTGTGGAGAAAGACTCTACTCTCTGCTGACACCTTTCTCTCAGATGATGATGATGATGTGTGCTTAATAGGGTGTATGGATGGACTGGCATTTCTTTTCAGACCTCTGTCCAAGATCACAGGTCTGCGTAGTTGCTTTTGGTGAATGACAGGCCCCTCCTTTCCCACCTCTCTCTCAGATGATGGGTGTGTGGAGTAAGAAGTGGAAGGGTCTGGCCTCTCCTTTCAAACCTCTGTTTAAGATGATGGGGTGGCTGGTAGTGTGTGTGTGTGGAGAGACTGGCCTATCCACTGACACCTCTCCCTCAGTTGATGAGTGTTCATAGTAGGGTATGTGGATGGACTGGCCTTTCCATTCAGACCTCTGCCTCAGATGATGGAGTGGAAACTGGCTAAAGAATCCATTTTATATTTCCCCAGGCTTGACCTCATCCTGTGACACTCAATGATGAACAGGCATGAAAAACATATGTAAAAGGTTGGTTGTCCTTTATTAAATTAAATTATCTTGAAAGGCAACGCTTGCCTAAAAGAGACACCTGACGCAACATGCATTGCTTCATTTGCCCAGCAATAGACAGACATCTGGATGTCCATATAGGCCTGAGGAGAGGTTATGATAAAACTGGTTTGGTGACGCCTTGTAAAGTCCCAACCATCTGAGTAATGTGAAGATCACGCTTGTGGTCATCTTGTATCATGCTGCCATCATGAAATTTTGTTTTACTGTCATTGGTTAGATGCCTAATATATATGTAACACAATGCATCTCCTAATGAACATCACACCCTGTATTGAATGAAGAAAGTACCTTCATTTTGGTCTGATTGGATGATGTATTTTCACACTTTTGTGGTTTTCATGCAGAAAAGATTGTAATAGAGTTCCTCAATTCGGACTCTTAAACGAAGCTCTGAAAGTCATAGTTTCACAATAAAATATATTTTTCTTTTATCTTTCTTGATGAGTTCCTACCTCTGATTTTCTGATGCTTCTACATCTTTAGTGGAGGATGCTGCTTCAAGAATGGCGAACTCCACTGCTGACTGGCTCCCTGGCTTTGGGGGGGCTTGTCTGCCTGGCATTCATCGCTTACCATGTGCTGCCACCCAAGGGGAAGCTAGTGCGTATTAGAGTGTGGGTGGGGGCCATCCTCTCTTTTGAGACCTTCTATCTATCATATATCTATCTATCTATCTATCTATCTATCTATCTATCTATCTATCTATCTATCTATCTATCTATCTACCTCTATATATATATATAAAAAAAATATATATATATACGTAGTTGATAGATAAATTTGATTATCAGTATGGTAGAGTAGATACTTTTGCTAATACGTTTGATAACTTGTGGGCAAGAAAGAGAATGGAGACATTAATTAATGGAACACCAAGTGATATTGAGCTTAGCTCAGTCCCTGGGTCAAGAGCTGATAAATCCCATGGTGATAAGGGCAAACTCTACTGCTGACCGGCTCCCCGGCTTTGGAGGGGCTCGTCTGCCTAGCATTCATTGCTTACCATGTGCTGCCACCCCTGGGTGAAGCTAGTGCGTATTAGAGTGCGGGTGGGGGCCAGCTTCTCGTTGGATACCTTCTATCTATCTATCTATCTATCTATCTATCTATCTATCTATCTATCTATCTATCTATCTATCTATCTCTACGTAGTTGATAGAGAAATTGGATTATCAGTATGCCCGAGTGGATACTTTTGCTAAGATGTTTGATAACTTGCGGGCAAGAAAGAGAATGGAGACATTAACTAACGGAATACCAAGTGATATTGAGCTTAGCTCAGACCCTGGGCCAAGAGCTGATAAATCCCATGGTGATAAGGGGGTTTTTGAGAAAGAACTCCACCTCCTGCACTTGAAAATATAACAAGGAGGGAGGGGCAGAGTGCAATGGGAAACTGGAAAAGCAATGCAATACAAGGAGGGGCAAGAGGAAGAGGACGGGGTCAAAACAGGGGATGGATGTAAAGGATATTGGAGGGGAGTTCACACACCTTTCCCTCTCAACTTGTTAAATAACATCAATAATGCATCACTGATAATACCTTAAATGTCATTATTGATTAAATCTCTGATGGCACAACTGAAGACAATATCAGAAGGTACCAAATATTTTATATATCTAACCATTTCATGTGATGAAGTAAAAGAAAAACATCTAAACATTATATCTAGAAAAAAACAATTTTAAGTGATAGGATTTATAGTTCAAGTCTATGCCTTTGGTTAAAAACCTACATGATTATCCTTTGTAGTTGTAGAAATTTACGATCAATGAGGTTTGTTAAAGTGTGTGTGCTAAAGTTTTCTTGTATGGCCTGAAACACAAGTCTAAATTATGTTTTGAATCATGGCAAAAGTTAGATATGCCAAATTATTGAGTGAGCTACATGTGTGATTTTGTTTATAACATAATTGTTTGTTGCAGACTTTGAAATTCATGTAAAATGGAAAAATGCATATGATCCTATGAAACATGTTCAACCCTTGCCATAAAATGAACATGCATTTCATAAAACACTGGATCCACTGCTCAGGTGACAGATTGTTAGCCCATAAAGGAGTGGAAATATTTCCACAAACAAATTAGTTACTTTATCCAACCCTCATATCTTCTGACTCCAATTAAATCTTTGTAAAACCTATTTTTCCTGAGGATTCTCCCTAAGTTTCATCTTGCCTTGTTTTCCAAAATATTTTCTCCATTTCCTATGACATCACCACTTCTTATAGCCATCTTTCTCTTTCTTCTCTTTCTCTTTCTTCTTGCTGTATATATATATATATATGTAAATTAAGTTCCTCTTAGATTCTGCCTGTACATCAGGTGCACCTATAGTTTTTGAAGGCTTATTATACTCAGCTTCCAATCAAAATGATTTAGGAGATATGAGGTAAAATAGGATTAATATAAGCTTTGGACAGAAATAAAAAACAAATATCACCTTACATGGTTTGCTATGAGCTTTTGTAAGGTTTATAATGTAGGCACAACTGGGCAAGCTTATAACATCCTAACCATTATACTTATCAAAATGTCTTCATATTGTTCTTGGGGCCTTAATTAGATATTGGCAGAGAGGTTGCTCCATCACTACGGTGATGGATATCCTGTCTACCGAAATCTAAATCCCATTATTTCCTATCGGATTTGGATTTTGTTGGACAGGATATCCCCCACCCCTTGGTCGGTCTTATTGCAATATCGCTGACCCAGAGCTCCCCAAATTACACAACATTCATCATATCGGTGTAGAACAAGCGTACATTTGAATTAGTAAATAGACACCAATTACCTTTCTACAAATGCATTGGCTATTTAACTGATGATTTTTTCAGAATTTCTATTGTTACAGAATACATACCCATCATTTCATTTCAGAGACTATGACGCTACTTCACTAAGAAATGTGTACATCTGCCCAAACAGGTTTACTATTTCAGATTTCAGAAGGCCTTTTAGAGGGAGGCAACACCATTCTTTCAAATTTAGGAGAAAGGCACTAAGATATTATGGACTCAGTTGGGGCAGTGTAAGGGTCACAATACCCCAGATCATTTACCCTTAGACCTAAAACTATACAGTAATCCAAAATAAGTCAGTGAGTTACAGAAATTCAGCAAGGTAATTAGGAAAATGAGCAAAATCAAAAGTTTCAGAAACACTTTTTCCATGGAGACATTTTAAGTGTTGGGAATTATCCAGAGAAAAATCACAAAGGTGATGAATTTATGGATGCTGTAACAGGTGCTCCTATTGAACAGTGTTCTTTTGACTTGTCAAACCCCCAAAACTGGGATTGTTAAACATTATAATTCCAATCAGATGCTAAATTGTCTAATATGGCTCAAAAAGAATGAATTATTTTGACAAAAATGTTCTTCTGTTGAACTGGCTGAGTCTACCAGGAAGTGAAGAATTGGAAAGATACTTTAGCGCATCTTTAACTATTTTAGCAGAATTACAGGCAAAGGAATAATGACTGAAAAGGGTGATAAAGTTAATAGGTTAGAAAATTCCTGACATATTATGCTCCACCATTACAGAAATCATTGCAATATGGTCAATGCAACTATAAAATAATAGCTCACTTTCCTTCACTTCAGCTTAGGTCACTTGGATGTGATGGTTGATTGGTAAAACACAACAAAGGAAATCTAATGAACCACAGAAAACGTACTTGCCAGACTGTGGAGAGAAGATAATATTTCTGCTTAGCACAAATCCATGCAAACACCCCTACCTGACCACATGCATACATACAAACACCCCCACTCACACTAATACTGACATATACACACCCCCACTCTCCCCTCACACACACACTCCTTATCCTCACGCATCCACATAGATACCCCAACTCACTCGCAGACATGCACACATGCAGCCCCATTCGCATGCATCCAAATAAACACACCTGCTCACTCTCACCCGACACCCACTCCCCTCCACATACATGCAGACATACCCTCCACGCACACATACATACACTCACGCACACCTATACCACTACACATATATGCACACACCACACACATGCACACAACAGCCCCCCCTTTAGGAAAGTCCACCTACCTGTCTCTGCGAAGCGGTTGCTCGAAGGGGATGGGTCTCAGGGTTTCCACCACCAGCAAGGCAACACAGTTCAGGAAACTACTGCTCCACATTACGTATCATAATACGGCATGAAGAGTCTTGGTGGCGTGGCAGTGCTGGCAGTGGAAATGCCTCTCTTCAGCCATAGGCCCCGCTAACGATGTCAGATTTCCACACGGAAAGAGGCAGAAATCCAACTTCACTCCTAATATGGCAGTCTTCGGACACAACTTCGGCAGTCTTGTGAAAAGACTGCTAAAGTTATAATGAGGACCTGAGTACTATCAAGGCACTTTCAATGCTGTGAAAGATATCATTGAGTGTTCAGTCTTTTTAAACTATTTGCAAATATTGAAAGATTAAATTGAACATGAAATTAACATAAAGAGACAATTGTTGCTACAATAGCTAAGGAGATCTCAAAAAGTGCCAAGGCCCAGCACCAATTACTCAAGGTCCACTTGGAGAACAAATTATTCAAAATGAAGTAGCTATGGGTATGAATGAGGTGGGGAATGATGTGGAGCAAGCAAGATTAGAAACCATTGATTCTAAGCATTTAGCAGCACAACTGAAAGATTAACTAAATGGAATTTATTCTTAAGTGAAAGAGAAAATAGAGCATAGCTTCCTGCACGGGAAGATCCAATGGAAATGCTCTATTTTTAAAGCCGGTATAACTATCCATCAGTGGGCATGACGGCCCTGGCAAAAGCAGTCTAATAGTAGGACCAAATATTGATGATTTATCTGGACTGACTTACTGTATAAATGGAATTATGTTTGTAAGAATTGTTCTTTTAGATCCAGTACTCAAGGAATTCTGAGCGATTTCCTTACTTAAAACTACCAGATTGCAAAACTGTGCATTTTGTCTGATTAACTAACAATGCTGAACAAAATATTACCTTCCCGAATTGTAGATCAGATGGTGTGTCTACGTTGCATCTATAAAGAACTGAAAAATAACTTATAGCAATGTAACAAAAGCAGACGAGTCTAAATTGAACACCGAAATTACAAGCTTCAAAGCTGAACAAATTCCAATTTCTGCAAAAACATGTACTACTGTAGCTATTATTTTTCACGCAGCAGTTAATATAACATCTGGACACTACACTGTATTTTTAAAGAGTGAAACTGGATGGACGAAATGCAATGACAGAAACCTTACATTAAAAGCAGAACTGATTTTCAGACTACAGAACTCATACCTTCTCTTTTTCCAACCAAAATGCTTAGATATAATTATGGAAAAACACTAACATGTGATAATTCATCTACAGAGATTCTTAGGGCCAGATTTGCAACTAAATGACACATCACTCCTGATGTGGCACTTTTCTTCAATGCACCTAATGACAACATTGATTGGTTGCACTGTACTTACAATACAGCACACCAAGGCTCACGTTAGGACATTAGCATCAACATTTTTGATGCTATTATGGAGCTTTGCTGCACTAGCATCAAAACAGTTTATGCTAGTGCAGTAAAGTGAAAGGAGGCCCATTGATTACAATAGGTGTGTCACTTTAACACCTGCATTGAGCAGGCATAACAAATTACATTGAAAATGGTGCAGTGAAATCTTGTAGATTTCACTGCAGCATTTTTACAGTCCTCGTAACACTTTTGCATACATTATGTCTGAAGCACGCATAATGTGGCATAAGAGGTCACAAATTGGTGCAATGAAGGCACTGCACTACTTTGTTACGATGGCCCGGCAAAAATGACCTCCATGAGCCTCATTAGCGTAAAGCAAAATGATACTAATGTAGTGCTGGGTGGTTTAGGGCCTTGTAAATCTGCCCCCGTGTTTTACATATCATTAGGCCTACCCGGGGTGATGTGTTTAAAATGAATCTGCAACATATATGAAATCCTGCATTTTCAATGAAGAAGTAAATATAACATCTGGACATCATTTGGACTACCAAGGGTGATGTCTTCAAAAACGCCTCTGAAACAGAAAACTTCTTTACATGTTTTACTACCATTGTACCAGATATAATAATAACAAAATTAACTTTTGTTCACATATGAGTACATTCGTTTACAAACTGTATTTAACACTATTATTTAAGTGTTTGTAGTGAGTGTAATTCATAGTATCACTTATTTGTAGAGGTATATTGTACAGCCTTGTTTTTTGCTACAGTTCATGTTATTGTTTTCCCTACTGTTTGGTAAGGAAAACTTACACTAACCAACATTTTGGTTGTACAAGTATAAAAGCTAAACACGAAAAAGAGGGATCACATAATGTTTCATTATAATGTAATATGCTGTTACAGTATAAGTTGTGTTTACTGTTCTGTATCTGGAATTCCAGAAATATAATGTTACTATATACTTATATTCTCTTCCTTTTTCAACAGTGATTGCAGTTATATCTCTTCACATTTGTCAGCATATTTGCATTGCCTCAAAAGTCTTTATTGAATGAGTTCTAGAGAGGATCTTCTTGCACTTAATGTTATTTACTACTATTCATGTGTGTATGCTGTGTGTGGTGAACAACTCTCATAAATGTATTATAACTTTCTTAACCACTGTTTCTCCAAATATTACTCAATGAAACAGCTACTCAAACTCATACAATCACTGATTCTACCACTCATTTACATATACAGGCAGACCCCAAGTTAATCACTGTCACACTCACTTACTCAAACACCAACTCATACAGCTACTGACTCTCCAACTCAGTTACTAATAGAACAACTCGAATACCTAGTCACACACTCAAACAGTCACTCACCCATACAGCAACTCACACACTCAACCACACACATCTACAGCCACTTTCAAAACAACTCACTCAATCATACAGCCATTGACACATCCATTTACTCACCCATACATGCACTAAGCCCACCACTGAGTCAACCATGCAGACATTCCCAAATCCATTCCCCCACCCACACAGCATTCAGACAAGCACTCACTAAATCATAGAGACACATATTCACTCACTCACCCATACACCCAATAACACACCCATTCATACAGCTACTCACTCACTGATAGCACTACACAACTATTCACTCACCCTTAAAGCCACTGAAACTCCTACTCAGTCATTCATACAGCAACTCACAAAGCCATATACGCACACATGCAGCTACTGACAAACCTACCCACTCATTCATATAGCCACTCACACACTCTCTCACTCCCAGCTACAGCCACTCACTAACCCATACAGCCACTGACGCACACCTTCACTCACCCATACAGCCACTTACTCACATATACAGTCAGTGACACACTCACTTGCCTACCTATGTAGCCACTCACACAAGTAATCATTCACTCATACAGCCACTCACATACTTACTTATTTACCCGTACAGCAACTCACATGCTCCCCACTCTCCCATGCACTCACTCATAAATCCGCTCACTCACCTATACAGACAAACACTTAATCACTCCCCAATAAAGCTAGTCAACCACACACGCACCCATACACCCACCCATATAACCAATCATTTTTTAATACAGCCACTCATGCAACACTTACTCACCCATACAGCCACTCATGTAGGTACTCTCACACCCATACATCCACTCACACACCCACTCACTCACCCTACAGCCACTCACACAACCACTCCCTCAATAATACAAATACTCACACACTCACTCAGTCACCTTTATACTTACTCATGTGTCCAGCCAGTCACTAAGACAGCTGCTCACACAACCACTCACTCACCCATACAGCCACTCCCTCACCAATGCAGCCACTCATGTACCACTCACTTGCTCATACAGCCACTCATGGAGGCAATTTCTCACCCATACATCCACTCACACACTTACTCTTTCACCCATACAGCCAGTCACACAACTTCCCATCCAACCATGCAGCCACTCATACAGATAGGCACTCACTTATACAGCAGATGATACACCCACTCAAGCACTCATGCAGCCACTCTCAAAGCCATTCACTCACCCATACGGCCACTAACACACCTATTCACTCACTCATAAATCCACTTATACAGCCACTCACTCACTGATACAGCCACTCACATTGCCAGTCACTCATCCATACAGACATTTGCACAGCCACGCACTCACTGATGCTGCCTTACATGCACCACTCACTCACCCGTACAGCCACTCATGCAGGCACACCTACCTACCCATACATTTATTCACATACCCACTCACTCACCCATACATCCACTGACACACCTATTCACTCAGTCATACATTCACTCATACTGCCACTCACTCATTGATACAGCCACTCACACAACCACTCACTCACTGATAGTGCCACACATGCAACTATTCACTCACCCATACAGCCAATGACACACCAACTCACTCACTCATACAACCTCTGATGCACCCATTCACTGAATCATACACACAGTTACACTCTTACAGTCCAGGCAGATGGACTTCACCCTTTGCAATTCTGGAGCAATCTTCAGAGGTCACCTCTTTACCTCTGGCGGCGCAACTTCCCGTCGGTATTGGTACAGTTGATGTTGTTGGTTGTCCAGCTCTTCAGTCCCTCCGTGCTCTTACATGCTGCCTGTTTTAGTACACCTTCATTTGTGACAGCATGCTTGATGTTGGGCACACATATATCCTACTTGTTCCCTGAGCTAAGGGACTTGACTACCACCATCTCATTTATAAATAGTTAAAAAAAAGCACCAAAAGTTGGTAGCAGCAGCACTGGATTCAGGAGACCAGAAATAGGTTCCTCTCACAGTACTGATACTAAGGAAAAGAGAAGACTGGGTGTGCTCTTCCTCAAAATATAATGGAATTCTTTATTGTCCAATGAAATACCTCTATTTCAAAGTTATGTGATATTTTCAAACACTGACATAATCACAAATAACGGCTGAGTTGCGAATATTAAAAAACAAAGTAAAAATATTTTACAATACAATTACTCACACAAATAGTATTTTATACATTGTATTAGTGAAATAATAATCTCAAACATTAACTACAACATGAGTATACTGATATATATATATTTGTTGACACTTTTGCAAAAACACAACAACGTTTTGAATAGTTGTGTTGCATGCAACATACATAACGCTAGAACCACAACAAATTTGCAGATATTTGAAAATGTATGAAAAAATAGAGTAAACCCACAACCTTTCCTACATAACTATCATACTCAATCAGCAACGGACTGCACATCCCTGTGTATGTAAACATTTGTAATTTGATTATGTGTATATACATATATATATATATATATATATATATATATATATATATATATATATATATATATAGATAAGTGTATTCCTTGGTACAAATATGCATAATAACTATTCTATCTTAAAATATATATACTTTTTAGGCCTGTTTAACAAATGTATATATTATTTATGGTTACATGTATATGTGCATCTATCTGTATGTGTACAGCCATAAAAGCACTCAGTGGCTCATGTATCCCTAGAACTACTGATAAAATGACTCACTCACACATAGAACTACTCACACATTAACTTTTACCCATACAGCAACATAGAACCCCACTCAGTCAATAAAAGAGGTGCTGCCACAGCCAGTCACCGAACTGTACAGCTGGTCACACAACCATTCACATATAAATGCAAAAAAACATATCCAGCCTGATGACATACATTAAAATACTATCAGTGATCAGTAGCTCTGCAAGTGTACTAATTTAACTTATGGAATACTTTTGTATGTATCTTTAACTAACGTACAAATTTTTAGATACTTACACAGAATAGATGATGTAATCAGTGATGTCAGTTAAGATGGCATCAGTGATATATTAAGTGATGTAACTGACCATGTCATGACTTATGTGATATGTGATGTCATAGGCGGTGCTTTGTGGTGGCTTAAGTTCTAGTTAAGGTTGTAAACTATAACAGCTGAAATTCTAAGGTTTTATGCAAGTAAATCAGTGCCAAACTATAATGTCCCTGTAAACTTTGTTTTTTATGAGTGAATATCTATGTTTTTCTTAACATAAAGTACATTTTATTACAATGTGTTAATCCAACCACGGCAGCACATGGCCTTAGGCCATGTGCACTGGGGATTGACTGCAGGACCAGGCCTGTGGCCTGGCCCTGCAGCTAACCCCTATAACCACCCAAACCAGTGCAATGCATGGTCTTCGACCGTGCCCAAAGGGAGTTGGTCGTAGGGCTTGGCCTGCGGCCAGGCCATGCAGCCAATCCCCTATTACCACCCAACCCTGAGAGAGAAAGAGAAAGTGTGAGATTGAGAGAGAGCAAATTAGAGAAGGATTTAACAGTGAGAAAATGAGAGCCATAGAGACAGAGAAAGCTTTTTTGGCTTTGATGAATGATATACCTAGAATTAGATATTTCCAGACAAATTGAAAATAAAATGTTTTGCACAGTTAAAAAGAGTGAGGTCACCTTTCAGTCTGTAACTTAAATATGTATATTTGAAAATAAAATAAAACAGGAAATGACCACAGATTCACCTAGACAGGAGCCCTTAACCTTCAGTGTACAAATCTGAGACCTTAACCACTAGGCCAGATGCTGGTGCAGTGGCCAAAATTAACTATGACATTCAACTGAAAGATTTTGAGGGAAAAAGGACTTTAATTTTCCATCACTATCAATATTTAACAATCAAAATAATTTTTAAAAAACAGACACGCTGTCATGAGATACTAGGATTTGAGCCTTCACTCTACTGACAGCCAAAGAGCTTCACCATTAGGCCAGAAGTGACCCTGGCCTCTGTCCATCAAATGTAACTATAATAATTGTGCTAAGCATCTTGCTAGTTTGATACTTTGAAGTCATTCTATGGATTGACCATTACAATAAGAATCTCTCTCGCTCTATCTTCCATTCCATTATGAGATGAAGAGATTGAGAGAGAGTGACAGGACTGTGGGGAGAGCCTAAAGGCCCCCACAGTCCTAGCCGGCTCGTGACTCCAGTGGGAGCTGAGATTGCTCCCACAAGCAGGGAGCTGCTTGAAATAGAAGCTCCCTGCTTGCAGAAGAAATGTTTTCATCTGTTTCCCTGCACACATAATTGCATGCAGGGAAACAGATGAAAAATCTGTTTTGTTTAAGGAGGAGGTGTTTAACAGCTCCCTCTTGCAGAAAGTGGAGTGTTTGCTCTGACTTGGTGGGAGATGTCAAAGCTCCTACCAAGTGAGAGCAAACAGCTATATCCCTGGGTTGTAAAGACCGGAACATAGCATGAGCAGGCCCTGTGGGGGTGGTGGTCGCCAGAGCCCTCATTGGTCTACGTCCAATGTTTCAATTTGCCCGGGGAGGTGGTGGTCCCTGGGGCCAGGGGTCCAAAACAGACCTCCTATTTTGTTTAAATTTAGCCCTGGGGAGGTGGCAGTCCCCTGTGCTATGGGGGAACTGGGTGACCCCTGTATTTAAATAGCTGTTAGCCCTCGGGTGGTGGTGGTCCCCAGAGCTGCAGGAGGGTGGGCAGTCTCCTCACATTTAAATAGTTGCTAGCCCTAGGGAGATGGTGGTCCCTGGGGCTACAGGGAGGAGCCAGGCTGGCCCCACAGTTAATTCGTTTTTAGCCCCATGGGGGTGGTGGTCCCTAAGGCTGTGGGGGGGCATGCATGTCCCCATACTCATCAAGATTAATTCCCTGGGGAGGAGGGGCCCCTACAGTCATTGTGATGTGTGCCCCTGAGAGGTGGTTGTCTCCAGGTCTGTGGGCAGGTCCAGTGGTCCTAAACACATTAAAATGTAAATAAGCCTTGAGAAGGGTGGTTATCCCTGGGGCAAAAAAAGCCCTAGGAGGGGGGCCCCTGCATCTCCTCCTTCACGTTCATATGTCTCTGAGACAAGGCCCACCGGGGGCTTCATTTAAATGAATTGCAATGAAAAACAAAAAAAAAGCTTTTTGGTCTTGGGGGGCTCCCTCTGGACCCCAGCATCAGAGCTAAGGGTCAGCGTATCCCTACCTAGGCCCCCTTTTGTATCTTGTTTCGTGGGACTCAGCTGAAACTGAGGACCAAGATGGCTGCCAACACTTCCTGGTTGAAGTGTTGGAAGCCAATCAGAGCTCTGCATTTCCCCTCACTAGGTTTTAGGTATTTGCAAATCTTCCATGTCTCTAGATTTCTATATTTCTTTTTAATTTTAATATCTCAAAAGCTACTGAACAGTTTTACACTGAATAACAAAAAACACTCTTTCTGGACCAAGAGCTACCTTTCTGCTAATTTTGGTGTAATACTGAAAAACGGTTCGGGCTGTGGCCCTGTCTAAAATCCCTATGGGACTTATAATGGGAAACACACTTTCTGACCTCTCCCTTTTTCTCAGCCTGCGCTTGACAGATAACCCCAAAACTTCCCATGTAAATAAGATTCTCTGGAACATATTTTTGTAAAATTTTGTGAAGATTTGTCAAAAGGCATCAAAAAATGCTTTACATGAGCACTGATTGCATTACACAAGGACACTTTCTTTTTGGGCTTTAAGTATGGGCAGATTAAGTTATTTGCCCAGGATCACAGGATAGGGAACCGACTCCGACTCTTGAACCTTGTTCCATAGTTGAAAATTTGGGCCCCCTCTCGCAGCATACACATTGTGGCCAAACATTCTTCGGCCACCCCACTCCTTTGATCGCTCTGCTGCAATCACTGCACCACAGTGCACCTGTGAGAAGCAACCGCCCTCTGGGTCCCTTGAGTGCTGAACTGCACAGATGGAGGCCCAGGCACCAGGAGAGGGGAATCACTGCTGCAACTGGCAACCTGCAAATATTCTACAATTGGTGGTAAGAAGAACTGAAGCTGCATGGGGGCACCAAGGGACATTATACAATAGTAGAGATACAATAGTAGAGACCTACTGAATACTTGGTCCCCCTCCTTTGGATGACCATTGTCAACATTAGACCTCTGGTTGTTGGAGAGTTCTAGTTTCTGACTCTCCCTATTAAAGTGTGTGTTGTTTGAGAGGTGCAATACTGATTCATATTCTCAACAGGCTCTGCCACCAATGACTACTAATTGAACTGCCCTATCGAGCACCCACTGAGGCACAGACTCTATACACCAAACAGCTGTCTCCTGGTGTGCAAATGGACTCCAGTGGGTTTTTAATGCACAAGCAGTGTTGCACACTGAATCACTTGACACTTGTGTACATTTCAACACATTTGACCGGTCCTGAATATCTAGAGGCATAATGAGCAAAACAGGCAAGACACAGCCCAAGCTGACCTTTGAGCAGCGCAAAGCTCCTAGGCTGCATGAGGAGTCCATGTCGGAACCTGAGCAGGGGTTAGATGGTCTGGGGTCAGAATTAGGAAATGACATGTGCCAAATTCTGACAACCATGTAACTTAGCCTTACAAAGATTGATGGGAAGTTGGATGCCCTGACATATCGCATGGAGAGGATTTCAGAGCGTATGGATAAACAAGCAGAACAGTTAGACATGGTAGAACATCTAAGGCAGAAGAAGATCAGGCCTTGACTGCAGAGACCCAGCGATGGCAAGTAGGAAGCTTTGAAGGTGCATTCTCAATGGAATAACTTACAAACTATTGCCCTGCCAGAATCAACAAATGTAGGAAATATGGAACTTTTCAGAGAGCTGCTTCTGATAGACCTAGGGAGAGATACTTTTTCAATCTGTTTGCTGTGGAACAACCCCATTGCTCATTTGCCCCATGATCGGTGCTGGGAGCTCGACCCGACCAGTTATCAGCAAGTTGCTCAACTACCACAACTGCAATGCAGCACTCCATCACTTCTGTGGGCTTCAAAATCTTTGTTATAAGGGCTCTGAACTCTCTCACAGATGCGAGAATGATTGAGACAGCTCTTGCCTGCCAAGCGGTAGCTACAGGAACATAAGGTTGAATATGGCATTACCTACCACAACCTCTTGAGAGTATCAGTCGATGGGATCACAAAATCTTTTTTTGATTCTCAAACATTTTCAGCAGTTCCTCAAGCACTGTGAGGCAGGGAAAGGATGACGCTGATCGCTGGAACTGAGTGAAGGTGATGGGGTGACCTCTTGAGACCTGGAGGCTCAGGTCTAACCCAGACATACTACCAGTTTCAACTGTATCATTAACATTTTAGTTTAATTTATTTTTATGATATACTATCTGAAAGCTGGTATAATTATTTCCAAAGTTTAACTGTCTGGGTGTGTGTGGAAGGGTTGTCCACAGTGGAGTGTCAAGCTCATTGACGATTAGATTTACTGAGCCTAGGGAAACCTCCATTTTAGTATTGTTTCCCTTTCCATATGCTCAGCAATAATTCTGGATTTGACATTTAATAGATAACATCACGTTGAGGGGGTGCTAAAAAAAGTGTGACAGATTGGTGGCTATGCGATTGGTATGTTATAACCTCTTGATGCAGCATTCCTGTGTTTCCTTTTGCAGGGCTCCCCGGCCAATGGTATCTCTTCCAATGTGTACATCCCATTCTTTAGCTTAGGTTTCACTAAATGGGGGAACGGATGGGTTTGGGGTGGGAGTTTAATTGCCCTTATGGTTTTGGGGGGCTGTGATGGGAAGGTATGGGCGTGTCCAACTGACTGTATGGTCCAGGAGTGGACTGAAAAAATGTTGTATATTATATTCTGACAGATGAGTGATTGGAATGGGAGCTGAACATGGCTGATGATGCAGGGCCTTCTAACCATACTACGAAATAGAAATCACTGTTGAAATTTCTCACTTGGAATGTTATAGGGTTGAATCATGACAGACAACTTTGCAAGGCTGTTTCATATTTGCAGTAACACCAGATAGACATAGCTATCCTACAGGAAACACACTTGCCCCCTAATAGCATGCTACTGACACAAAGGTGCATGAAAGGGACATGCTATACAGCAGGGTCTACGACACATGTGCAGTGTCCTTACTTTGGTTAGGTACGGGTCTGTCATTAAACTACAAGACATGCAGGAGGACACAGGAGGGCATTTTGCAACATGGTGCAAATCATGATGCTATTGGTAGGAGTGTATGAGCCCAACTATGATGACCCACAATTCTTTTATGCACTACATGCCAGACTACCTAGCTACGGGGACTTACCTTGGATATTGGGGGGGCAACTTTAATTATGCCCTGTCTCCTAACTATGACCATTTGCAGGACCCACATCTTATGGGTAGCCAAGCACAATGGCTTGGTAGATGTCTGGCAATATTGCTCACCACAGAGTAAGGCCTACACCCATTATTCTACAGTACACAACATACATACAGAATTTGATTTTTGACTTGCCTCACACAGTCTAATACCCTGAGTCTGAAGAAGCGAATACCTGTCCAGCACGTATTTGGATCATTCCCTAGTCCAATTGGACCTGGAGGTTGAAAACCTCTACCCTCGGGCCTTCACATAGCACTTCCCATGGTACTCCTTGATGGATGCTGTGTTTCAGGAGGAACTAGCCCAGGCAATCAATGAAAACTTCTGCACTAACTTCCGATCAGTTGAACAAATTGCTAGTGTCTGAGAGGCCTTTAAGGTGAACATCCACAGAGTTTCTGTATCCAAACATGCAGGCATTCTCAGCTCTATCAGCAGTAGACTGGTGAGACTGGAGATAGAGATAACCAAGCTGGATTGTGCCCTTAGGGAGAAAGTGCCGCAAGAATTGCTAGGGGACATTAAAACCAAGCTAGAGGTATACCAAGAGCTAGCTCAAAGCAAAGTCACCCATTCGGGTAGATACGCAACAGCCAGAATTTTTGGTGAGGGTGAGCAGCTGAGAACTACTTTAGCACCCTCTGTTCAACACAATCGCAAAATATTAATGAGATTAAATTAGCAAGGCATACCTTTGCACAGAAATAATCAGGTAACTGATCGGTTTTGCAGATATTAATTTCACTGCACTTCCTGTAACATGTACGATGAACAGGCCATGGACGATTGTCTTATTCACATTGCTATGAAATGGCTGAAAAATGCACACACAGAGAGCCTCATGGCACCACTGTGCCCCACTGAGATTACAGCAGCACTGAAAAACATTCTGAACGGAAGGCTCCAGGTACTCATTGGCTGACAGTAGCCTTGTATAAGGCAAACCAAGAAAAACTTGTGTCCACTTCATAAATTTGTTGAGGACATGGTACGCAATGGCTGTATGCCACCACCAATGCTGGAAGCATTGCTAGTTACTTTCCTTAAACCGGGTAAGTCAGCCGAACACTGCTCATCTTAGCGGCCTCTGTCTTTATTAAGTACTGTGTAGGAAAGTGCCCTCTTTCTTGGCATGGTTGCCCCCTTTTTCTGCATGATGTCAGTGTGCTTCACTGTGTTCACTTGGATCCTGCTAACCAGGACCCCATTGATTATGCTGTCTCCCCAAACTCTGTATTTCATCCACAATTGACATACTGGTTCCAACGTAAAGGTCCCTAGTATATGTCACCTTGGTACCCAGGGCATTGGGGCTCCAGGGGATCCGATTGGGCTGCAGCTTATATTTTGCCACCCATAGGGAGCCCATGCAAAGTCTTCTGCAGGACTGCTATTCTAGCCTGTGTCATTTTCTTTACAGCAGGTCACTTATAAGTCATCCCTATAGCAGACCCTCCACCCCTTAGGGCAGGGTGCAAAGTATCAGACGCACCCCCATGAACTCCAAGACCATTTTCCCGGACTTCATGAGTGCAAGGAAGCAATTGTACGCATGTACTGGACATGGGTTACTACCTATTTCCAGTTACATAATGGTAAGTCGGAACATAGGCATGTTGGAACTATACCCCAAGGCTTTTGCAAGCATTGGTTGTATGATTCCATGCACTGTGGGGGCCCCTTAGAGGACCACCGTACTGCCATTTAAGCCTTCTGAGGTTTTCCAGGCAGCCCCAGCTGCTGCCACCTCAGACAGGTTTTTGCCCTCCTGTTGCTTGAAAAGCTCAAGCCCAGGAAGGCAGAACAAAGGATTTACTTTGGAAATATGTGTTACAGGCTTGGGAGGGGTAGGCTCCCCAAGCCACTGGAAGTGGTTTGAAGGGCACATTTGTTGCCCTTATTACATAAACCAATCTACACTCTGGTGGAAACTGGACAAAGGAAAGGGAAGTGACCACTCTCCTGTCCATCACCACCCCGGGGGTGGTGCTCATTGCTCCTTCAAAGGGACCCTGGGTTTTGTCATCCTGGATTCAAGGTTTGCAGGGAACTCTGAGAGCATCTGAGTGGCCAGTGCCAGCAGCTGATGTCAAACCCCTCCCCTGATAGGTGCTTACCTGGTTAGGTGGCCAATCCCCTTTAAAGGGCTATTTAAGTTCTCTCCTTTGGATAGTTCCTCAGATTTGGATATCAAGACTCCAGTAGGTATCCTCTGCATCCTCCACTTTGACATCTCACTGAAGAAACTGCATCTGGACCCTCCAGGAACCTACAAGCTGCGACAAAAAAGCAAGACGCCTCCTTCAACATTGCATCTCCAGCTCCTGCCAGCAACTGCAACAGTTTCCTAGTCGTGCATCCTCTGAAGACAGCGCGTCTTCAGCCTGCATCGGAAGGAAGAAGGAATCTCCCTTGGGATGAAGGAATCAACTGCGATGACGACCGGCTGCCTGGATCTCCTCTTCTGCTGAACTGCATAGATCCTGCATCACGAGTAGTGGACTGAAGTGATACCGATGGTCCTCTCTTCCAGCTGTCCCACTTTGGTAGAGGTAAGACCTTGCCTCCCCACACAAGACAGTACCCTCATGCACTGCATCTTTTGCAGCTGCCAAGGCTTGTTGGCATCCTTCCTCCAAGTCTCTTGTGCATCTTATAGCCCCAGCCTCCAGCACTTTATACTGTGACGCACAGCTTCCTGAGTGATTCTCCAGCGGCATGGGAGCCTTTGTTATAGTGCTGTGTGCGCCTCTTCTGCAAATTTCTTGTCCCCATGCTGTGGGACTCCTGTGTGCACTACCTGGTGTTCTGTGCATTCTCTGTGTCACTGAGGACCCCCTCTGACTTTGTCCCCCCTCCCATGTAGACTCCACTTGGTCCCCGGCAGCACAATTTTTGGCTTATTGCAAGATTTGCATGGGTCAAGGCTTGTTGGCAGACTCCGGCAACACAAACCTGACTGTAATCCTCCATCTGGCGTAGGACATCAGTTGCACCCTCCAGGAATCCGCAGTGCTGACTTTTCTTCTTCACCCCTGGTTTTCTTTTTGCACCTTCATCCGAGTTAGCTGCGGCTCCTGTTCTTCCTGGACTCTTCTGAGGTTCTTGGACTTGGCCCCCTTCTGCCATAGGTTTTCTTGTCCAGGAATCCACTGTTGGTGTCTTGCAGTCTCTTCTGGGTTTTGCATAATTCTTCTTCTTGTTTCTGTGTGTGTTCTGGGAAGGTTAGAGTGATTTACTCCTTCTTTCCTGGTCACTGGGGTGGGTTGTGGTACTTGCCTTCGGGCTTTTCTAGCACTTCCAGCTCCCCTCTACACAATACTCTTGTCTAGTTGGGGAACAGACTTTTGCATCCCACTTTCTTATTATATGGTGTGTGCTCCCCCAGGCCCATTTCTTACTATTGTGATTTTCACTAATTGCATTGTTTTCTAACTGTTTTTATGTCTATTTCTGCAGATTAGTGTATATAATTTGTGTATTACTTACCTCCTAAGGGAGTATAGTCTCTATGGTATTTTTGGTAATTGTGTCTCCAAAATAAAATACATTTGTTTTTGTAACACTGAGTATTTCCTTTCATGTGTGTGAGTACTGTGTGTCTACAGTGATATGGCATGAGCTTTGCATGTCTCCTAGATAAGCCTTAGCTGCCCATCCACAGCTACCTCTAGAGAGCCTGGCTTCTAGACACTGCCTGACTGCATTATTAAAGGATAACTGGACCTGGTATAAGGTGTATGTACCATAGGTAACCACAACTCACCAGGCCTGCTTCCTACATACTGACACAAATATCCTCACGAAAAATGTTAGATAACCGGCTGGCACCCCTGCTCCCTTCTACTGTAAGCCTATAGCAGTCTGGGTTTGTACCTGATGATCGCTCCTGTATAATTTGTGCACTCTTTTTGGTAGAATTTCCCATATATAACCCTGAGGTGCGTGCTACAACAATATTCTTAGCTACAGAAAAAGCCTTTGATTCCCTAGAGTGGGGGTTCACGTTTACAGTGCTCTGCCATGTAGGAGTGTGTAACATCTGGAAAACTAGTGCAGGTCCTTTATACAGACTCAATGCCTCAACTCCATATCAATGTCTGAGTGACATCGCCAATTGCTGTGAGCCGGGTAACCCACCAGGGATGCCGTCTATCTCCTTTACTTTAGGCACTCATAGCAGAACCTTTAACTTGCACTACAGGAATATCATTCTCATCATTGAATCTGCTTCCCTCAATATAATTTAATAGTGTCCACTGACGCAGATGACACCCTCTTGTATGGTTGGGACCCTGACCTTAATCTAACACCAGTCCTTGTGGAAGTTGCCTTATTCCGGGACAACTCTGGACTGTATATTAACTGAGACAAATCACTCATATTCCCACTCACAGCTGCCACTAAAGCAGTATACATGGAGTTCACCTTTAAATGAATGATGGAACCAGTGTGATATTTGGGTATACAAATATACACTGACCCGAAAATTTGATGTGGAAAGCTACAGAAAGGGGGTACGTCACCTTACCAAAAATATAGTCTGCTGGATCCGTCTCCCTCTTTCCCTCAGCAGCCACAGAGCCATTATTAAAATGGTGGCCCTGCCACACTTTCTATTCTTATTCACAAATATCCCAATATCACTTCAAAGCATGTATTTTTATACATTGTGTGCTCTACTGGATCATCAAGCATAGGCTGGTAAACAACAGAGTATGCGATGAGATATGCTCACCCTACCTTATACAATTTTGGGACCTTAACACTCTGGACTTTGAGGCATACTACAAGGTGATAAAATGTATCTTTGCTTACTACTGGCTCAATGGCCTAATGGATTCACTCCACCTCTGGCTAGGAAAGGATGCAGAGAGTCCCCAAACGCTGCCCCAATAATTGTTTAGAAAACCATACACCAATATCATGTCGTAGATCCCATCTGTGTCATCTATGCCTCTGGAAGACATTGTGAAATTGCATTCAAGGCCTCTGCTATATTCACCATGACTTCCAGTGGAGTGGTGCACTAGGATTCCATTGGGACGAGAGAGGGCAGTGGTGTTATCCTTGCAAGTTATGGGAATACAATGTATGGGTGATCTTTTTGAAAACAGAGTTTTGCACTAGTGTTCTCAGGTGAGTGTGCAGTGTAAGGCACCTACTACACTAGTACAGGTCCACTACTATTGAGTATGCAGTGTGCTGCACCTCTACTAGGTGACACACTAGCGAAACCCTTAGAACTAGCAGCTCTTCCTTATATTTTACAGGCAAGATTACTAGCGCGAGTGGTCGCTTCATTATATACTTTTGCATAAGAAGCCAATAAGCCTAGTAACATCAGGGCTCAAATCCATTGGGAGGTAGAACTGGGCATAGCCTTAAGTGATGAATAATGGACTTTGTGTTGCTCAGTGACCGGTACAGTATCCTAAGGTGGACACATCACCTTGTACATTTCAAATATTCTAATTGTGTATACAACACCCTAGCATGCTTACATTGATATGGTCCTTGTGATTACTCCCAGTGTCCATGCTGCGTAGAGGGCGATTCAGGGTTTACACATGTGATGTGGCGCTGCCTAGGGGTGCAATGATTTTGTTTGGACATATATCATACCTTTGAGAAGATCACAGGGGTGAGAATACCACATAAACCATTGACAGCACTGCCAGGATACGACAAAAGTGTACCAAGGACCAACCGAAGCTTTGTTGCCAAAAGTCTTCTATTAGCAATGAGTAGGATACCAATACACTTGGGAAATGTCCCCTGTCTATCCTGAAAGAATGGCATGTTGATATGACATTTTGTGATACCCAAACAGACACATACTACAAACTTATGACATCAATTAGTTGCCCAAAAATATTTTTGTCCCTTATAAGTGTAGGAGGCTGGCACTCTATATAGTGTACAAAAATAATCTGCACTGTGCAGAGAGTCTGAGAAACCCCTCCTTGGTGTAACACCTCTGCCCAGCAAGGGCTTTGTTTTCTGATCCCAGAGAGCAAAGGCCCTAACCCCAGGAATCCAGAATCTAGTCTGGTGGGGACAGGCTTGTTAGGACCGGCCAGAAACTATGGCAGGGTTAATTAGCTTTTGCAGGGCTCACCCCTAAGGTGGCCTCTGGGTACATTTTGCAATAAATACAACACTGGTACCAGTTTGGATTTATTGTACTGAGATGTTTGATACCAAACCACATAGGGTTCAAAGTGGCCATCATGTAGCTGTGAAACTTGTACTGAACGGTGTCCATGCATTTAATATAGCTGCTCTGTCCACTCACTATGTCCCAGGTTTGGCAAGGACACTGTAGGGGCATATTGTTCATGTACCCATGCCAACACATGCATTATAGGGTGCCCTACCCTAGGGCTGGAAGGCCTGCCAGAGGGGTGCCTTACCTATATTGCTTGCAGTGTGTAGTGGACAGATCACACAGGCTGTGTGTCATGTTATATTTGCATTTTAGGTTTGCACAAGGACACTCATCCTGTACATGCAGAGCGGAGTGCACTTGGATGCAGGGTCTCTGAAGGTGGCACAGCATGTGCTGCTGACCTTAGGGGCCCACCCTTCGTACCCCATGTCCTGGTTACCTAAGTACTATTTACTAGGGACTTATAGTGGCAGCTAAAGATGCCACCAATTGTGCCAATGTATCACAACAGTTTTGGGAAAGAGATCTGGCCTAGGGAACCTGTTTAGTAGGGCCCCTGGGCACTACAACTTTGAAACCAAATAAAATACCAGGCAATAAGTAGGGGGCTAACCATGTCAAAAAAGGGAATTTCTGACCATCAGGACTACCTAGTGTGAGCCCAGAATAACATAGATGTCAATGAAGTAACAAATGAGTGATAAACTGAGAAATATGTTACACCCTGGATTGCTTGGTAGCCAATTGTTGTTGACTTCGCTGGTGATGTGTTGCATGGCAAGACATTCAACAGAAATTTGCAAAATATTGACAAGTATGATACATTGGATCCCTGAGGGCAGACCACAGAGAGCCAAGAGGATGACAGTACAGTTCAACAGACCAAGGAAAGCAATTGGGAGGTGACAGGGCCACACAAATGGACACAGAGAGGAGAGGGGAAAGAGGTAAGGACAGCAAGCTGACCAAACCAGACAGAGACAAGGGACAGTTGCAGCATAATAAACCATGAAATTAGGAAGGAGGGGACAGGGGCATGACAATGGACTAGACAAGGCAAGAGGCAGTGGATAGGGGTCTGCACAGGAAAAACGGAGTGGGAAGGGCTGGAGCAGCAAGGTGACCATGGAGGGCAGGTGGGATTAGCACTGGAAGCACAACACACCAGAGAAGGCAACAGTGAGACTATAATGGCACACATACACACAATGGAGGGAAGGAGGGAGGGGGCCAGGACAGCAAGCTGTCCACACAGGGCAGGTCAGAGGGGCTGTGCCAACATGGAGGGCCATGCATGGCAAGCTGAAGGGTTAGTGGTAGCAACATAGCCATGGTAGGCAAAAGGGAAGAGCATGCAAAAGGACCATGGAGATCAGAACGGATAGGTAGAGACTAGACACAGACAAGAGAGGGCAGGGGAAAGGCCTTAACAACACATCACGTGGGGTAGGTAGGAGAAGCAGCTGCTGCACAACAGAGCAGGGAGGGCATGAGGGAGTGGCAGCAAAATGGAAGATGGAAGACGGGAGCGATGGAATAGTTGCATGGAACTTGGACAAGAAAGTTGGAGGTGGCTGGGACAGGCAGCACTCATCTGACCATGCTAGGCTGGCAGGAGGGGGAGTGGCAGCTCAATAGAACTCTCAGAAAATATATGAGGGGCAGTGGCAGGTCCATGGAATATGTTGGGCAAAGAAGAGGCAGCAGGGGCAAGCACACATATATCAGAGGGCAAGAGGAAGGAAGTTAGGGCAGAAAGCTAATCACACAGACTAAGCAGGAGGGCAATGATGGGGCATAGAATTGGCAACAGGGGCAGGAAGGTGGGCAGGAACATCAAACTACATTGAGGGCAGCAGCAGCACACTGGACCATGCAGGACAGGAAGGGGGCAGTGCATAGACTCGGACAACAGACGGTTGGGAGGAGGTGGAAGGGGCAGCAAGCTAACTGTTCAGGGCAGGCGGGAAGGACAGTGGCAGAACAACAGCTACACAGGGGTCCAATGAGGGATCAGGGGCATGGACAATAATTGACAAAGAGGGGCAGGAGCAACAAGCTTAGGGGCGGCAGCACAATGCCAGGCCAGGACCGGCGTCCAACTCCCCACGCACCATGCTTTGCAATGGGCATTTTACTTAACATTAAAAACACTAGAAATTCACTGAAAAACAAAGGCTACAAAGGCGTTATAGTAAGGAAAATGAAGTAACAAAAATTTTTGAAATTCACAAAAAAAAAAAGGTAATAGGAACTTTATAGTTAGGTTCAGATTTTACATGCAAAAAAATATAGAAAGTCTGCTGTTAGAGTTATTTTGAGTAACTATAATGGGTGCCAGAAGTTATATATAACTTGCACCCTTGCCATGCACTGCTTATTGCCAAATATATTACATTACTCATGACATCTTCTTTGGCATCATTGATAATATCACTGTAATATTTGCAGTAAAATTATTGATGAGAAAACTGTGCATGGCAAGGACACGTTATAGTTACCTTTACAGTTACACATTATATAAATAGAGGATAATTAGATGTACAATATTATACCAAAATGACAAAAATCCTCTAAGTGGAACTTGAAATGTGCAGTGTTAAAGTTGTAAATTTCATAGTGCCAAAAAGTGTTGAATGCCAACTGCAGTCATCTGTTTGCACTTGACCCAGACCTAAGTGTGACATGAAACCGAACATGATTGAGTGTGGATCAGATACAGAAATCATGGGCCCCATTTATGAGAAGTAATGCAAAGATGCACTGAGTCAAAAAAAACATAGATGTACCAGATTTATTGTCTGGTGCGCCATGTTGTAAGGTCTGAAGGTGCAACAAAAATGTTGACACATCTAAAGAAAAAGTGGTACAATGTTTTATAAGGCAACTGGGCCCTTTGAGTCACAAAATTGACTTGTGTGTTGGAAAGCACCTATAAGCGCAGCAAATCAGCATTGTGTCAATTCAGAGTGGTCTGTGTTTCTGGTAGTGCCAAAAAAATGATGCATTTAAAAAATCAGAACAGCATAGCAGAACAACTGCACAAAATAGAGGGAACACCACCTACAAGTCAAGAGGGCAATAATCCCAGCCAAAATGACCAGACAAGAGGAAGAAGACCAATTTCAATGATGAGGAGAACGAAGAATAAATAGCTGAGGTGACAAAAAAATAAACACCTTCTTTTTGACACCTCTGAATTGCCATTAGGGAAGAAGCAAGCCATTTGGACACCACCAGTAGGCAAAATCAACAGTAGAGTGCAAACAAAGAGGGCAGTGCTAGAGTTGAAAAAAGGTGGCAAGACTACAAGCACAGGACCAAAGAACCTCAGGGCAGCCACAGGTATTGAGGGAGGACCTGATCTCTAGGAGGATTTGGACCCATGAGAGGAGCAGGTGGCATTGCTCATCCCATCAGAGTTGATGGCCGGAGTTGAAGAACAAGACAGTGCTGTGGTTAAGACCAAGAACAATAACAAGTGAAGAGAAGACAATGGATCATGAGGCATATTAAAGTAATTTGTTATGTAATGCCTCACAACAAGTTACTTTGCTGCACTGTGCTTCATTGTGTGCATGTTAAAAGGCAGGAATGTCTCACATATTAATTCATGCATCATATACCTCTGAAATAATTATCCTGTCATATATGTTTATCACCAGCTCTGCAAAACTTTGACTCATCTATGTGTGATGTGTTTGTACAGTACAGGTTGTCCAATTAATCATTAGACTTATGGTCTATTCTACAACATGATAGACTTAAACTACAAATCCCACAATACCAAGAACAAAAATTGCAGCATCACATCATGAATGGTTAATGGAAACTGTGCCACTGTCATTGTCAATGGTGACTCTTGCAAGATGTAGCAAGAGTTCTTGTCTTGGGCCTATGCAGACAAAAGTGCATTGGAATCGGATGTTGAATATTGTGCTTTGCTAGAGTGCTAACGTCTCATCCAAGAGTGTATTCAGGTGCTCTAGTTTGGTGAAGTGCAGAGCATTAGTTGTACTACTCACTGCACCAATCTTGCAACTCACACATTCAAAGGAATAACTCAAGGGCAGATTATTAAAATACTTCAGAGTTTTTTGTAATTTCTAAAACCAAGATCATCAAAATGTGTTAAATACTTTTCGAGATATGAATTTTTGAAGGTTATTAAAAATAGTATTTTTGTGGGTAATTACGCACCTTAGGAATCAACAGAGGATAACATTTGAAAATGCATATAAAACCGTACAGTAGGTTTATCAAGTTCTTCTTTTCCAGGTTGGTTGAGGACATTGGTGGGAACACTGTGCCAGCTGGAGAAGATCAGACGGCCCCTGGTTCCTGCGGGAGTAGAAGGGAAATACCTCTGGAGCTGGTACGGGGACACCGAGGGGGACCACTTAGAAAAACACTGCACTGGTAAGTTTAAAGGTGGATCCTGTGGGTCCCCTTGGAGTGTCTAGGTCACAAGAGGCAGGTGACCAATAGGGCACAGCTGGTTTATTGGTGCGGTGAACAGGGCGGCCAGGTGCAGAGTGATTCAGTGAGCCAGGATGTGTGTGCAAGGATGCGCTTGGAAGCAGGAAGAAGGTCGATTCAAGGGTCGGTTGCAGGACAACGAGGGCACTCTGTTGGGAGGTTCAGGTTGTTTCTGAAGTTTCTTGACTGGGTATTTCTTCTGGTTCTTTTACAGTCCCAGGTGGAATGTCTTTCTTGGTGTCCAAAGTCAGGTGACCAATACCTAGGATATTAATATGATTCAGCCGCTAGATGCCACAATGCCACCAAACTTGCCACACTGAAATGGTTTGTCCTCTTGGTTGTAGGTTTGAAATTTGGTTTGGCTGCAGAGTCTGGTTCTAGAGTTAGCATCCAGTTAGTGAAGTAGACCTCATTGTCTCGTTCCTTCATTGTGGATTTAGAAAGATACCTCCACCATGGAGGGAGTTCCTAGACATCCTCTGGGGTTCTTTGGAGTTTTTTTGTTGTCCTGCACCTTCTCAGTGGTGATTGTCGAGTCCTGGGTGAAGCAGGTAGGGTTTGGCACATTTTCTTTGTGCAGCAGGCCCACAGTTCTAGTGCCTTTGGATCTTCTTGTTGCTGGTCATCTTCTGTCCTTCGAATCTGCTTTCTTGATCTAGTGATGCCCAGTAAATACTGTATTTAGTGGGTGTTTTAGAGGGAACCTGGTAATGACCAATGGGTCATCTACCTCAAGGTGGCTACACCCACTAAGTGACCACTTCCTGTGGGTAGAGATCATATCCCTACACCTGATTGGCTGTTTTTCTTCCATCCAAGATAGAGGAAAATGAAATGGAGGGTCCAGCTCAGATGCAACACCTTAGGGACGGTGCATGCCAGGTAGGGCCACTCCTCCTGCCCTTTGTTTGAGTTTACTGCCTTTGTTCTCACCAAATGTAGGGGTTTGCAATGGAGGTGGCCATCTGCTGGTAGCAGCAGGCGTGGAGGTCAAGTTTCTAAGGTGTTAAGCCCTTTGAAGCTCACCAATAGGCCAGAGGCCCTCACCCAGTAGTGCAGATTTGTATCTGATGGTGGCATGCTGGATGTGACCGTCCACCAACCATGTCAGGGTAGTTTTTACCTCTAAGGCGACCCCTGGGTACATTTGGTTACAAATCCAATACTGCTACCAGTTTGGATTGATCATTCTAAATTGTTTGATACTGAAACCCAAGGATTGTAATGGTCATCATGTAGCTGTGAAACCCATGTTGACTAGTGTCCAGCACATGTATTAAAAATGGCTGCTATGTTCACTCACTATCTTCCAGACTTGGCAAGGACACAGTGGGGGCATGTTGCTCATGCAGCTATGCCCTCACATGCATTATAGTGCACCCTGCCTTAGGGCTGGAAGGCCTACAAGAGGGTT
This sequence comes from Pleurodeles waltl, assembly GCF_031143425.1. Lineage (NCBI taxonomy): Eukaryota > Metazoa > Chordata > Amphibia > Caudata > Salamandridae > Pleurodeles > Pleurodeles waltl. The sequence goes on from NC_090447.1 coordinate 1,040,264,492, forward strand.
GATTAGCCATAGCGCATGCAGTGTATACTGGACAGGGCATGCAGGCAGTGTGCCATGTTGACTTTGCATTGAAAGTTTGTGTCAGTACACTCAGGGCCTCATTACGAGTCTGGTGGTGATTGGACCACCAGACTCACAGTAGCGCTTGGACCTCCACCGAAAGGGTTGATTGCCCTATTGTGACCACGCTCCAACTGTCAGCACTGCCAGGTTACCGCCAGCTGACAGCCTGGCGGTGCAGGTGGTCTCAATCCCCTAGGGCAGCGCTGCCCTCCATATTACGAGTCCCCTTTCAGGCAGCCTTTGCATGGTCTAATTTCTTGTTTTTAAATTGTAATTTTTTTTTTTTTTTATGTGTTTGTTTTCCTTATTTTTTAATGTTTTATTTCATTTTTTTTAACTCTGCACTTTGCCTTTATCCATTCATCCATCCACTAAAGGACACCCTGGCTACAGTGCACTGCAGACACATTAGCAGCATAAAACATTGTTAATGATTATTCCATTTCCCTTGGACCACTTTGCCACCGTATGTTTTTAAGCAGTATTCAATTTACCCATGCACCTCTCTCAGACTACCACAAGTGTCTCCTTTACAGATGGAGATAAATCAAGGAGCTATATCTGAATGTTTTGCTGCCTGATTTGAAATTAAATTTTATGTTGTAGTGGTGTTATTTGACTTCACAATTAAATTGGTATTTATTATATAAGTAACCAATCACACTAATATTGCATTTGTCTGTGAGTGTGGAAGCTGGCACAGAGGAGTCCGACATTGCTATCCAACCTGCTTCGAGGGATATGGCACAGGCAGCACTGCCAGCTCTCATATTAGGAAGGCCCCAGAAGAGACCTGTACCAACCTCTTCCTCCGCAGAAGTATGCACTGTAGAGAGGCAATGGACACACCCACCTACTTCCAATTCTTCTTCAGGCATTGGCAGTGGCTCAGTAAAAAAAATACTTCTCCCCAGTTTGGGACTTTTTTAAAATTAGCAAACAGGAGCAGAACATTACAATATGCTCCATTTGCCATTTAAATATTCATCAAGGTAAGCATGGTTCACATTATGGTACCTGAGTTCATATGACCCATATGAAAAAACATCATGGAATCAGGTGGTAGGAGCACCCTAAAAAAATTGCTGAATGCTGTGGTGAAGATGAGGAGAACTGAGAAACATCAGCTGCAACTGGTCAAATCACGATGGAATTTGAGGAAGAAGAGAGTGACTTCCTCACACAAATCAGCCCTGTCTCCAGCAGTGCGCCAGAATCACCCGCGTCAACGACCTCTGATGGAGACACCATGGCATAAGGTGACTGTAGCACGATGCACATTGAGTCTACCTTCACATTTTTCTTGAAAGTCATCAGCGTCAGTGTCCCCGGAAAAGGAGAAAATCCAGGCTACTCTTATGGGTGTGTTTGGGCAGGAGGGGCCCTCCAATCTCAATCACTCAATGGCACGTGCGTACATTGGGAAGATGGCAAATATGCTAGCACTTAACCTCTTCTCTTTTTCTTTTGGGGAAGGAGTAGGATTCTTAGAATCTGTTGCAGCCATCTGCCCAAAATGGAAGGTTCTAAGTTGTACCTATTTTACCAGAGTTACTGTTTTAGTGCTGCATTATGATGTGCTGCAATAGGTTGGAAAAGCTTTGCAGCAAATTGTTGTCCACGCTATACACTCAAGTGCAGGCTACTGATTACATGTGCATCACTGTGCATCACTGTACACTAGCTCTATTTTGTGAGGGTAAAGCAATAGCTATCTACAGGTTTTGGCCCTGAAGACATTTTTTAGAGTGTTTGGCGGCATGCAACAGTAGCCATGTTTGCCATGAAGAAACAACATACAGCTGCAAATATCTTGGGTGAATATAATAGCAAGCTGTCAGAATGGCTGTGACCCAGAGATCTTTGACTTGGACTTGTTGCCATGAACAATTGCAGCAACATGATCAAGACGTGGCAAACAGTGACTATTTCAAGTTCCTGTGTTTGGTGTACTGGTCCATTGGTGTATTGATATGGGAATGTTCGCCAATGGCCTGAGCTCAGCAGGCTGGCAATTAAGTATCTGGCTTTTCCTGTTGTCAGCGTGTCTGCTAAATGTGTGTTCAGTGCAGCTGGAGCAGTTGTTACAGTGAGAAGGACCAGTCTCTTGCCTGAAAAAAAAATGGAGAGATTAACCATGATTAAAATGAACCAATATTTTATACCACCTGATTGGACTGTTCCTGAAACACCACAGGAGGAAGAGGATGATTTTTCAGAATCAGTGTGTTTGCTAACCAACTTCTCGGTGAACCACCTGGGTTTGAGTACGAACTCTACTTCCCGGAATGAGTATGCCAGTGCCACCATAAAACTTTTTACTCATTTCTCCTTGATCTTCTTTCTTTGGAGGTTTGGCTAAGGCACTGTTAGCTGGCCAGGGGTGAGGCCGTCTACTAATGGTGTGGATTGCACTCAATATCCCACGCTTGAAAATGCTGCTGTCCTATTACCAAAGTAGAAACTGCATAACTTTGGTGACGTACACATAGATTTGTGTGTGACTTTTCACATGGACACTTCACACTTTTGGCATATCTGTATTCTTCAGGAATTGTAAAATTTGCAAAACATCTACACTGTCTTACTTCTTTGGATAATTCCTCACATTTGAACTTTATCTGTTTATATTGTTGTGTTGCACAACTTTGACTCTCATTATATTGCTGTGCAATGCCTGTTAAATGTGTATTTTGACCACGGTTGCCTAAAATTGTGTATAGGACAATCTGGCCAGTAATTGACTTGCAAATGTAGTTTTCTGAAGGATACCCAAACATGCATGCCTTCCTTTCCAATAAAATATAAATTATACACATCATACTTAGCCTTTGTTCATGACAACTGTCACTCATGATCTGTGATGGTATATGCAACAAAATGTGCTCCTTCACAGAGCTACCATTCTACCTGGTACCACATTGGTGAGACAAAGCATGGTTTATCTCTGGCATGGACATGTTGGGTGATTGATGTTGCAACACTTACTGACTACCATATGGAACACACTTTGCTGCTGCAAAACACAGGAATACTTTTAGCTGTGCAGCACTGCTCTGCTAAAGAGCATGAGGACAGAAATGTACTATTTAAATGTGGACATGTGGCAAGCCTGGCCTGCCCCTTACATGTAGTACACTGCATCACATTGGATTGCTGCATTGGTTGATTAAATATTTAGAGCCACGGCCCCATGTTGCTCCATGGGTCTGATAACATGATTAATACATGTTTAGGACTCCTTTGAGTTGAGTAGATGTGTGTGACTTAATGTTTACATTATATCAGTTCAAACAGTTCAGTCAATTTGTCTGGAAATGGGCAATATTGCTGAGCCCCACCGACCAGTCATTGTGTGGTAGATGTCTCCTCTATTATCATCTTCCTCCTCCATTTGGTCACTCTCGTCTGGCTCCAAGTCCCGCAGGACATTTGCTCTTACACATATGTTGTGTAGGAATGCACACACAGGAGTTATTTTGCACACATAGAGGGTAATTTAACAGTCTTCCCCAGGCATGTCCAGGGATTGACGCTTTTTGTATACCAAGGGGCCTATTTACAAGCCCCTTGCACCACCGGAAGAAGTGGCGCAATGGCGGCGCAAGGGGCTTGTAAATAAGCTCCAAAATGTCCTTTCTACCACATTCCTAATCCTGATCAGTGCGTGTTTGACCCATTTTTCTGGCTCCATCTGGGGATGTAACAATCTGGACATGACCAGTGGCTGAAATCCGTATTCTTGTCAGCTGAAAGTAGACAAAATACAACTGTTAATGACCTGGACACAATAGTTTTGTTTTTCAAACATATGCATATGATCATACCTTGAAGGGGATTTTGTACGTATATGCCTAGATTTACTAATCATTGATGTCGCTTGAGAATGTTGAGACTGGGATCCTGAATACATTGTGATACTTAGCCCTGATTTCATTTCATTCTATGTAGTTACTGCTGTATGACATGTTTGACAGCATTGTGTTTGTGAGTGTAACAATAATGGATTGATATGCAGTCAATCTGGCCTAAACACAGAACAATACTGGTGATCTACCACATTGGTTACATATGACAATGTGGCTTGATACGTATGCATATGTGTGTACCTAGACTGTCAGTAAGGCTGAGATGTGTGTTTTGTAATGTTGTTATCACATTGGTACACTACACTGACTTTTACACATGACTGGGGCCTATACTTGCATTACATGAAACTAATGGAATGTACAAATACTTAATCCAGTGGTGCTCCACAAACTATGGTCAACATACAAGTATTCTTCCATGTGTGGCACGCCTACTTATGAAAACAAGATTAGTTCACACACCATTATTTTTTTTAAAGTTTAACTGATACGGATATTAGGTACATCACTGAAGAAACACTCATCCCATGTTGCAGTAAGTTTTTCCCACTATGCGCACTTGACACTAGGGGTAAGATATTTGACCACATTGCATAAAAGTGCAGCACAGCAAGTGGCCTTGCTGCCTGCACTGCATCACTGGGAAAGGGCAGCAATACACAGTATTTAAGCCACATGGCACATTCCTGCCTTTTCACCTTGCACTGACACACAAACTGCTGCCTAGAACAAGCACAAGCAAGCTTGAGCCATGGTGCAAATGTGCCTGCATTGCATGCATGATTGTTTTAGTTCAGAAAGGGGCACCTTCTGACATATAAACAATCCTTAGATTCTATTCCTCTATCTATGTGTGGTATAGAATGCAGCACACATAGGAAGTGGTAGTAATTTGGTGTCTTACATCACTTATTATTATTGCTATAAATCACCTAGAAAGAGATATTTATTTTATGCATACCCAGTTTTACCATCTTTGGTACACATGACACATGACACATGTCATCAACCGTAGAAGATGCATGGTTACACCCACACAGTGCCCACAGAAATCCTCCCTTACACACAGTAATGCACCACAGCATTTGTGTTGTATTTCTCCAGATTTTAGATGCTATTCCAAGCCACACAAGTGCCTTTGCATGTCTTTAAATATCTGACTTAGTTGTGTGCATCACACATGCACCATAATGCATGGTGGAAGTATGAGCCTCTCTTCTTGTAGATATGCTCCTAGCTCCATCAACAGACACAGAGAAGGCTGTTTTGTTATACATTTCTATATTTCTGTTGGTATGTTTCATACTTCTGATTTACTTAGCAACATGTAGGCCATTCACATATCAGCCATTCTGGAAGTGCTCATTGAATATACTGTGTTGGAAAATGTAGGAATCATGTGCACTTCCAGGATATTTGTTCAGCACACTGGTGAACATCCCCAGATGGTCCACAATGATCTGAATGTTGATAGAGTAGGTGTGCTTCTGGTTCCTATACAGGTGGAATGCTTTGGCAGGATGAACCAGTTGCACTTGTGTGCTATCCCTTGCACCTAACACAAGGGGAAATCCCTCTTACTTTATTCTGATCATCTTCGCATCTAAATTCATATAAAAATGAGTGTCATTTTTATAAATTGGTGTTGGATTTTGATTTAGAGTCTGTGTTTCGCTTACCAGATCTGTGTTCAATGAATGCTTAACACTGTCCTCTAAAAAGCCTAACTTCTCGCCCACACTACCACAAAAGAGCTTTTAGGGTTATTATTTTAACTCCTTAGCCAATAAGGGCTGCCCTGAACTATCTGCATAGTGTCCCCATACGTTGGTGCACTACATAGATAGTCAGCTTCCGACAATACCTTTCACAGGGGAGTTCTAGGTAAGTTAATGATACCACTTAGGAGTATAACCAATTTCTCCATGTTCTGGAGGTCAGAGCATGTACTCCAAGGTCTGGTTAGCAGGCTTCCATTGTACAAATTAAAAAAAACTTGCAATAAAACCTAGTGAAACAAGGGGGTATTCAAGCAAAGAGGAACATCCTTCTACATTTATTCTGCTCTTTGGGGGATTAAAAGATACCAAATAGCAGTGAAAGAGATGTCTTTTACTCTGGGTGGACTCCATACAGTCATAATTACTTTGTGGTTTATGGGAAGCTGCACTTTACAGTGGAATGCACCTAAGCCAATCTTTAGTTGACTCATTTTATCTGAATTCCTTCATTGTTTTGGTAAACCTTATTCTCTGGCAATCATTTGGAAACCTAATAGATTATTTTTATACCAGGTTGTGGGAAGCTGGTTATTTTGGTTGCATCTGTCTTTCTAGGTGAACTTAATTACCCACTGATGTGGTAAGTTGTATCTTACAGTTTGTTGCACCTTCTCCACTCATTGGTGCACAACAGAGAACCTAGTCATGCCTTTGTTGCAGGGAGCTACACCTTCTTTTGTCTTATGGCTGTTCTGAGGTCGACAATTGGGGCCAGATTTATCAAAAGCTTGCATTGCCATAGGTGATGTAGTGTAATACAAGGGCAACACAAGCCCTTAGGTGAGATTTAGGCCCTCATTACGACCCTGGCGGTCGGGGATAAAGTGGCGGTAATACTGCCAACAGGCTGCGATAACTACCACCAAACTATGACCATGGCGGAAATATCTCCGAAAGACGGCCAATGTACCACACCTACCGCCAGGGCGAAAACAACAGGCACCACAGCAGTAGCTGCCTACAGCCAGGTGGAGGTCAAAGTTCTGCCCATCATAATATGACCAGACAATCCGCCACCTTTTCTGGGGAGATACCAACAACATCAAAATCCAGGCAGAAACACTGCACAGAAATGAAAGGACTCACCATTGGAGACACAGGGAAGATCCACGCCACCATGGAACCAGAACTGCAAGTGTTCCTGATGATAGTCTTCGTCCTGCTCCATCACGAACACCAACGTCAGCGAAGACGACAACTCTGAATACAGATGCCTAGCACACAAGGGGGGGAACGAGAGTGACACACACACACACCATACACACCCCAGACACACACACCAAACACACAACCAGCTGCCCAAGAAAACAATTTAATCCCCATACATCGGCTGAATAATGCAAGGACAACAGGAATTTACTAAAGTGTAATAAGATCAACAAAGTATAAATAATAATGTTGCCAACGCTACAGATATGTACAAATGTACAAAAAAAGGGACACTGCCCAGTCCTCAGTTTGCGTGGGCCACATGGCCACAGGGCAAAGTACAAGGCCCCACTTGTTACCTGCGTCAATACGGAGAGAACACTGCAGGGGCATCAGTTGCCAAATAGGCGGGCACTTTAGGGGGAGGAGAGGAGCACCTCAGCAGGAGGCGCAAACAAGAACACTGGTTCTGGAGGGGGCAGTATGCCCTGTGCTTTGTTCTGGGGAGTGCACAGCCACAGTCTCTAAAGTGGGTGTCTTCCCCATTGGTTCTGGGGGGGCAATATGCCCTGTGCTTTGTCCTGGGGAGTGATACGCCACAGTCTCTTGAGTGGGTGTCTTTCCCACTGGTTTTGGAGGGGAGAGACCGCAAAGCAGGCCATGGGGGCAGCATCACATTGCGTCCGCCGGCAGTGACAGCTGCACTGTGGTGGTGGTGGTAGTGGGAGGCTCCTGCACACCCCATGTACCCTACGATGGCTGCACTGTGGTGGTGGTGGTAGTGGGAGGCTCCTGCACAGCCCCTGCACGCTCTGATGGCTGCACTGCCATGGTTGGTGGTGGGGGCTCTGTCACAGCTCGGGTGCAGGCTCCTTCTCCTACTTGCCTGCTGGTGCAGGCTCCTTCCCCTTTTGGATGGCAGGTGCAGGCTCCTTCCCCTTTTTGTCTGCTGGTGCAGGCTCCTTCCCCTTTCGGATGGCAGGTGCAGGCTCCTTCCCCCTTCTGAATCTGTGGCCTGGAATCCTTTCCACCACAATTGGATGCGGATGGAACTGGGCCCCTGGACTGTGTGGCTGTGGTGCTTAGCTGGGTTCTTGATACCATGGCCATACGTGCAGAATGGGGAGAGGGGATGGGGAGAGGTCAATGGAGGAAAGAAAAAGCTTTTTAGGGACATTGGGGCGGGAAGAGGGAGAAGTAATGGGAGTGGAGGATGAGGGAGTGGTTGTTGGAGGTGTTTGTCTGCTGGATTTGGGTGCAGGTGCATAGGCTGTATGCTGTTGTGAGGTGGATGGCTGTTGGGTGTCTGAGCGCTTGTGTTTGCGTCCTTGAGGAGGGGGGACAGGCACAGGGGACGTGTGCATGGATGTTGTGGAGGTGTCTACCAGTGAGGTGTGTGTTCAGCTTGGTGTGGTGATCCTGGTAGTGCATGTAGGTGTGAGTGTGGACGTAACTGGGTGGGAAATGGAGCAGGATGAGGAGGGGGAGACAGTGGAGATAGTGGAGGTTGTTGTGTCTGCAACTTTATGGTGTTTGTGTGAGTGCCTGTGGGATGAAGTGTGGTGCTTGTGTTTGCCTGTGACACTCTTGGCTGTTGTCTTTTGTGCATGCTCGTCTGGCAGTGTGGTTGTGATGGGTTGGGGTTAAGGAGAATGCAACTGTGAAGTAGAAGTTAGCTGCCATCAGAGAGGAGGCCAGAGCCTGGATCGATCTCTATTGGGCCACCAATCCACTGTGAATATTAGATTGTTGCATCTGGGCTGTCAGCCCCTGGATGGCATTCACAATGGTTGACTGGCATACAGGGATGGAACTCAGGAGGTCCATAGCCTCCTCACTCAGGGCAGCAGGGCTCACTGGGCCAGGGTTTCAGGTGCCTGGGGTGAAGGAGATGCCCACTCTCCTGGGTGATTGGGCACAGGCAACTCGCTGAGGGGTTGCAGGGAGGGTGGTGCTCGTATGGGGGTGCCGGTTGTACCTCTAGCTAGGGTGGTCACAGAAGTGTCCACCACCACAGGGAGCTTCCATCTTTGGAGGTATCAGAGTCTGTATTGTCCCCTCCAGTCTCCGCTGTGGTGCTCCCCTCGCCTTCCATCCCACTGGTGCCCTCGGCGTCAGTGGACTTTGCCTCCAGGGTCCTATGGTGCAGCTCCCTCTTTTGCTGGTGCCTCTGCTCCTCCGCCAGATGATGCTAATGCACATAAGGACAGGATGACAAAACAAGAAAGGGGGGGGGAGAGACAAAGGATACACTAGGTCAATGACTGCAACAACACCACTGTTGGCATAGACAGCACCCTCACACACAGGCAACAGGCCTACGCACTATGCATTGTACCACCACTGATATTGATAGCCACCACGGCATGAGGAGTGGCACACACCACCAACTGCAGCACACCTGGGACCCACGCAGACCTGGCCAGCTGTGGATGCTAACAAGCTAGGTAGGCAGTATTGTCCCTTCAGACCCCTAGCCACCAGAGGACCTACCCTGCTGTCTGGCCTGGCCTAGAGGAACACAAGGACACACAACCACCACCAGGATACCACCCCAACAGGCATAAGTTGTAGTGATAGCCACTGTACTCACCCCATTGTGGCTGTTATGATGCCCTCAAGCACCCATCCAGCTCTGGATAGGCCACTGACAGTAGGCTGCCAGCAGAGGGGTCAGGGTTCGATGGGTACCCCTTCCTTGTTGGGAGGCCATCCCCAGCTGAACCTCGCTGTCTTTCATGCCCAGCGTCCCAGGTCCTCCCACTGTTTGCAACAGTGGGTGCTCCACCTGCCATAGACCTCACGATGGCATGCCATAATCCCTTCTTTTGATGGGCGCTGACCTGCAGAGGCAATACACTCAGGAAAACACCAATAGACCAACAGTCTAGCCAGTTACACTAATGGCCCACCATACCTGTTTATAACACTTTGGAACACACGTAGCCCACCACTCAATGTGTAGCCAGCCAGGAGGGCATCCCTCCCCCCTTACAGGGAGCCATCACACACACCTCCATGCATGCCACATGCATCGTGCCCACAGTGTACTCACCTGTTGGTCTGGAGGCCCATACACCAGTCCGTACTGGGGTAGGACTCCATCCACCAGTCTCTACAGCTCCTCTGAATTGAAGGCTGGAGCCCTTTCCCCAGTCACACGGGCCATGGTAGGTTCCAGACACAGGCCACAGCAGCTCATGCAGTGACGGTCCTCTCATATGGAAGGTCAGGTAACAAGTGAGGAATCAGATAGAAAATGGTGGTCATGTCCTTGGCGGTGCATACCGTTACCGCCGGCGTAGATCACTATTGGCCTCTGTACCCCATAGGGCCCAATTTTAACCAATGAGGAATTGCGCAGTTGTTCCTGACCGCCTTCCGCCATGGCATACAACGTCAGCGGAATTAACTTACTTCCACCTGTCCCCCTCACACAGGACAGGTAGAAGCCATTTCAAGGTCAGGAGGAGCAGCACTATGGAATAATGCTGCATCACAGGAGAAATAGGCACATACGGGAAAATCACACTGATCCATTACATGTTTACGGAATGTAAACTAAAGTTGTGGCTCCATTGTTCAGTTTGTGCCAGCCTCCTCACTCTTTTGTCCCATAGATTTCTACCACTGCAGATGAATAGGAGATGGAGACATACCCCTGTGTACAGACCCCTTGTGGACTTGGCTACACTGGAGGACAGGCACATTATACTCACCTATAAACTGGACAGGGCCACAATCACAGAGCTGTGTGCTCATTTGGAACCTGACCTGATATCTGCTATCCTTCAGCCCACTGGGATCTCCCCTCCTGTGCAATTGCTATCTGTACTCCATTTCCTGGCAAATGCTTCTTTCCAAGTGACAGTGGGATTGGCAACAGGAATGTCACAGCCAATGTTCTCAATAGTGCTGACAAGAGTTTTGTCTGACCTGATAAAACACATGTGCAGCTACATTACTTTCGCCCAGGTTGAGTCAAGGCAGAGTTTTATGCAATGGGACATATCCCCAATATAATTGAGGTGATTGATGGAACACGTATTGCATTTACCCTCCCCAGCCATAATGAACAGGTATTCAGGAATCATAAGAGTTTCCACTCCATGAATGCGCAGATGGTGTGCTTGGTGGACCAGTACATCTCCCACCTCAATGCTAAGTATCCTGGGTCAGTGCATGATGTCTTTTTCATAAGGAATAGCAGCAGCCCAAATGTGATGGGCCTACTACAGAGGCACAGAGTGTGGCTAATAGATGAGCCCTGGTTCCCACCCAGTATATGTTGGTGAATGCCTATGCTGTTGGCCATATGGGATAGTCTGTGGCTAAATGTTGTCCCTCAATATTTGCAGGTGACTCTGATTACCCAAACATATCATGGCTGCTGACTCCTGTGAGGAATGCCAGGACGAGGGCAGAAGAACGTTAAAATGAGACACATGGGTGAACCAGAAGGATAATTGAGAGAACCCTTGGCCTCCTGAAGACCAGGTTCCGGTACCTCCATCAAGCAGGATGATTCCTGTGATACTCACCCGAGAAGGTCTGCCAGATAGTAGTGGCATGCTCCATGTTGCACAACCAGGCCCTCAGACGCCATGTCCCTTTTCTGCAGGAGGAGGAGACTGGAGATGCCCCTGTGGTATCAATGGACCCTGTGGACAGTGAGGAGGCAGAGGATGAGAATGAGGACAACAGCACATCTTCGATCTGCCAATACTTCCAATGACACACAGGTAAGACAATGTAACTTTGCATTTCAATGACTTTGGTTGTAATCTGTATGTCAAAGGCATGTTGATATTTCCCACTTCTATGCCCATTTACTGTTCCCTCTGCCAACTCTTTTTGCTGATATGGGTGATTTGACAAATACTCCTGGTATGATCACTACAGCAAGCTACAGGTCATTAATCTATAACCATTCTATAAACAGTTAATTTGCAATGTTTTTACCTGTTTCAAAAAAATACATATTTGATATACATGACACACTCGAAATTGATTTTTTTCAAAGGGTGTTTATTGAAGTGCTAACATATAGGGGGAAAGTGCAATGGGATGGGGTGTACTTGAGGAAAGTCCAGGGTATTGTTCCAGTCTGTTTTGTATTTTTGTTTTATTTATATTTTGTTTTGTAGCACAGGTGCATTGTCCAAGGTGACATAGCAAGGGGAGCAATGGCAGTTCAAGGTGGACAGGGTGAGTGAGTGGGACACAAGGGGGACAATCAGGAGAGTCTCATTTCCTGGCGGGGTCTTGGCATGTGTCACTGGCTTCTGTCTGGATCACAGGGAATGTTTGTGGGGTGGTTCACCTTCTGCAGAGGGAGGGGGTCTGGTAACCTGTGAGTCCTGTGGTGGGACCTCGTGGCCACTAGCGGCATTGGAAGTGGAAGGCTGTTCAGATGTCTGGCTAATGGCAGGGGCCCGCTGGTGTGAGACTGCCTCCCTCATAATGTTGGCCATGTCTGCCAGCACCCCTCCTGTGGAGATCAAGGTGTTTTGATGGCCTGCAAGTCCTCCCTGATCCCCTGGTTCTGTCCCTCCTACACTTTGTCCAGGATCTGGCCCATCGTGTCCTGGGAATGTTGGTAGGCTCCCAGGATCTCGGAGATTGGCCCCTGTAGAGTCGGTTCCCTAGGCCTGTCCTTCCCTTGGCACACAGCAGTCCTCCCAGTGTCCCTGTCGGCCTGTGCCTCTGTCCCCTGAACCTTGTGCCCACTGCCACTGACCCCAGGTTCCTGATTGTCTTGTGTGCGGGGTGTGGCCTGGGATCCTTATGGAGGTGTACACAGTGCTGATTGACATGTCCCGGAGACAGAGGTATGGGATCGCTGGGTGGGTGCTGTGGTGGTATTTCCTGATGGGGGATGCTCTGTGGTGGTGTGTGAGTGGGCTTGTGTGACCGGCTGTCTAGTGGTCCCTGATGGGCCAGGTAGATCGTCCAGATCCTGAAGACCAGTGTTACTGTCATCACTGTGGGCCTCTTCAGTTGGGGGACTGGATAGTGCTGGCACCTCCTCTCCGGTGACATTGGCTGGGGTACCTGTGGGGATGTAAATGATGTGTTATGGTTGATGTGTATGACATAATGTACATCCCTGGTTTCCCCTCTATGGTTGGTTCTGCCCTGCCAGCTTTCACTTTTGTATGTTAGTTTATGGTGGGATTGTTAGTTCTCTATGCTGTGCATGCTTTAGTGATGAGTGTCCATGCAGGGCTATGAGGGGTGTCCATGCATTGGTATAGCATGCAGGGCTTGGCATTGGGATACGTGAGATGTGATGGTGGAGTGTATGGGATGTAGTGGAGTGATGGGAGTGAGGGTGAGGGTATGTGATGGCATTTATTTAGGGGGGTGATAATAGTAGAGAATTAACTCTCTACTATTATCACCCCCTTCCTGCATCCCATCACATATCCCTACCCTATCCTTACCCCATCACCCCACCACCTCAAATACACCCCACCATCACAACCCACCCATCCCAGTAATCAGCACTGCGTGCAACACCAATGCAGGGACACCACTCACACCCCTCCATGGACACCCATCACCACAGCATGCACACTAGTGGCAATCACGTAGCGAACCAAATCACAACTCACACAAGCCAAAGCTGCCTTGGTAAGAACAACCATAGGGGGGAAAATACCAATGCACAAGATGTCACACGCAGTAACAATAACACTGCATTTACATCCCCACAGGACCCCCACACAACATCACTGGAAAGGAGGTACCAGCAGCATCCAGTCACCCCTGGAAGAGGCCCACAGTGATGACAGCAGCTCTGCACTCCTGGATCAGGATGGCCAATCTGGCCCATCAGGGACCTCTGTACAGTTGGTGACCCAGGTACAGTCCCAAACAACCACAGAGCCTCCCCCCTCAGAAAATACTAGCATAGCACCCACCCAGCGGGCCCATCCCTCTGTCCCCTGGACACCTCAATCAGCAGTGTGTCCACCACTACAGGGACCCCAGGCAACTCCACAAACACAGGACGATCAGGACCCTGGGGTTAGTGGCAGTGGGCACACGGTTCAGGGGACAGAGGCACAGGACAACAGGGAAGGTGGGAGGACTGCTGTGTGACAGGGGAGGACAGTCCCAGGGAACCGACTCTCCACGAGGCACTCACTAACATCCTGGGAGCATACCACCATTCCCAGGATACCATGGGCCAGATACTGGCCAAGTTGCAGGAGACCCAGCGGCTGCAGGAGGGACAGTGCCTGGGGATCAGGGAGAACCTGAGGGACATCCACATCACCCTGGTCACCAATGCAGGGGTGCTGGCAGACATGGTCAACACAATGAGGGAGGCAGTGGTACACCAACGGGCCCCTGACACTAGCCACACTGATGAACAGCCATCCACCTCCGTTGAAGCTAGTAGACAGGAGGCCCAACCACAGGAACAACAGGCCACCAGCATCCCTCCCCCTGCAGAAGGAGAACCGCCACTCAAAAGGTCCCTGCGATCCAGGCAGAAGCCAGAGAACATTGCCAAGACCCCCACCAGTAAATAAGACTCCCCTGAATGTCACCTTTGTGTCTCACTCTGTCACCCTGTCCACCTTGAACTGCCATTGCCCCATTCCCTCTGCCCCCTTGGACAATGCACCTGTGATACCAGAAGACTGGACTCTATCCTGGACATTCCTTCATCATCAACCCAGCCCATTGCAATACCCCCTACACTTATTGTCACATAAATAAACACCCTTGGAACTAATGCCATTATGGGGTCTGTCAATTGATTGAAATATGTAATGAACAGATATGACCACAGCACACAGCGTGCAAAACAGTGATACAAAAAAGCAGTGAATCCAAAGTATGAAGAATCCATCGACAAATAAAGCACATCAATACGTTGTGTTTCTCACAGGAAACAGCTTTTATTTTGAACAGCAGTTTAGTAAGTAGAAATATACGTCCATCAAGCACAGCCAACACGTGTTTCGTCACACAAGTGACTTTTTCAAGGCTGTAAGAAATATATATATACAATATTGTTTCATGTATTAAGAACTGGTCATAAGTAAATAAAAAGTGACTGGGTATATAAAAACGGGTAAGTGATCCCAGAAAGTAGTCCAAAAAAGAATGGTTATACATGGCACCGGAAGTGGTGGAGATATTAGAGTAGACATCCAAGTGAGAAAAGAAAGTAGTCAAAATGTTGAGAGATCCAAAATAGCTGCCAAACAAAACCATATATAACTTGGAAAAGAGACACCTAAAAAGTGTATTAAAAAATGTGTGCATGTGGTATACCGACGTGAAGCGGATGCGCAGTTGCCCAAAGTTAAAAATGAAACCGTAGCAATTGAAGGAAAAGAAAAAGAAAGAATGGGTGTACATGCAAAGGAAGAAGGAGGAAAAGGACTCCAACATACCTAGAGTAAGGGCAGCTTGGAGAAAATTCGGAGTAGGGAAATAGTACTAAAAATACTGCTGGAAAGGAGAAGTGAGAAGACAAAGTCGTCAAAATAGTGGTTGGCAATAGGGTGTAAGAAGGGTAAGGTTCTAATGTAATTACCTGTATATCAAGTAGGTAAATGAGGCCAGTGTTTAAATCATATGTCACGAGGTAGGGAATGTATAAAACAAAACCATAGGTAATGTATTGTGCAACACCTAGGTACGTCCTGGTGTAGTCCTAGAAAAAAATGTGGAGGTAAAGGATAAGATTAAGTATTAAGTCAGGAGATGACGAGTGGTGACTATAACCTATAGAATGTAATGAATAGGCAGAGCGAAGGAAAAGATATGAGAATAAAGTTACAAAAACAAGTGTTGAGGCGGTGACCTAGTCAAAGGGGATAAACCAGAGGTGTATAAAGTAACAACATTAAACTGGTGTGAGAAATGTTTAAATGTGAACATGCTGCTATGTTATGATAACCAGAAAGCAAACATGGAGCTACTGGTCAAAAGCACCACAGAAAGAGATAGAACTAATAAGATGCTTGATTGGCCATGAAAAAAATGTAAAAAGGAATGTTTAAAAATGCAGGGTAGCAAAGCTGAGTGGCGGTCTACAGATCGTCAAATGTGGCTCAGAGCAATGAGCTTGTGACAAGTTAAAATAAATGAATAAGTAAAAATAGGTATGGGAAAACATGCCGGGTAACTAAGTTAGGTGACTGGCTGCAGATCGTCAAGGAAGGCTCAGAAAGGTGAGCTTGTGGCAAGTAAATAAGACTGAAGGGCAGGCAAGAAGAATAAAAAGCGTCTCTAATGTATGGGTTTAATGAAATAGAAGTAAAGGACTAAAAAGCGGGCACTTAGGAGAGGGCTTACCTGGCAAGCAGTGTGCCGTGTAATGTTTGTAGTGTAATGTCAATTAAGATGGCAGTAAAGGAAGAACGCGGTGTTAAATGCTAGGTAGGTAATGAAGATAGAAAAGGGGTTGCCAAATGAGTGGTCACAAAAATAGAGGAAAGTCGCAGATGACTGTACTTAGGAAGCAGTTAGCCGCACTAATGGAAACTCAGAAAGAATTAGGGGAGAGAGACGGTGGCCATGTTGGAAGAGGAAGGGAAAAGTGAAGAGTAATAAAAAATCTACGAAAACAAATGGAAATAAGTAAAGAAAAAGAAAAAGAAAAAAGGGGGGTAAAAGTCATGCATGCAAAGTGGATAATGAGTAACAGGGGTAAGGTGAATCATGCCCCAAGTAAATGTGAAACAAAATGGTAGGAAAATTAATAATTCAAATAACAGGTAGCACCAATATGACATGTATGTCAGTGTAGAAATATTGGAAGCCTTACTAGTTAGGCAAGATACACAATTATTTGGCACGGTATAAAAATAATAATGTGAGAAAGGGATGATTGCACATGCATTGCATATCCTCACATTAACGGTAAGTATGTGTTTAGGATAATGTAACTTTATACCAGTCAAAAAGAGTCATATATATAGTTAAACCAATTAACATTGTTTAGGTCAAAACACAAGGGCGCCAATATTGCAAAGTGGATGTTTCAAATACATTTTAGATGTGATATGAAAGTAAAAAACAATAACGTATAAAGTAGGTACAAAGGCGAGTATTAATGCTTGGATGGTATACAGGAATGATCATTAAACATGTAGGTGTTTCAACTATTAATTAGTGCATGACGGTACCACGTACGGTATTAAAGTACATATAAGAGAAAAATGAAAAAGTGTGTGAGCAATTAGAGATCCCTGTAAGAAGGGTAAAGGGTTGTCAAAGATCAGTAAACAGAGAAACTCATTAGGTTAGAAACATATGCAATTCCCTGTCAACATTCAGACCTTTTTCTACGGCTCGTAATTTAAATTTCCATTTGGCCTCACACTTGCACAGTTCCTTAGTTCTATCACCCAGTCTGAGTGATGTGGATACATGGGTGATGCCATGGAATCTAATGTTGAGAATGTTGGTTTCTTCATGTTGTTAGTTGAAGTGTGTCGCAAGGGGATAGGTGGCATTGTAGTTTCTGATTGCTCTGATGTGTTCTTGTATGTGTTCTATGAGAGGGTGAATTGTGCTACCCACGTAAATGAGTCCACATACACAGATAACACAGTAAACCGTGAATCTAGTGTTACAGTTGATAAATTGTCTAACATGGTAGATAACCCCTGTGTTATAAGTGAATGTCAAAGTTTTATTGAGAGCCAATTGACATGAGACACAGCAACCACATTTGTGGAAACCAATAGGTTTGTTGGGTAGCCAACGTCCGACCCCTGCTGTGTGTAATTGAAGGTGTTTTGTCAATACCAGTACCTAGCCCGGGATCTAGAAGTAGCAGATGCCAATGTTCCTTGAGTATCTGAAACACTAATTTGCTTACAGGATTGAATCTAGTGACAAAATGGGTAACCCTACTTCTGTAGGTGCTAGGTTTCTTATAGCTCTTGATAAGTAAGGAATGCTGTTGTTTGGAAGCTAAACGCTTACTAGCTGTGTGGATTGTATCTTCTGGGTATCATCTGTTACGGAAGCATTGAGCTAAACACTTCATCTCCTGTGTAAATATCTCATCATTGCTGCAATTGCAGCGGGTTCTAAACATTTCGCCATTTGGAATTGCCCTAATCTGGGCAATGGGATGTGCAGTGTGTGCATGGAGGATAGATTTACAGGCAGTTAGTTTTCTAAATAGTCTAGAGGAGATCTTGTCGTTGGTAATGTAAATTTGGAGATTATGGAACTCTATTTGAGCACAGTCTACTTTGTTTGTGAAACCCAAATTGTAGTAATTGGAATTAAGGTGTCCTATGAGTATGTCTAAGTCGTGTCTGTTTCCCGTCCAAATGGTGATCAATATACCTCCCCCAGAAGAGAATGTGTTGAGTAATGTGTGTGGGACATTTTGTCCAGAGATGTAGTTTTTCAAACTGTCCCATGTATAAATTAGCGTAAGAAGGTGAGAATTTAGCTCCCATGACTACCCATTGGCATTGTTGGTACCATTGACCCTCATGAAGAAAGACATTGTTCTCTAGAACTAGTCGTGTAAGGTCAAGTAGCATTTGACTGTGTTCATAAAGCGTGGTGTCTCTATCAGCAAGTGCTAATGAAAGCATGTCAAGACCCCGTTCCAAGGAGATGGATGTGTAGAGGGAATTAACGTCCAAGCTTACAAAGCAACAGTCATCAGTCCAATCTACGTCTTCTAGTTGGCATAGTAAGTCTCTCGTGTCCTGTATGAAAGAAGGTAAACTACATACCAGTGGTTGGAGAAAGGAGTCAATAAACTCTGAAATATGTTCCGTAGGTGAGCTGATGCCTGAGATGATGGGTCTACCAGGGGGGAAGGTCCCAGGTTTG
Source organism: Pleurodeles waltl (assembly GCF_031143425.1). Lineage (NCBI taxonomy): Eukaryota > Metazoa > Chordata > Amphibia > Caudata > Salamandridae > Pleurodeles > Pleurodeles waltl. The sequence continues at coordinate 1,040,283,189 of NC_090447.1, forward strand.
TGAACTTTAGGTAGAATATAGATGCAAGGTGCACGTGCTGTGTTAATGTCTATGTATCTATATTCATGGTCAGAGAAGAGGCACAGGTTTTTCCAATAGGCCAGTCTGGTACCTCTTGCACTGGTGATCCTAGGCAGAGGATTATCAGGTAGATGTGTATAGGCAAGAGTATCGCTCAGTTGTCTGTTGATTTCGGACATATAGTCCAATCTGTCCATAATAACCACATTTCCCCCTTTATCCGCCTCTCTACTTACAATGTCAGTACAAGACAAGAGTTTCTTGAGAGCCTTGAGTTCCGGTGGATTGAGGTTGTTCTTAAGTTTGGGGGCGTGTGTCATAAGTTTATCCTCAAGTGTAAAGAGATCGGTACTAACTACCTTATAGAAGACATCAATGCTGTTGTCGGGAGGTAAGGTAGGTGTGTAGGTGGACTTGGGTCTGAGGCCACTGTCAAGATCTAAATTGGGCTGGATATCTAAGTGAATCAAAAGTTCCTCCAAATCAAGAGTTGGATGTGTCATAGGATCCAAAGTCAAGATAGTATGGATGTCTTGTATGTCTTTAATTGTCCTATTGCAAGAGTGAAGAAGTATGTCAGGGATCATGTTGCGCGCTGGTTTGTCCAAGAAAAACTTTCTAAGTTTCAGGTGACGAATACATTTAAAAAGGTCAACGTGTATGTCGGTAAAGTTAGGTTTAGAAACAGGACAGAAGCCCAAACCTTTTTTCAAAACATTTATTTCATCTTTGGACAAAGTAAGGGTAGACAAATGAATAACCTGAACAGTGTCGTCATCCATAGTAGTTTGGCATAAAGTGGAACTTATGTTCATGTTTTCGGATTTTTCGTAATTAAGCAAGTTGTTACACCCTCCCTTTTGTCTAATGTTGTGTTTCTTCCCCCCCTGCGGGTGGGTTTGGACTTGGATTTGATCTGTTGTAGTTCTGTCGTATACCCCTTCTGTATCACCCCACTTCCTCTATAAAAGATGATGGATGGGTACCCCGGGAGTGGATAAGTCATGTGAAGTTCCTTCAGTAGAGGGGTCTAAACTGTTACTAGAAATATTCGAAATTGATTGAAATGATTGAAATATGTATTTGTTTAACAAACTGTAAACATTGCAATTTAAATGTACAGTTATATATACGTAGGTATGACTTGTAGTGGGTAGCAGTAAACACACCATGAGCCAGAGTGGGGCACAGATATCTGAAAATAGAGATGCCAGAGGGTACAGTAAGTGGCCATGGAATTTGGAAAATCAGGCTGCCATGGACAATGTCCAACACAAAACTGCAAAGGAAGGTGAAGTTACAGTGTCTTACCTGTGTGTCACTGGAGGTACTGTGGAATTATAGTTGTTCTGTTGTCCACATCCTCTGCCTCCTCTTCGTCACTGTTCACAGGCTCCACGCTGCCACACAACCATCTCCAGCCTCATCCTCCTGCAGAAAAGGCACCTAGCGTCTCAAGGCCAGATTGTGCAACATGCAACAATGATCTGGCAGACCTTCTTGGGTGAGTAGCACAGGGATCCACCTCTCAGATGGAGGCACCGGAATCTGGCCTTCAGGAGGCCAAAGGTACACTCAATGATCATCCTTGTTCACCCTAGTGCCTCATTGTAATGTTCCTCTGCCCTTGTCCTGTCATTCCTCACTGGGGTCAGTAGCCATGAGAGGTTGGGGTAACCAGAGTCACCTGTAAATATCGAGGGATACCTTTTAGCCAGACACTCACCCTTAGAGCCAAACGCACACCTATATACCAACAGACACGGGATGGGGACCACAGGGTCACCTGTTAGCCACACCCTGTGCCTGTGGAGTTGAGACATTACATATGGAATGCTGCTTTTCCTTCAAAATAAAGGCATCATGCACAGACCCAGGATACCTTGCATTGACATGGGAGATGTACTGGTCCGCCAGGCACACTATCTGCACATTCAGAGAGTGAAAGCCCTTTCGATTTCTGAACACCTGTTCATTTCTCCAAGGGGGAACAATGCAATATGTGTACCATCAATAGCACCAATGATGTTGAGGATATGTCCCATTGCATAAAAGCCAGCCTTCACTGTGGCCAAATCTTCCATCTGGGGGAATACTATGTATCTGCACATGTGTTTCATCAGGGCAGACAACACTCTGGTCAGCACGTTTGAGAATATAGGCTATGACATCCCTGCTGCCATGGCCACTGTTGCTTGGAAGGACCCACTTGCCAAGAAATGGAGCACTGAAAGGACCTGCACAAGAGGGGGGATACCAGTGGGGTGCTGAGATCAGGTCTGGCTCCAATTGTGCACACAGCTCATGGATTGTGGCCCTATCAAGTCTGTAGGTTATGATAGTGTTCCTGTCCTCCATTGTCGCTAGGTCCACCAGGGGTCTGTACACAGGGTTATGTCTCCATCTCCTATTCATCCTCAGCGGTTGAACTGTAGGGTGAAAAATGGTGAGCAGATGTTCAAATTCAAAGATATCCTCAGCTTAAAATGCTTTGCATTTTTTTTACAGAAACAGTATGTGAACGTGTAGGTCCGTTGATATGCCTATGTCTACAGTGACACAGTTAGGTGGCATGGCCAGTTCCCCCCTGAAATGGCGGCCGCCTGACCTGTGAGGAGGGACAAGTAGAAATTAGATAATTCCGCTGACGTTATGCGCCGTTGCAGGAGGTGGTCGACGACCGCCGTGCAACACCTCATTGGTTATCATTGGGGCCTAATGGTTCCAGGAGCCAATGGTGATGAATGCCAGAGGTGAAGGTACGCACTGCCGCAGTCATGACCGCCATTTTCTATCTGTTCACTCACTTGCTGCCTGACCTTCAACAGCGGAGGACCTAAACTGCAAATGCTGCTGTGACCTGTGTCTGGAAGCAACCATGGCTTGAGTGCCTGGGGAAAGGGCCCCTGCCTTTTCCTCAGAGGAGTTGGAGAGACTAGTGGATGTGGTCCTACCCCAGTACCCCTTACTTTATGGTCTTCCAGATAAACAGGTGAGTACACTGTGAGCACGATGCGTGGGGCATGAATGTATGGAGTGCTGTGTGTGTAAACCTTGTGTAGGGGGGGCTGATGGGTCCTGGCCAGAGTGCTGCATGGTTGGTGGGCAATGTCTGTGTGTAAGGGGAAGGGAGGGATGTGGCGGGCCATGAGTGTAACAGTCCAGACGGTATAACTAATACCTTTTCTTATGTATCTTTTTATGCAGGTCAGCGACCATCAGAAAAAGTCTATTTGGCGTGCCATCGCCAAGGAGGTGCGGACCCTGGGGATCTTTGACAGGCAGAGCACCCACTGTTGCAAATGGTAGGAGGTCCTGCGCCGCTGGGTAAGGAAGTCGGCAGAGGCCCAGCTCGGGATGGCCTCCCAACTGCGAAGTGGTGCCCGTCGTACCCTGATTCCCCTGATGTCCCACATCCTGGTGGTGGCCTATCCAGAGTTGGATGTGCGCTAGAAGGCATCACAGCAGCCACTAGGGGGTGAGTACAGTTTCAGAATCATGAAGTTGCGCACGTTGAGGTGTTACCTGGGTGGTGGATGTGGGTCTGTGGGTCCCCCTAGGCCAGGATGAACATGGCAGGGTAGGTTCCTTGATGGGCAGGATCAGATGCACTCCAACCCCTAAAATGCTAGTGGGCATCTACTACTGGGCAGTGTCCTGTGGGATTTAGGTGTGCTGCTAATGGTGTTAGGCATTATACCCCATGGCCTGGTAACTAGCATTGTAACTGGTATGGCATGGCTTAGTGCATAGGGCCATTCCCTGTGAGTTGTGTACGCCAAAGGTGGTGTTGATGCTGGCATTGACCAAGTGTATCCTCTGTCTCTTCCCCTCCCTTTTTGTTTTGTCACCCCGTCCTTGTGTGCATTAGCATCATCTGGCGGAGGAGCAGAGGCGACACAGGGAGCTGCATCCCACGTGGGCCTGGAGGCCGAATTCACCAACGGTGAGGGCACCAGTGGGACGGAGGGCGAGGGGAGAACCACTGTGGAGAATGGCGGGGACAGTTCTGACAGATACACCTCCTCCGATGGAAACTCCCTGGCGGTGGTGGACACCTCTGTTGCCAACCCAACTACAGATACAGCAGCCATCCCCCGTACCAGCACGGCCCTCCCAGCAGCCCCTCTGTGAGTTGCCCATGGCCGCTCACCCAGGAGAGTGGGCATCTCCTTCGCCCCAGGCACCTCAGACCCTGCCCCAGTGAGCCCTGCTGCCCTCAGTGAGGAGGCTATTGACCTCCTGAGATCCATCTCTGTTGGGCAGTCAACCATACTGAATGCCACCCGGGGTCTAGCAGGGCTTTTGCAACAAACAAATGCATTCCTGGAGGGCATTCACTCTGGCGTGGCTGCCCAACAGAGATCATTCCAGGCTCTGACCAACTCACTGATGGCATCCATTGTCCCTGTCTCTAGCCTCCCACCTCCAACTTCCTCTTCCCAGTCCCATTCCCCTCAACCCCAGCCTATCCAAAGCACATCTTCAGACCAGCATGCACCCAAATCAACACACAGAAGTGGCTCAGGCAAACACATGCACCACACTTCATCTCACAGGCACTCACACAAGCACCATCCAGATGCAGACACACCAACATCCACTGCCTCCACTGTGTCCCCCTCCTCCTCGTTATCCACGTTTCCTCTCCAACCTTGACCTATTCCCTGCCCTTCCCCCTCATCCTTCACTTCAGGCCAGGGTGGACAGAACCCAGAAATGCACCTCAGCCACCCAGTCCACGGCCACTGTAGTTTCTGCAGCTACTGCATGTGTGAGAGGCACCAAGTAGGTACCCGTCAGCACTGCCACTGTGTCTGCACCACCTGCCAAGAGCAAGAACAGGCCACCAGCTAGCAAGGGCAGGGAGGCACCACCAGCTAGCAAGGGCAAGGTGGCACCACCAGCTAGCAAGGACAAGGAGGCACCATCAGCTAGCAAGGGCAAGGAGACACAACCAGTTAGCATAGGCAAGGAGGCACCACCAGTTAGCAAGGGAAAGGAGGCACCACCAGCTGGTAGAAGCAAGGAGGCACCACCAGCTAGCAAGAGCAGGAAGGGAACACCAGCTGGCAAGGCCAGGAAGGGAGCAACAGCTGCCAAGGGCAATGTAAAAGGCACAGATGCCGCAGGAAGGTGGATCTGGTGCCTGGGGCTGGAGCAGCATCCGGGCAAACAACACCAGTAAGGCACTTCAGACTTCCAAGGCTGCAGGGGAAGGGCTGGAGCCTCCCCAAACCACAGGCAGCACTGCCACCTGCACCGCCGCCAGCACCGCCACCGCCACCTGCACCGACACCTGCACCACTGCCAGCAGCACCACTGCCAGGAGCAGCAGCCCCAGTGGGCAGCCATCAGAGGCTGCAGGGGAAGGGCTGGAGCCTCCCCCACCATTGGCAGCACCGCCACCTGCACCGCTGCCAGCACCGCCAACTGCACCGCCACCTGCAACACTGCCACCAGCACCACCAACTGCACCGCCACCTGCAACACTGCCACCAGCACCACTGCCAGCAGCAGCAGCCCCAGTCAGCAGCCATCCGAGGCTGCAGGGGAAGGGCTGGAGCCTCCCCCCACCACTGACAGCACCACCGCCAGCCACGCAACTGCCACCACTGAGCAGCAGTCTCCACCGGTGAGCAGTGTGTAGTTGTGACTACGTGGGCTATAGTGCATCCTGGCCCCTGCAACAACTGTATGTGTACCACCCAGGCGAGGGACTGTGACCTTGCACCATCCAGGATCTTGCACTCCCCAGGACCAAGCAGTGGGCAAACCACCCACTAGAGAGACTGTAGCTTTGCACTCCCCAGGACCAAGCAGTGGGCAGACCAGCCACTAGAGAGACTCTGGCCTTGCACTCCCTAGGACCAGGCAGTGGGCAAATTACCCACTTGAGAGACTGTGGTTTTGCACTCCCCAGGACATCGCAGAAGGCATGTAGCCCCCTCCAGGAGCAATGCCGTTGTACCATCTTCCGGCTGAAGTTCCCCCCGCTCCCCTTCCCCCTGAGGTGCCTGTATATCTTCGACCTGATGGCCCAGTAGTGTTCTCTCTGTATTGAGGCAGAAGTCTAGTATGGCCTTTGCCTATGTGTTATGGCCCTGTGGGCCAGGGACATTTTGGACTGGGCATTGTCTCTCGATTTGTATACCTTGTAGATACTGTTTTGTGCTTTAAGGATGTATTTATCTAAATTTGTATTATTACACTGGCTTTACTTACTTACTTTTGTCCTTGCGTTATTCCTGAGGGTTACGGGGTGGATATGTAATGTTCTTGCATCTGTTTGTGTGTATGGTGTTGGGGGTGGGGGATGTTGCGTGTTGGGTGTTCGTGTCACCCTCTTTTTCCTCCCCCCCTCCTTTGTGTGCTAGGTGCGGTACTCACCGTGGTCGTCTTCGCCAACGTTCGTGTTCCTGGTGTAGGAGGAGGTAGACCAGCATGGGAAATATGTGCAACTCGGGCTCCATGCCGTCACGGTTTTTCCTTGAGTATTGAGAGGTGAGTCTTTTCCCTTCTGTGTACTGTTTCTGCTGTGCTTTTGATGGTGTTGATACCGCCCCGGAAAAGGTTGCGGATTGGTCTCTCATAATACAGTGGGTGGTACATTGTCTTCCACCTGGCTGTTGGCGGTTGGACACAACCATTTATGATAGGCAAGGAGGCACCACCAGTTAGCAAAGGAAAGGAGGCACCACCAGCTGGCAGAAGCAAGGAGGCACCACCAGCTAGCAAGAGCAGGAAGGGAACACCAGCTGGCAGAAGCAAGGAGGCACCACCAGCTGCCCAGGGCAGGAATGGAACACCAGCTGGCAGACACAAGAAGGCACCACCAGCTGGCAAGGCCAGGAAGGGAACAACAGCTGCCAAGGCCAATGTAAAAGGCACAGATGCCGCAGGAAGGTGGATCTGGTGCCTGGGGCTGGAGCAGCATCTGGGCAAACAACACCAGTAAGGCACTTCAGCCTTCCAAGGCTGCAGGGGAAGGGCTGGAGCCTCCCCCCACCACAGGCAGCACTGCCACCTGCACCGCCGCCAGCACCGCCACCTGCACCGCCACCTGCACCACTGCCAGCAGCACCACTGCCAGCAGCAGCAGCCCCAGTGGGCAGCCGTCAGAGGCTGCAGGGGAAGGGCTGGAGCCTCCACCACCATTGGCAGCACCGCCACCTGCACCGCTGCCAGCACTGCCAACTGCACTGCCACCTGCAACACTGCCACCAGCACCACTGCCAGCAGCAGCAGCCCCAGTCAGCAGCCATCCGAGGCTGCAGGGGAAGGGCTGAAGCCTCCCCCCACCACTGACAGCACCACCACCAACCACGCAACTGCCACCACTGAGCAGCAGTCTCCACCGGTGAGCAGTGTGTAGTTGTGACTACATGGGCTATAGTGCATCCTGGCCCCTGCAACAACTGTATGTGTACCACCCAGGCGAGGGACTGTGACCTGGCACCATCCAGGATCTTGCACTCCCCAGGACCAAGCAGTGGGCAAACCACCCACTAGAGAGACTGTAGCTTTGCACTCCCCAGGACCAAGCAGTGGGCAGACCAGCCACTAGAGAGACTCTGGCCTTGCACTCCCTAGGACCAGGCAGTGGGCAAATTACCCACTTGAGATACTGTGGTTTTGCACTCCCCAGGACTCCCCAGGACATCGCAGAAGGCATGTAGCCCCCTCCAGGAGCAATGGCGTTGTACCATCTTCCGGCTGAAGTGCCCCCCGCTCCCCTTCCCCCTGAGGTGCCTGTATATCTTCGACCTGATGGCCCAGTAGTGTTCTCTCTGTATTGAGGCAGGAGTCTACTATGGCCTTTGCCTATGTGTTATGGCCCTGTGGGCCAGGGACATTTTGGACTGGGCATTGTCTCTCGATTTGTATACCTTGTAGATACTGTTTTGTGCTTTAAGGATGTATTTATCTAAATTTGTATTATTACACTGGCTTTACTTACTTACTTTTGTCCTTGCGTTATTCCTGAGGGTTACGGGGTGGATATGTAATGTTCTTGCATCTGTTTGTGTGTATGGTGTTGGGGGTGGGGGATGTTGCGTGTTGGGTGTTCGTGTCACCCTCTTTTTCCTCCCCCCCTCCTTTGTGTGCTAGGTGCGGTACTCACCGTGGTCGTCTTCGCCAACGTTCGTGTTCCTGGTGTAGGAGGAGGTAGACCAGCATGGGAAATATGTGCAACTCGGGCTCCATGCCGTCACGGTTTTTCCTTGAGTATTGAGAGGGGAGTCTTTTCCCTTCTGTGTACTGTTTCTGCTGTGCTTTTGATGGTGTTGATACCGCCCCGGAAAAGGTTGCGGATTGGTCTCTCATAATACAGTGGGTGGTACATTGTCTTCCACCTGGCTGTTGGCGGTTGGACACAACCATTTATGATAGGCAAGGAGGCACCACCAGTTAGCAAAGGAAAGGAGGCACCACCAGCTGGCAGAAGCAAGGAGGCACCACCAGCTAGCAAGAGCAGGAAGGAAACACCAGCTGGCAGAAGCAAGGAGGCACCACCAGCTGCCAAGGGCAGGAATGGAACACCAGCTGGCAGACACAAGAAGGCACCACCAGCTGGCAAGGCCAGGAAGGGAACAACAGCTGCCAAGGCCAATGTAAAAGGCACAGATGCCGCAGGAAGGTGGATCTGGTGCCTGGGGCTGGAGCAGCATCTGGGCAAACAACACCAGTAAGGCACTTCAGCCTTCCAAGGCTGCAGGGGAAGGGCTGGAGCCTCCCCCACCACAGGCAGCACTGCCACCTGCACCGCCGCCAGCACCGCCACCTGCACCGCCACCTGCACCACTGCCAGCAGCACCACTGCCAGCAGCAGCAGCCCCAGTGGGCAGCCGTCAGAGGCTGCAGGGGAAGGGCTTGAGCCTCCACCACCATTGGCAGCACCGCCACCTGCACCGCTGCCAGCACCGCCAACTGCACCGCCACCTGCAACACTGCCACCAGCACCACTGCCAGCAGCAGCAGCCCCAGTCAGCAGCCATCCGAGGCTGCAGGGGAAGGGCTGAAGCCTCCCCCCACCACTGACAGCACCACCGCCAGCCACGCAACTGCCACCACTGAGCAGCAGTCTCCACCGGTGAGCAGTGTGTAGTTGTGACTACATGGGCTATAGTGCATCCTGGCCCCTGCAACAACTGTATGTGTACCACCCAGGCGAGGGACTGTGACCTTTCACCATCCAGGATCTTGCACTCCCCAGGACCAAGCAGTGGGCAAACCACCCACTAGAGAGACTGTAGCTTTGCACTCCCCAGGACCAAGCAGTGGGCAGACCAGCCACTAGAGAGACTCTGGCCTTGCACTCCCTAGGACCAGGCAGTGGGCAAATTACCCACTTGAGATACTGTGGTTTTGCACTCCCCAGGACATCGCAGAAGGCATGTAGCCCCCTCCAGGAGCAATGGCGTTGTACCACCTTCCGGCTGAAGTGCCCCCCCGCTCCCCTTCCCCCTGAGGTGCCTGTATATCTTCGACCTGATTGCCCAGTAGTGTTCTCTCTGTATTGAGGCAGGAGTCTAGTATGGCCTTTGCCTATGTGTTATGGCCCTGTGGGCCAGGGACATTTTGTACTGGGCATTGTCTCTCGATTTGTATACCTTGTAGATACAGTTTTGTGCTTTAAGGATGTATTTATCTAAATTTGTATTATTACATTGGCTTTACTTACTTACTTTTGTCCTTGCGTTATTCCTGAGGGTTACGGGGTGGATATGTAATGTTCTTGCATCTGTTTGTGTGTATGGTGTTGGGGGCGGGGGATGTTGCGTGTTGGGTGTTCGTGTCACCCTCTTTTTCCTCCCCCCCTCCTTTGTGTGCTAGGTGCGGTACTCACCGTGGTCGTCTTTTGCCAACGTTCGTGTTCCTGGTGTAGGAGGAGGTAGACCAGCATGGGAAATATGTGCAAATCTGGCTCCATGCCGTCACGGTTTTTCCTTGAGTATTGAGAAGTGAGTCTTTTCCCTTCTGTGTACTGTTTCTGCTGTGCTTTTGATGGTGTTGATACCGCCCCGGAAAAGGTTGCGGATTGGTCTCTCATAATACAGTGGGTGGTACATTGTCTTCCACCTGGCTGTTGGCGGTTGGACACAACCATTTATGATAGGCAAGGAGGCACCACCAGTTAGCAAAGGAAAGGAGGCACCACCAGCTGGCAGAAGCAAGGAGGCACCACCAGCTAGCAAGAGCAGGAAGGGAACACCAGCTGGCAGAAGCAAGGAGGCACCACCAGCTGCCAAGGGCAGGAATGGAACACCAGCTGGCAGACACAAGAAGGCACCACCAGCTGGCAAGGCCAGGAAGGGAACAACAGCTGCCAAGGCCAATGTAAAAGGCACAGATGCCGCAGGAAGGTGGATCTGGTGCCTGGGGCTGGAGCAGCATCTGGGCAAACAACACCAGTAAGGCACTTCAGCCTTCCAAGGCTGCAGGGGAAGGGCTGGAGCCTCCCCCCACCACAGGCAGCACTGCCACCTGCACCGCCGCCAGCACCGCCACCTGCACCGCCACCTGCACCACTGCCAGCAGCACCACTGCCAGCAGCAGCAGCCCCAGTGGGCAGCTGTCAGAGGCTGCAGGGGAAGGGCTTGAGCCTCCACCACCATTGGCAGCACCGCCACCTGCACCGCTGCCAGCACCGCCAACTGCACCGCCACCTGCAACACTGCCACCAGCACCACTGCCAGCAGCAGCAGCCCCAGTCAGCAGCCATCCGAGGCTGCAGGGGAAGGGCTGGAGACTCCCCCCACCACTGAGAGCACCACCGCCAGCCACGCAACTGCCACCACTGAGCAGCAGTCTCCACCGGTGAGCAGTGTGTAGTTGTGACTACATGGGCTATAGTGCATCCTGGCCCTTGCAAAAACGGTATGTGTACCACCCAGGCGAGGGACTGTGACCTTGCACCATCCAGGATCTTGCACTCCCCAGGACCAAGCAGTGGGCAAACCACCCACTAGAGAGACTGTAGCTTTTCACTCCCCAGGACCAAGCAGTGGGCAGACCAGCCACTAGAGAGACTCTGGCCTTGCACTCCCTAGGACCAGGCAGTTGGCAAATTACCCACTTGAGATACTGTGGTTTTGCACTCCCCAGGACATCGCAGAAGGCATGTAGCCCCCTCCAGGAGCAATGGCGTTGTACCATCTTCCGGCTGAAGTGCCCCCCCGCTCCCCTTCCCCCTGAGGTGCCTGTATATCTTCGACCTGATGGCCCAGTAGTGTTCTCTCTGTATTGAGGCAGGAGTCTAGTATGGCCTTTGCCTATGTGTTATGGCCCTGTGGGCCAGGGACATTTTGGACTGGGAATTGTCTCTCGATTTGTATACCTTGTAGATACAGTTTTGTGCTTTAAGGATGTATTTATCTAAATTTGTATTATTACATTGGCTTTACTTACTTACTTTTGTCCTTGCGTTATTCCTGAGGGTTACGGGGTGGATATGTAATGTTCTTGCATCTGTTTGTGTGTATGGTGTTGGGGGCGGGGGATGTTGCGTGTTGGGTGTTCGTGTCACCCTCTTTTTCCTCCCCCCCTCCTTTGTGTGCTAGGTGCGGTACTCACCGTGGTCGTCTTTTGCCAACGTTCGTGTTCCTGGTGTAGGAGGAGGTAGACCAGCATGGGAAATATGTGCAACTCGGGCTCCATGCTGTCACGGTTTTTCCTTGAGTATTGAGAGGTGAGTCTTTTCCCTTCTGTGTACTGTTTCTGCTGTGCTTTTGATGGTGTTGATACCGCCCCGGAAAAGGTTGCGGATTGGTCTCTCATAATACAGTGGGTGGTACATTGTCTTCCTCCTGGCTGTTGGCGGTTAGACACAACCATTTATGATAGGCAAGGAGGCACCACCAGTTAGCAAAGGAAAGGAGGCACCACCAGCTGGCAGAAGCAAGGAGGCACCACCAGCTAGCAAGAGCAGGAAGGGAACACCAGCTGGCAGAAGCAAGGAGGCACCACCAGCTGCCAAGGGCAGGAATGGAACACCAGCTGGCAGACACAAGCAGGCACCACCAGCTGGCAAGGCCAGGAAGGGAACAACAGCTGCCAAGGCCAATGTAAAAGGTACAGATGCCGCAGGAAGGTGGATCTGGTGCCTGGGGCTGGAGCAGCATCTGGGCAAACAACACCAGTAAGGCACTTCAGCCTTCCAAGGCTGCAGGGGAAGGGCTGGAGCCTCCCCCCACCACAGGCAGCACTGCCACCTGCACCGCCGCCAGCACCGCCACCTGCACCGCCACCTGCACCACTGCCAGCAGCACCACTGCCAGCAGCAGCAGCCCCAGTGGGCAGCCGTCAGAGGCTGCAGGGGAAGGGCTTGAGACTCCACCACCATTGGCAGCACCGCCACCTGCACCGCTGCCAGCTCCACCAACTGCACCGCCACCTGCAACACTGCCACCAGCACCACTGCCAGCAGCAGCAGCCCCAGTCAGCAGCCATCCGAGGCTGCAGGGGAAGGGCTGGAGCCTCCCCCACCACTGAGAGCACCACCGCCAGCCACGCAACTGCCACCACTGAGCAGCAGTCTCCACCGGTGAGCAGTGTGTAGTTGTGACTACATGGGCTATAGTGCATCCTGGCCCTTGCAAAAACTGTATGTGTACCACCCAGGCGAGGGACTGTGACCTTGCACCATCCAGGATCTTGCACTCCCCAGGACCAAGCAGTGGGCAAACCACCCACTAGAGAGACTGTAGCTTTGCACTCCCCAGGACCAAGCAGTGGGCAGACCACCCACTAGAGAGACTCTGGCCTTGCACTCCCTAGGACCAGGCAGTGGGCAAATTACCCACTTGAGAGACTGTGGCTTTGCACTCCCCAGGACATCGCAGAAGGCATGTAGCCCCCTCCAGGAGCAATGGCGTTGTACCATCTTCCGGCTGAAGTGCCCCCCTGCTACCCTTCCCCCTGAGGTGCCTGTGTATCTTCGACCTGATGGCCCAGTAGTGTTCTCTCTGTATTGAGGCAGGAGTCTTGTATGGCCTTTGCCTATGTGTTATGGCCCTGTGGGCCAGGGACATTTTGGACTGGGCATTGTCTCTCGATTTGTATACCTTGTAGATACAGTTTTGTGCTTTAAGGATGTATTTATCTAAATTTGTATTATTACACTGGCTTTACTTACTTCCTTTTGTCCTTGCGTTATTCCTGAGGGTTACGGGGTGGATTTGTAATGTTCTTGCATCTGTTTATGTGTATGGTGTTGGGGGGGGGGGGATGTTGCGTGTTGGGTGTTCGTGTCACCCTCTTTTTCCTCCCCCCCTCCTTTGTGTGCTAGGTGCGGTACTCACCGTGGTCGTCTTCGCCAACGTTCGTGTTCCTGGTATAGGAGGAGGTAGACCAGCATGGGAAATATGTGCAACTCGGGCTCCATGCCGTCACAGTTTTTCCTTGAGTGTTGAGAGGTGAGTCTTTTCCCTTCTGTGTACTGTTTCTTCCGTGCTTTTGATGGTGTTGATACCGCCCCGGTAAAGGTGGCGGATTGGTCTCTCATAATACAGTGGGTGGTACATTGTCTTCCACCTGGCTGTTGACGGTTACCGCTGCGATGCTTGTTGCAACCGCCGTGGTGGTCGGTGTGTTAAAGTGGCTGTCTGTGTTGGTGGTTTCCGCCATGGTCATAATTCATTTTTTTTTACCGCCCGCCTGTTGGCGGTATTACCGCTGCTTTATTACCCACCGCCAGGGTTGTAATGAGGGCCTTATTCCTAAAATAAGATTTAAAAAACTGTGTACAATCAAAGCACTAAAAATGTTTTGTAAATATTATGGTTGGAGCCTAATTGCTTACTTTTTTGATCTGTATTTCACATCAGAGGTTTGAACTATAGATGGATGTATGTTGGAGGCTTTCACATGCTCTTGTAGTATAGAGTTCCGTGCATGTGTTAGAGTTAACAGCTCCATTGCAAATGTGAGTTAATCTTGGGGCAAATGGAAGTAAACAGAGGGGGGTGACAGGGATGAAGGGATGGGGTATGGTCTATGTCAGTTTGCCACAACCATCATCATGTGACTGTGGGAGGGAAGGCTGAGGTACTAGGGACACAAGAGAGGGGTAGATGTGGGGTACACTGGTCGGGGTGTGGAGAGGAAGGAAAAGGGGAGGGCAGATACTCTGTTGCATCTGTGCGTATGAATATGGCCGTGTGGGGGCAGGGAGGGGGACATACAGATGGGAAAAAGGATGTATGAGGGAGATGTCTGTGATCAACACAAATTGTCATGGAGGAAGGGTACCCAGGTTTGAAGAAATACTTCAGTTTGATCCTGTAGGTTATATATCATTTGTTGATGAGAGGCTGTTTGGTACACTGCCATGAGCCATCCATCATGGGAGGGTGAGTGTGGCTGAGTATGAGTGTCAGAGGATGCACATCTTGGCTGTGAAGAGTGCTGTATGCAAAAGGTGAATTTATTGACAAGAGAGATTTGGGACCTCCCCTGTGTCATGTAAGATAATCAGGGGTTGAACGAGAGGGGACACAACTGGTATGGTTTCTCTTATCGTGTTCCCCACCACATCCCAATAATGATGGATGGATGGACAGTTGTAAAGATTGTGCATTAGGTCACACTGAGGATGAAGACAATGCCAACAGTTCGCAAGAGGCAGGGATGCAGGGATGCAGCTTTCAATTACATGAGTATCCAGTGCCAATCATGTAGGGTTTTGAAAAGACAAACTTTCATCCAAGCCTCATGCATGCCATGATTGTGTGCCTCCACTAAGTTGGATAAATCCTCCATTTCATAGTCCATCTGTAGCTTTGCCTGCTACCTTGTGTGAAGGGTGCTGAAGAGGGGTATGGAGAATAAATGGTGGTTCACCAGGCTATAGAAGCCCAACGTCACACCTCGGAAGGCGCCCCATGTCCTGAGGTAGGAGAGCATGGGGGAGGACTGGTGGGTCCATGGATGAGCTCCTATATGGCAGTTTCAGGCAGTGTTAGAGCTATAGATATCTCCATGATTGTTGCAGTGAGAGGCCGTGCTCGTCATGGTGGGCTGTAAAGGGCTGCCATTATCCAAGTGCTGACCCAGGTGGGAAATGCCCACTGATCGCCAACTGTCCCAGTTAATTACCTAGCCCCTGATTAGCAAACTGCCATTGCCCACACCTGACACACATCCACAACACTTTAAAACACACACATACACACCCCATAGTCCTTTGCAATGCCAATAGCACAACAGATATTGACACCACAACAAGAATACACTGAAGTAACCATCACACAAGTCACACGCACAAAAACACCACCAAAATTCACACATTGCTCAACCACCATCACAAGCCACACACCAAACCACACAACAGCA
This sequence comes from Pleurodeles waltl, assembly GCF_031143425.1. Classification (NCBI taxonomy): domain Eukaryota; kingdom Metazoa; phylum Chordata; class Amphibia; order Caudata; family Salamandridae; genus Pleurodeles; species Pleurodeles waltl. Next base: position 1,040,298,546 of record NC_090447.1, read on the forward strand.
CCTTCACTAATACACCTACAACACACCACCCACAACACACACCATGGCACCCCCTAAGCACCCCCACTTCACAGACAGGGAGCTAAGGACCATGGTGGATGAAATACTCAGGGTCGAGCCACACCTATTCAGGGCATAGGTGCAACAGACACCCTTGGCCAGGAAGATGGAGCTATGGAAGAGTATAGTCAACAAGGTCAACTCCATGGGAAGCCATTCACACACAAGGGATGACATCAGGAAGTGATGGAACGACCTGCACCAGAAGGTTTGTTCCATGGCATCCAGGCACAACATCGCCATACAGAAGACTGGTGGTGGTCCCCACCTCCTCCCCCTGAATACACCGACTAGGAGGAGAAGGTCCTGGCTATCCCGCACCTGGAGGGCCTAACTGGACACACTAGAGGACTGGACTCGGGTAAGTCAACTCCAAAACTTTAACAGTCACCACACCTATAATGCATGTATCACCCCATCCCTCTCACTACCACGAGGACCCTATCCCCTACCCAGTCCACAACACCCACACACTCACATCCAGTCCCCTGTGCACAGTCACCAACCCATGCATGTAATCCCAGTAGCACTACAACACCCACATTGCACCACCACCCCCTCAATTACTGCATCAAAATGTACCGGGCACAAGGGACCTTACATGACACTACATGGCAATTCAACCACCACTTACTGCTGACCAGTGCTGCAATTGACAAGAAATTGCAGGACACCCACATCTCTATCTCTCACACACAGGCACCACCACCAATGCCACCCAGACGGAGATGTCAAGGAGTGCCAGTCCTCCACCTGAAGATGACGGCCCCACTCAGGAGAGTGCAGAGGGATGTCTGAACACAGAGGAAATCCCTGGGCCATCCTACACCCCTGGACAGTCAACCTCCATAATCCCTACCCAGGACACCACTCAACCACCACTATCAGCTCTGGCCAAACGACTCCACGCCAGTGTCACCAGGCCACGGACTGGCTGCCCACTTGTACAGAGGCCCGAGTCTTTACCCACCACCAGGCAGGATGATGAAGAGCAAACAACAAGTGGGACTGCAAGACCTGTGCAGGGGACACAAGCACAGGGGGCTAGGGACAGTGGGAGGGCATCAGGTGCCCAGGGGGGTGGCCAAGGAGGGATGCTGCTGCCCAAGAGGTGTTTCTGAGGTGTTTCTGAGGTCCTGGGGCATACCACCATTCCCAAGACTGTATGGGACAGATCCTGGCCATCTTGGAGCAGAATCAGAGGCTACAGGTAGCACACCACCAGGAGGCAATGGAGCAATGGAAACAGCTCAATACCACCATGGCCTCCATTGCAGGGGTGCTGCAGTGCCAGACAAACATCCAGCCACCTGCAGGCCCCTTACACTCACCAGGACACTGTCCTGCCATCTACATCTGCTGCATCTATTAGACTGATGGCACTGTCAGAGGACTCACAGGAAACCAGCACCCCTACCCCTGCAGCCCAGCTTTACCCTCGCAAACATACCCTCTGTCCCAGACATCCCACTGAAATACCAGCCAAGACCAAGTCCAGCACCAGGAAGTGACTCTGCCCTGAACTGTCTCCCTTGTGTGCCACTGAGCTACCCTGTTGACATGCCATTACCATCTCACCATCTATAACCCTGTGTAAACAACAGCTGAGCATAAGTACCTGAGTATGTTCTTTACCATGTGCCCACTCCCTTCCACTGTCCCAAACTCATGGATGTTTTTGACTTGGAATAAATACACCTGTGCACTCAAAATATCTGTCCTTAATCAATGTGAGCTATCAATTGTGAATGTGAATGAATTAGCCAGTTACCATCATAATGCCGCTTTTATTGCAGGAGGGGTTCTAACAGACTGTAGTGTCTGAAGTATGTCACACTGAATATTGCATTGCGTTAACTGGCATCTGCCACTTCAGTCATGATTTGGCCTTCTCACTAATAAAGGACACCACAGTACTTACACCATGAGTCAGCTTGCAACAATGCAGTGAAGCCATCAGCATCATAGGAAATGTACCTGAGAGTCACTGGAAGTATAGCCTGATTAGCTGGGTCCTGAAGGTGATGACTTCCCCCTCTTCTTCACCATCACTCTCATCCCTCCTCTGAGGTGGCAGGGCTGGTTGGACAGCATCCTCCTATCCAGAAGTGGGATAGCTTTCCTAACATCCAAGTTGTTCAGCATGCAGGAGGCCACCACTATCTTACACACCTTGTCAGGGATATAGCACAGGGATCCTCCAGAGAGATGGAGGCAACAAAATATTTCTTTCAGGCGTCCTATTGTCCGCTCAATCACCCTCCAAGTACTACCATGTGCCTCACTATAATTCCTTTCTTCATCTGTCCTAGGATTTCTCACAGGTGTCAGGAGCCATGGCATGTTGGGGTAGCCAGAATCCCCTGCAAAAATGGGCGAAAGATGGTGGAAACACACAACAATTTACTTGCATACAACCTTTCTGTCAGCTTTGCAACTGATACAGTGTCGTAAATGCTCACCTATGAGCAAAGCTCGGTCTCCCTGTAGTTCTCTCATCAAGTGCGGCACACTGCTGTTTCTCAGGACAAATGAATCATGGACTGATCCTAGGAAGCTTGCATTGACATGTGAAATGTACTGATCAGCAGTACACACCAATTGGACATTCATGGAGTGATAGTTTTTACAATTCTGAAAAACCTGTTCATTTACTCTTGGGGGTATGAGGGCTATGTGGGTACCATCAATGGCACCTATCTCATGGGGGATATTTGCAGAGGCATACAATCCTGATTTGATGGTGGTGAGACCAGCCCTTTGGGGAAACTGGACATAACTTTGCAAGTGTTGGACAAATGCATTCAGGAAATTGTGCAGGATGTGGCTGAACATTGTCTGAGATACCCCTGCAGTCAGGGAAACATCCTTTTTTCCGACTTTATTTTTCCGAAAGTCGTGGTTAACGAAAGCGCAACAACGCTTTTTTTACCCACGACTCCGTTTTTTTGTGCCTTAACTATGTATGTTCTGAACAACGAACATGCGTGGTTAAGGTACAAATAAGGGAGTTGGCAAAGGTAAGTGGTGGGTTTAGGTTTTGGGGAGGGGATTGGGGGTCAGGGGGTTTTAGGTTTTGGGGTGGGGTTGGGGGGTCGGGCATTTTTGGTTTTGGGGAGTGGGTGGAGGGTCAGGAGGTTTTAGGTTTTGGGGTGGGGTTGGGGGGGTGTGGCGTTTTTGGTTTTGGGGAGTGGGTGGGGGGTCAGGGGGTTTTAGGTTTTGGGGTGGGGTTGGGGGGGTGGGGCATTTTTGGTTTTGGGGAGTGGGTGGGGGGTCAGGGGATTTTAGGTTTTGGGGTGGGGTGTTTTTGGTTTTGGGGAGTGGGTGGAGGGTCAGGGGGTTTTAGGTTTTGGGGTGGGGTTGGGGGGGTGGGGTGAGGGATGTAGGGTGAATGGTGCCTATTGCTAATGCTTTTATCAGGAATGCCTTTACAACGAAATATCGTTGTTAAGGCATTCGTGGTAAAATCATTAGTAGTAGCAACGAGGTCGGTGTTCCGACCTCGTTGTTAAGGCAGTAGTTGTTTTTGAAGTCGTTGTTTCATCGTACAATCCTGCAGTCATGCCCACTGTTACTTGGAATGAGCCTGTGACCAGAAAATGGAGCACAGATAGTACCTGCACAGTTGTAGGTATGGCATGGTGATTACTATTATCTGGCTTCATAACAGGATCCATTTCTACACAGAGGTCAAGGATTGTAGCTTGATTAAGTCGATAAGTTATGATGATGTGATGTTCCTCCATGGTGACCAGATTTACCAGGGGTCTGTAAACAAATGGGGCTCTCCCTCACCACATGGGTCTGTACCTACGGGTGAGGAAAGAACACATCTTGAGTTTGGACATACACTTGCATCACATGGTGAGACATTTCATGTTTTAAATTCGAGACATATGTAATGCACACAAACACAAAGAATAAGGTAATCCTGTCAGGCTAATGTGCGGTGAGGTGTCTCAGTCATAATGGCATCACTGTGTAGACACACTTCCCACCATGATTACATGTGGGAAACAGTACTCATGTCAGTACTCAACCCGAAGGGGATAGGGAATGGGACAATGAATGAGGCCCACGGCCGGGCTATGGAGGCGTGGTGAATGCAAAATGTCAGCCTCCTGCCATACAGGTAGTGTAGTGTGAAAGTGACTTCATTCCACTGGCGTAACTCGTCATGGCGGTAGAAGGTGTTCACCGCCGTGCACCTGATCATTTGATAACATGGTTGTCAATGGGGAACCTGGGCCAATCATGATCCCCGACGGCGGTGACGGTACACACTGTCATGGTATCTACTTCCATTTTACAGTCCCTTGACACTTGACTCCTGGACAACGAGAAGGGAAGAACTCCACTGCGTGTGCTGCTGTGTCTTGATTATGGTCCCTGGATTCACCACAGAGGAGCTGCAGAAGCTGGTGGACAGGGTCCTACCCCTGTATGCCAAGCTGTATGGGTGACCAGAGGAGCAGGTGAGTTGCTATTTGTCCTCCTTAGATATGTGTGAATACGTCAGATGCCTGTATGCGTTTTTGTTCACTGTGTGAATGCTCACCAGTAGTGTGTCTGGCAGTTTTTGGCTTGAAATTTGTCCATATGTATGTCTCCATGGGCCATGTCAGTTTGAACGTGCATGGCATTTGTGTATGGGGCACCCACACTCACATCTGTTTCTTTTCTCTGTGTGTCCCATGCAGGTCAGTTCCCATCAGAAGAGGAGACTGTGGCAAGCCATTGCCAAGGAAGTGCAGACCCTGAGGGTCTACAACCGGCGGAGCACCCACTGCAGGAAGCGGTGGGAGGACCTGAGGGGGTGGGCCAGGAAGATCATAGATGCCTAGCTGGGGAAGACCTCCTGACAAGGAAGGTGCCCATCGAACCCTGACCCCCCTGGCGGTGGCCTTTCCATATTTGGATGGGCGCTTGAAGGCAGCACAGCAGCCATAAGGGAATGAATACCATCACTGTTGTGATGCCACTATGATAGTGTCTTTAGATGCTAAAGGGGGCATGCATAGTAGTGTTAGGGACATAGACAGGTGTGTCCCTGCAGTCCTGCTCCCTTCCCCGTTTGTGGGATAGTAACATAACTAGTTTTGGCAGGGCCTGTAGGCCTGTGGGGGGTCCCCTGTTTGGCCCATTGTATTCAATTTAGCGTGATGAACTTGCAGATGTATTGGCTTGGCATCGTCTCTCATTGGTTCACTCACAAAGTGTATCAGAGTGGTGGGTGAGGATGGGCATGTAGGGTACTGTGGGGTCATGCCTACCAGTCAGGGGCACTTTCATAGCATTTGTTGTGTCTGCTCAGGGTTTGTGCCTGATCTGCGTGGGAGTGTATGTGTCCCAACATGTACCTATTTCCTGGAATTTACATACTTCTCTTGTTTCCCCACCCCTGTGCTCTTGTGCCCTGTGTTCATTAGCATCATCTGGCAAGGGAGCTGTGGCACCGGCATGTGGAGAAGCTGCAGCCCATGATTCCCAGGAGGAGAATCCATTGATGCCAAGAGGATCAGTGGGTTGGCGGGTGAGGGCAGTACCACAGGGGAGGCACCTACCAATGGAAGTAGTGACTCTGATAGCTCCTCTAATGGCAGCTCCCTGGTGGTGGCAGACCCTACTGGGCCCACCCATTCTTTGTCATCTTCTGCCACCCCCCATTCCATTACCGCCCTCCCAGTTGCTCACCACATAGTTTTCCGTGCCCACTCACCTAGGAAGATGGGCGTCTCCTTCGCCCCAGGCACCTCATCCCCTGTCCCAGTCAGCCCTGCTGCCCTCACGGAGGAGGCTATTGACCTCCTGAGAACCATCTCTGTAGGGCTGACAAACATTTTGAATGCCATCCAAGGGCTAGAATCCCAGATGCAGCAATGCATACCTAGAACGCATTCACAGTGCCATGTCTGGCCTACCGAGATCTTTTCAGGCTCTGGCCTCCTGTTTGATGACAGCCAGTGTACCTGGTCTTTCCGCCCCCCCCCCCACCACTTCTAGCCCTTCCAGTACCCCACTACCTTTACCCATCCCAAGCACATATACAGACAGCCATGCACATAGATCAACACACAAGAAGCACACAGAGAAACACAAGCTCCACACTTCCCACCACAGGCGGGCACGCACCCAACATACCAAAGCACACACAACAACCACCTCCCCCACTGTGTCAGCCTCCCCCACCTACCTGTCTGCCACCTCACCATGCACACCCACATGCACTGCACCCTCAGTCACTGCTGCTGCCCACATTCTTGCAGTCACAATAGCTGACATCCAGTCATACACCCCAGACACCACACCTGCACTCACCACGACTACATTCACACACATTTACAGCACACTTACCAGACCTACAGACACCCACACAACATCCATGTACACTGACAGGCTGTCTTCTCCCACTGTGTCGACCCCCCTTCCCAAAACACTCAGACACTCAAACTCATCCACACCACAGTCATCCACCATACATAAGAAGACTAAACACACACCTCCAGCACACCTACACATCGTACCACCACTCCCTCAACCTCCAGACCTGGCTCCAAATCCCCTCCAACTGCACCTAAGAAGCTTTATCTCTCCTGTGTTGACCTGTCTGAACCCACTTTCCCACCCCGACTTGTCCCTAAACATTCTCATGCCCTAGCCCTGTCCACTCCTTCCTCGTCTAAGTCCTCCCCAGTCCACCCTTCCCATTCAGGTGCCCATTCCCCAGGAAGAAGCCCTGTGTTGCCCCGGTCCCTCTGCCACCCCCGGTCCAGGCCCACTCCCCCTCTTCCAAGGGCAAGCCCAAATCCTCTGCATCAACACCTCCTAAACCTAAGCCTAAGACCCCCCCTTCAAGACCTGACTCACCACACCCACCACCCCATGTCCCTGTTCCCTGATGTGCCTGGTTCCCCCATAGATGCCCCCTTCTCAGTGGGGTTGCCTTTGCCATCATAGGAGTCAATTGTAGCCTATATTTGCCCTTACGGGACTTGTTTATGGATTGGCCTATGGCCTTGTTTGGACATTTTATAATATTTCTTATTATTAAATTTGAGTGCCCAGCAGACATGTTGATGCTAAATTGAGCCGTTGTGCAGTGTTTCATTGTGGGGGTGTGGTGTGCAGAGGTGTGTGCATTGGTGCAGGTATTTGTTGGCTAGTGTCTGCTAAGTACCTCTTGTTATGGTATGTATGGCTTGGGATGGTGGGAGGGGTTGAGAGTGTGTTACGGTGCAGCTGGGGTGTATAACTGTGCCCTTTCTTCCCATGTGTACTAGGCTGAGGTACTTACCACCATCGACTTCGTCATCAGAGAAGTGTGGCTCAATGGTTAGAGCGGCAGACCCTGAAGCAGAGATCTGGCTCAATACCAGGGTTCAAGTCCTGCTTCAGCAGGTCTTGGGCTCAATTCCCCTTGACCAGATAATTCTCACCTCGGTGCCTAATCTAATTCATGGGTCCCACTCTGCAACTCTGGGCAATAGCTTGCATAATCTCCCCAACAGTGCTTGGATGCCTGGCTTCACCCTGGGGGTGCTCAGGAGTGGGTACCTCACAGGGAAAAGCCAGGATGGGTTCCATAGTGGTATGAGTACAGCGCCTTGAGACCCTAACAGGTAAGTAGTGCGCTATACAAGTGCTAATTTACATTTTACATTTACATCGGTCACGGTCCTGGAAACATATGGCAAGGAGAAGCACAGGGATTATTTCCAACTCTCGCTCCCCGTCTGTGTCAGGGTGTTCTGACTTCTTACGGTGAGTGTTTTCCTTTATATGGGTCGTTTCCGCCACGCTTTGCCTGGTTGTGGTTCCAGCCCCAGAACTGATGGCGTTGTGGTGTTTCATAATTTGGTGGGTGGTTAGGGCCTTTCCATTGGGCTGAGGGTGACCACCCCATCATCGGCAGGCCAACCAAAATGGCGGTGGGTGGATGGCCCGCTGCTTTTTTGTCATGTGCTTCATTATTTGACAGACCGGACCATCAGCCTGTTGGCGGTAGTTACTGCCATGTTCATAATAATCATCTAAGTCCTTGGGGACTCCATAGCAGTGTGCATTCTTTCAGTACCCACATCAGGGGGTTTGTATCACAGGGACCATGTAAGCAAGCTAAGAAAGGTGAATGGCTAGTACATAATGCTGCACTGAGGGTAGGCCCAGTCTGCTACAGGTGTGTTGGGCTATGAGCTTGGCGCAGGATCGGTGTGGCCTTAACAACCCCCATAGAAAGGAATGTACAGGTTTGTTCACTGATTGTAATGTGGAAAGGGGGACCAGTAAGGGCAAGGACGTAGGTATATCATGGCAATGTCATCATGCATACTACCTGCACTCTCTCCCACAGAGATAGGCCCAGACATGACCACTTCTCAAAATCTTGGTTTATGCGGGTAAGCAAATGGTCAGGACTGTCTGTCAGCATGTGGTCTAGGCCTCTATTGATGTAGAGCCCCAAATATTTGAGGCATGATGGTTTCCAGCAGATCGAAAAGACATCTAATAGTTGCACATGAAGTCATATAGGACAAAGGTAATGCCTCACTTTTGTCCTAGATTACTTTGTAGCCTGAAAGTGTTGCAAAATCAGAAAGAATGTTTCACAACAACACAATTGAATGGATGAAATCTGTGAGGGTGAGCAATAAATTGTCTGCATAGAGGTAAATTGTGGACATGCCACCTGGTATGGGGATGCTGGATATGAGTGGCAAATGTTAGAAGGAATCTGCCAGTGGTTTCATATTAAAAAATGATCAACAGCAGTGACAATGGGCAGCCTTGACTGCTATTAATGCCCTGTTAGAACTGGGGTCTAGGGACCCCAAGCGTTGCACCTCACAGAAGGCATCGTATAATGAATTCACAGCTTTTTCACATGTCCATTTCTAAAATTCTGAGGGAAAGCCGTCTTCCCCAGGGCTCTTATGGTATGGGAGTTTAGGAATCGCCTGAGCTATATCTTCTTTGCTTATTCTCCCTCTAGTAAACTTCTGCTGTCAGCAGTGGAGCTAGGTTTGTGGATGCTAGTAAAGATTGTAGCAAATCAGGTGGGATCTTCCTATGTCTCTGGGGTGTATAGGATCTGGTAAAGGTTCCCAAATTCACAGGTGATATCTTATGGGGGGGGGGGTGAGGATCGTGCTGTCAGTAGCCTGGATAGATGGAAACTAGTGCTGCTTCTTGCTGGTGCAGTTGGGCTGCCAGGAAGTGGCCCGCCTTCTCCTCTTGCTTGTTGTTGCACCCTTATATCTGCTGAAGGGCATATTCCACCTGAGATCTGTAAAGAGCATTGAGTTCTATTTTAGACTGTTCAAGATGGTGGTGCGCAGGAGGGAGAAGGGGTCACAGTTTCATCACTGGTATACATTGCTATCTCGGCCTCAAGGCCTTTTTGTTAGGAGTGCCTTTGGGCGTTGGTGAGGCAGCTTCCCCCATGCACTGCCCCCATATGGTCACTTTTGCAAGCACCCACCGGACATGGGGAGAGGAGACTAATCCTTTATTGTTGTCTAGATAGGTAGAGATGTCGGAGCGTTACTGGTCCTTGCCTTGTGGTGTGTGGTACCACAAGATGTTCAGGCATCACAGCTCACGTCCTGGGGTGGCGAGTCGCAGGTCCAAGGTAAGTAGGACAGGGGAGTGGTCCAAAAGCACAGCTTCCAGCATCTGGCATTCTCTGACTAAGGCAATTGTTTGGTGTGTGGCTAGGAAATAGTCCAACCTAGATTAGGTGCCCTGGACTGGCAACATGAAGGTGTATTCTCTTTCAGCCAGGTGCGGGAGATGCCAGTGTTCTACCAAGCCTTGGTCTGACAATATATGTCCCCATAAGTGCCTTCTTGGTGTTGTTGCTGACAACAAATGGACCAGTATGGTCAAGTACAGCATTGCAAGCAAGATTCTGGTCCCTTCCCAAGATATAGTGAGAGAGTCCTATCTCCTTCAGGAGATAGTTGAGCTGGAGAAAGAAGAGGCATTTAGGGTCGTATTTATGGGGCCGATGCATAGTATGCACTCTCCAAGTTTTAGTGTATCGAGGACGTAGCTGGCATCTGGATCGAACCAGGTCCTAAGGACCTTGAATGGGAAGGATCTATGTAGAAGTATCATGAGTCTGCATTTTTTAGATGTACTAGGTTTCACAGGCAACTATGGAGCACCCAACCCATCCAGTCATGGCACAATTTCTCCAGTTCTAGATAGGAGAAGGGGGATATCTGCAGGAGGGCCACATCTACTTGTTTCAATTTTAGGTAGGACAATACCTTCTTCGACTTAATATAATGCGTGAGGCCATTGATGTTCCATGACATAGTCCGCAAAATAAAGGGGAGTCACTGAACCTGGAGCGGCCATCTGGTAACAGAGAGTGGAAGCAGTGAGGGTGCATGTTGTGGATCTCAGAAGGAAATCGGAAGCAACAGGGATTGGTAGGGTGGAGGGAATTGGTGTGGGGAAAGGGAGATGGAGGTGGTGGAAGTCCTGGAAAGGGGTGTGGTGTGGTAGCAACCACTCCGTCCCCAGGGAGAGGGGGATGGTAGATCAGAAGGAGAAGAGAGGGAAGAAGGGAGAGGAAAAGAAAATGAAAGAAAGAGGAGGGGTGAAGAGGAGAAAAGAAAACTTCTATAGTGTCTGGGCTAAGCAAAGAGTGACCTCGAAAGGATCTGAGAACTGTTGACCGCGAGACTAGTCTTGTGCAGCTGCTAGACCAGGTATTCCCCAGGAGGTGGGCAAAGAGATGGACAGAGTATGTGGTGATGAACCAGGTCATTAGAGGAGCCTGGGGGATAAGTGGGGAGAGGAAGTGGCGGGGAAGGGGGGTTGCCAGGTTCAGGGGTCTGTTCCGGTTGCGGGAGGGGGGACCCAGGGAGATAGTGTTTCAGCATGTGCACTAGGGCTCGGAGGTTGGGTTTGAGGATGAGTGCCAGGGGGTGAGTGATGAATCTGCAGGGATCAAGCAGCTATCCTTCTTCACCATTAGACATGTAGTGCTATGGAGTTGTTAAGGCATTATTGTGATACTCCACTGTTGACAGGTGGTGGCATTATGTGAGCAAAGATGGGATGGAGGGCGTGTTCGGTGCAGATCTGTCTTATCCTGCCTAGGATGTTTGGTGAATGGTATGGGGTACCTTGGCAGTGAGTTGGTAGCCCCATGCATGGGATATGGGAGTGGGAAGATACTCATTGCAATTATGGGAAACATGCCCCAAGGTCGCATGAGCACAAATTTTCACGAGGCTACTTACACAGTCATGGTCATGGAACCTGAAAACAGAATAGAAATAAAGAAAAGGAAAAAGAACATTCTGCCGGCCATCTTGGATCACTGAGATTAAACAGTGCTTTGCTCTGCATTAAAAACAGCTTTGGAAGATAACCACATATAACTGTACAGGGTACAATCCTCCACCTCAGTCTTATGTCACATTGTAATACATAACAACAAACATGCATTACATCATTGCTTAGATGGTATTTAATGGCATTAACAGTCCTCAATAAGAAGTAGACAGAAGAACTGTGTGATTAAACAGTTGCAACATTAATAATCTAGATGCAAATGATATACTTAGCTGTCTGCCACACGGGTGCCATAGAAGAGCTCAGGTAGCTGCTGCGATGTCTATCATTATATGGTAGGTCTCAGCTCTCTGGGGGACAGGGATTCAGCTGGGATCTTGATTTGCCATAGTCATGAGTAAGGGCCGCCACTGCCTGGAGAGCTGTGTCCCTATAGTCTTGAGATCTTGGGGGACGTTCAATGCTCCTGCTCCACTTCTGGTTACCGAATGGGATCTGGTGGCCACAAGAGATTACCTGGAGAGATAAGGTGTCCATGGAGGAGGGGGTAGTCCTTGTATCCATGGGTATATAGTCCATTGGATGTTTAGGAAGGCTTTCCACATATCGACCCAGTTCATCTGGGTCATAGAAGTCCGTGGACTTGCGGGCAGGTTCAAACAGTCCAAATTTGATATCTAGTTTCCGTAGTTGGGGATGAAGGTGACAGGAATGCCTTTAGTTTATTATTGGTTTCTTGGAAGAAGTCGGCCACTATGCGAATTTCATGCCTCTTGAATTTACCAGCCGTGGATGCGAGCGGCAGTTAGCAGTTGGCGCACTTGTTTAAGGAAGCATGCTATTATGGGGTGTGCTTTCCCTGAAGCACCTTTGCGAAGGAGACCCATTCTATGGGCCCATTGGAGCTCAGGGGTGGGGGGAGAATGCAAGACCAGTGAGGCTAGGGAGGCGGTCCCTGAGGAAGGCCCTGGTGTCCATGCACTCCACTCATTCTGGGAATTCGAAGAAGCAGGCATTGTCTCTCTGGCTTCTGGCTTCAGGTCCGTGAGTTTGTTTCAAAGTTATAGCAGTTCCTGGTCCCAGTTCGGTATGGTTTCTAGTCGGCTTTCTACGTTTGTGAGTCGGTGATCTAACTTTGTCCCTCTGTCCTGGAATCTGGCTATGTCTGTCTGGATAGATTTTGACTTTGCGGCCAGGTCAGAGATCTTGGAGTCCATGCCTTTCAGTCAGTGGCACACTGCGGTAATTTCTTGTAGTATGCGCACCATGGTGATGTCTGGACGCAAGCTCTCAGGGGCTTCAGTTGAACCAGAATAAGTGGGACCTTGCAAAGAGGTCATGTTGAATTGTTGGGCAATGGCTTCTGAGAAAAGCAACTGGTGGGCAGGTTTGCCGGAGGATTTACTGGTGAGCATTGTTGTGTTAGGAACTTGTTGAGGACAGGGGTTCAGGCCCCTGGAATGGAGTGTTAAGGAGATGTGAGATTAGTGTACTAACTTACCATAGAGTGCAGAAAGGAAGGGGATGTCTCCCAAGGCTGTGGTCGATGAGATAGAGAAGAGACTGTCCTGACATGGAGACGTACTCTGATAGTGTGGGTACTGGCAGTGGTGCAGGTCCTGTGTTCCCAGTGTAGCTGCTGTGTTATGTAATAGTATTGAGGTGTGGGGACCACCGTACTGTGGTGGAAAGGAGGCACGGCAGAGCCACTTGATCACAGGGAGTGCTATGGTGATGGGTGAGAAACTGACTTGTGTACAGGGTAGGGGTGTATGTTCAGCTAGGTGTCAGGGCACAGTATGTACCCAAACAGTGGTTGCAACCTCTCAGAGGTGAGTTGTATTGGAGGATGGTAGAGTAGAGTAGAGTCGGGGGCAGGTGGTGCACTGTAGTGTTCTGGGTGGTCCCCTGGGGGCAGATGGGGAGTTATAGGCTTCCACTAGCCATGGGATGGTACAGTGGGGCTCAGCCAGATGTTGCTCTTTGCAAAATAGATCTGCTTGCAATGCTGGGGCCCGGAGCTTACACCAAGTGTCCTTGTAAAGTATAGTGGGTCGGGCTGACCCCCCTTTGGCTCATTTATCCAACTCACTATGGATGGAGACAAGGGTGAAGCTAGGTAGTGGTTGCAATTGATACACTGTGAGAGCGGGGAATGAGGGGTGAGCTCAACTGATGGGGGTGGCAATAGAGACTTGTGTGCCATAGACGAGATGTAGTTCTGGGAGGCCGCTTGCGAGGGACAAAGTGCTGGGCTATGCACCTGGCAGGGTGAGGGGACCGACTTATCAGATGGAGCTGTGGCCCCTGTCACATCATGGGACAGCTTTTATCCCAAGGGGCATAGTTCTGGGCCCAGGCTGGCTTCTAAGAGGTCTGCCACCTGCTGCCTCTCTCCTGACAGTGGGTCATGCTTTGGAGTGAGCTGTTGTCCAGGGGAGCGCGTATATGGAGAAAAGCCCTGTGACTCTATTGCTCAGTGTAGTTTAATAGGGCTGCTCACCCATAAGTCACTGCAGAGTCAGAGGGCATTGAAACAGTCCTGTGGCTTAAAGCAAGCTGCTGCTTCTCACAGCCAGCTCCATGGCTGCTGCATCAGAAGGAAGAAAATCAAGCACATGTCTTTCCATGTTGCCACAGGCCCAATGCTGCACTGGAGGTTGAGGAGAATGCAGGAACCCCACGGCTCCTTGGGAGATCTACTCCGAAGGTTGGAGTGTTGCTACAGCTTTATAAAAGGGGTTGATGTTAACTTGCATACCATCTAGCAGGTGGCTAATTCATGTCTCATGCCAGTTGAAAGTTTTACATTCATCTCAGTGTTTCTGTATGCTCTTGTACTTATGGAAACTCTACCACTTCTGAACTTCTCACTCATAATTGTCTTCTTACCACCTCAGTCATCCTCACCTCAATTTCCTAACCACTCCCTCTGCTGCTCTTTCTGCATAACCTTTCCCTACTGGAAATGAAATACTGCTCTGGGGATGTTCAATGCTGTTTGCTTGGCTCTTAGTACACCCAAGCCCTTTGGCTTGAACCCACAGCCAGATTCAAGTGTACACAACCTGGTTGTTTTATTCGACAACAAACTCTCCTTCACTTCCCCAATACATCTTGTTTCCAAATTTGCATTACACCACTTATGTTCCACCATTCGTTTGCTCCTTTTAAAATATGTCAATATTGCTTGCAGTCATGATCTCCCACCTTCACTATCCTAACAACCCCTGCATCACTCAGCCAATAAGTCAACCACTCAACTTCAAATACTTAAGAACTATCCTGCTCCTCTTCTATTCACTCACTATCTCTTTGGCCATATCCCATACCCCTGCCCCCGAGAGAGTGTCCATTGACTTCCCATCCAGGAAATAACTTTTCAATTCCCTCTGTAACTTCCACAAGGCATTACATGATCGATTAACAGATTACTTGATCAAGTTTTTTACCCTTTACCACAGTTCTAGAATAATATGATCTTCAAATTTTAACTTACTACCTTTTCGGCTATTTCGATTAAAAACATGTGATAGGAGAACCTTTCAAGTATAAAGATTATCAGCATTTAACTTTCTCCCAGTCCACCACAGATTCAAAACTGATTTTCCTAGATTCAGATAGCTCACGAAAACTGACCACTTCATGCATTCATATGTTGGGCCTATTCCTATTAAGAAGCTCTGGTTTGTTCAGCCCAGTAGTTCCCTTCTCGGTTTCCTTACTGTCTCTTACGTATTGCCTTTATTCCTTGTATTCACTAAGCCCATGGCCCCCTTGAGCCCTTACATCCTTTCCCCTACTTTCTTCAACCTACTGTACCTCCTCACTATACCAATCCTCCTCACCCACATCCATCTCTGAGTGCACTCTGCATGACTCCAGTTCAGTGTGTCTTAAGAGTACTCAATACCTCACCTAGCCCTTCACTTCTAACAGAGTTCATTCTTAGTGTAATCTATCATAAACAACTAAGGCAACTTGTAAAAAGTTGGGTCATTACTTGGGTAGGATGTGAGTCCTTCACAAGTAATATAAACCCTCAATTGTCCTGTTACTGGGAGCTGGGTACTCTACCACAGCTTTTTACTCTCTCAGGATAGCTAAGCAGATTAGTGCAATGCCTACTCAGTGGAAGTGATGTGAGATAGCAATTACAATTCACTGTCATGCAACAATAATACTCTTGAACAAATTTAACAACATTTCACAAAATTCAATGAGGCAAAGTAAGTTGCTGCACTATGCTGCATAGCATGAAAGTGAAAGAGCTGAACCATAACATATTTACAAAGAGTTGGTGCTGTTCAGTGTTGTCTCTCTTGTGGCTGCCTAGCCCCAATGCAGGGACCTGTGTGCCATGCCATAAGGGTGCATGTGTTGCAGGCAGGATTATTTTTGTGCAGGAAGGTAAACCTTCCTACAAAAAAACTATTCTTCATGGCAAATTCATCTTTCTTTTTCTTTTTGTGCTATTCTTCACACATGAAAGAGGAAGTAACAAGCAGAATTGAAGGTATTTCTCCCTGTTATGCCTCTCCAAAGTAGGCACATCATTTTGGCACAGACCTAAGTTTAATGCCTTTAGTAAAATTGGTGTTTGCATCAAAATACATGGCTGGATGCGTGGGATTGCCCATGCTCCACATGTAATTCCTACCTGATGCACTGTAACACAATGCAGCCCTTGTTCTGCTTTGGGTAACTTGCCCCTGCCTCTCCCTCTTCACTACCAAGGCCTCCCTATCTAGGGTTAGCTGTTGCAGCCTCAGCCTGGCCTCCTTCAGTCTCAGCTTTCTGAGCTCTCTATGTATAGATTCATCCCCTAGAGTTGTGCAGTTTGACCCCTTAGACACTGAAGTGACATGGGAATGGGCAGAGGTGGATCTTTCCCTAATCTTTGTGACTCTAGCTACCTGTCCTCTGGGTGTAAAATGAGCCCTGAGTGACTTCCCCTACCACTGCCAGCTACACTAGTTGGCCTACTAGGTACACGATCCTTGGGAGTCCCTGAACCGGCATAGACTAGATTATGCAAGGATTATGCAAGGAGGGCACTTCAAGGCATTTCCACAGGCTCTGGGAGGCTACCCCTCCCAACCCTGTGACATCTATTTCCAAAGGGAGAGGGTGTAACACCCTTCTCCCAAAGGAAATCCTTTGTTCTGCCTTCCTGGGCTTGGGCTGCTCAAGCAACAGGAGTGCAGAAACTTGTCTGTGAGGTGGCACCAGCTGGGGCTGCCTGGAAAACCTCAGAAGGCTGGTATGGCAGTACTGGGGGGTCCACTGTGGAGCCTCCAGAGTGCATGAGATTGTGTAACCAATACTGGAATCAGCATTGGGGTTCAATTCCCAGTTGTTAGACACCTTACATGGCCATATTTGGGGTGACCATTGTGAAACTGGACCTAGGTATTGACCTATGTCCAGTGCACGTGTCAAATGGTGTCCCCTCACTCACAAAGTCTGGCAAATGGTGCTGGATGATATGGAGGCATATCTGGTAGTTCAGGGGTGCCCTCACACACAGTTACTTTGCACCCAGCCTTCACGGTTCGAAGGCCTGACATAAAGGTAGCTTGTAAGTGACCTGGTACAGTGTAAATGGCTGTGGAATGGTGCATGCACAATTTCACACAGGCTGCTATGGCAGTCATGTAGAAGCCTTTGCATGGGCTCCCTATGGGTTGCAAAAGTAATGCTGTAGCCCATTGGTATCCCCTGGATCACCAATGCCCTGGATACCTAGGCACAACATACTGGGGACTTACAAAGGGGCACCAGTATGCCATTTTGGGAGGAAATATTGGCTAACCAGTATGTAGTGATGAATTTGGGAACAGAGAGAGCATAAGCACTGGGTCCCAGTTAGCAGGAGTTCAGTGACACAGTAAAGCATACTGACAAAAACAGTAAAACATACTGACACTTAGGCCACAAACCGTAAGCACTGAGGCCCTGGCTAGCAGGATCCTAGTGACACCAAAAATGGGGCTAACCATGCTCAAAAGAGGCTTCTTTCTCACATTGGGAAAAAAGGCAAACAAATGGGTCAGAACAATGGTGAGCAGAAAAGCTCATAGAGGGGGTGACAAGAAGAAGGATGGTAAGTCACATGACAAAGATAAAAACAAAGATTCTTCATAAGGCCCACAAAACCCTTCTGGAGGTGGGTGCAAATCATTTTCTCATTCCAATCAGAATAAAAGGCCTTGGTGCTATATATGTAGGGAAAAAAGGCCATAGGGCAGGGGACAGCTCTTGCCATAAGAAAAGCACCAAACCTCCCACCACCACTACCCCGACTGCTACAACTAGTTCCCCTAGCAATAGCAGTGGTGTTGGAAAAACTAACACTACAAAAAGTCAGTCCAAGGGTGTAGCAGGGCTCACTTTGGGAAATGTAGTGGGGGTTGGTTTAGTTAGGGAAACCACTGAGGCTGTTTTAGTCTCTGATGGTGACATTGACCTTGCCACCCTTGTTGCTTGCCCCCTTAATATGGGTAAGAACAAGCAACAAATCCCAATAAATGGTGTTCAGGTTGAGGCCTACAGGGATACAGATGCCAGTGTCACCATGGTGACTGAAAAAATGGTGGCTCCTGAGCAACACCTCCTTGGTCATCAGTACCAAGTGACTGATGCCCATAACAACACTGTAAGTCATGCCATGGCAGTTGTTGATCTCAACTGGGGAGTGGGGTTACTGGTCCTAAAAAAGTTGTGGGATCCACAGACCCAGCCATAGAGTATCTACTAGGGAACGACTTGAGACTTCAGCTTGGGCTTAAGTGGGTTTGGAGGCCCTTGGATCAATGCTGGGTATTCCTAGGCATATCTTTATTTTAACCAGGGCTCAGGCCAAGAAGCAAAGAGAACGGGTAAACTTGGATCCTCAAACAATCGACCAAGACCTTCCCAAAAGCAGGGCTAGGAAGGGTAAAAAGTTATCCCCTATCCCTCCCTCCACATGATTCCCCCTTTGAGGAGGAGGAGTCAACTCCCTGGACAGAACCTACATCTGAAGAACTTCAAGCTGATACTGCTGAACTCTTAGGTGCAGGGGGGCTTGCCAGAGATGAGTTAAGTGTAGCACAGCAGACTTGCCCCACACTTTCAAAGAAGAAACAGGGGATGTCAGTGTCACCCACAGGGTGTACTGGGAGAACAATCTCATGTATTCTGAAGCAAGGGACCCCAAGCCTGGTGCCACCAGGACACTGGTCATTCTCTTTCAATACAGAGAATTGTGTTAACCTTGGGACATGGTATTCCCCTTGTTGGACAGCAGGGGCAAAGCAAAACCTGGTACAGACTGGTCCCTCACTTTCACTGTCCTCACATGTCTGAAGATACCAAGGAGTTTTGTCACTTTTGTCTAACTTGTCAAGCCAGTGGCAAGGCAAGTGGCACTGCAAAGGCCCCCTCAATCCCACTGCCAGTGGTTGGTTTACCCTTTAAAAGGGTACAGGTTGATATAGTTGGCCCCCTTGAAACTGATTTATTCTGGTGGTTATAGACCATGCCACTGGGTATCCAGAAACCATACCTCTTAGAACCACTACAGCTCCTGTTGTGTCCAAAGCCCTACTGGGAATCTTTTCAATAGGTTGTATCAGACAGTGGTAGCAACTTCATGTCTGCCTACTTCAAAGCAATGCAGAAACAGTGTGGTCCAACCTATAAATTCACCACACCTTACCATCCCTAGACAAATGGGTTGGTTTAGCGTTTTAATAAAGCACTCAAAGCCATGATTATGGGACTCTCTGAAAAACACAGGAGATGCCTCTTTGCCTACAGGGAGGTACCTTAAAAAGGAGTGGGCTACAGCCCCTTTGAACTCCTCTTTGGTCACCCTGTTAGAGGTCCATTAGCTCTAATAAAGGAGGGTTGGGAGCAACGCTTAGGCCCGCTAAACAAGATATAGGGCCTGATTCTGACTTTGGCGGGCGGCGGAGGCCGCCCGCCAAAGTCCCGCCGACAAATGACCGCACCGCGGTCAAAAGACCGCGGTGGCCATTATTACATTTCCGCTGGGCCGGCGGGCGCTATCCAAAAGAGTGCCCGCCAGCCCAGCGGAAATGCCCCTGCAACGAGGATGCCGGCTCCGAATGGAGCCGGCGGAGTTGCAGGGGTGCGACGGGTGCAGTGGCACCCGTCGCGTATTTCAGTGTCTGCATTGCAGACACTGAAATACTTTGTGGGGCCCTCTTACGGGGGCCCCTGCAGTGCCCATGCCATTGGCATGGGCACTGCAGGGGCCCCCAGGGGCCCCACGGCACCCCCTACCGCCATCCTGTTCCTGGTGGGAGCTCCGCCGCC
Source organism: Pleurodeles waltl (assembly GCF_031143425.1). Lineage (NCBI taxonomy): Eukaryota > Metazoa > Chordata > Amphibia > Caudata > Salamandridae > Pleurodeles > Pleurodeles waltl. The sequence goes on from NC_090447.1 coordinate 1,040,318,241, forward strand.
ATGGAGGATTCTCCCGAGCAGCGGAAAGTCGGCGGGAGACCGCCGACTTTCCGTTTCTGACCGCGGCTGAACCGCCGCGGTCAGAATGCTCGACGGAGCACCGCCAGCCTGTTGGCGGTGCTCCCGTGGTCGGTGACCCTGGCGGTCACCGACCGCCAGGGTCAGAATGACCCCCTATGTGCTTGGCCTACAATCCAAAATGGCTGAGTATATGAAGAAGGCCACTAAGAACCTTCAGGCAAGCCAAGAATTTCAGAAGCAATGTCATGACCAGATGACTGTCCTGGCAATGTACCAACCAGGGCAGAAAGTGTAGGCCCTGGAGCCTGTGGCACCAAGAGCACTGCAAGACAAGTTTGTGGAGAAAACAAATCATAGTGGAGAAAAAGGGTGAGGTCACTTATTTAGTTGACCTTGGCATGCCTAGAAGTCCTCTCTGAGTACTTCATGTGAACTGCCTAAAGCCCGACTATGACAGGGCTGACTTAACCCTGCCCATGGACACTGAGGAGGGACAGGAGGAAGAGAGTTTCCCTCTCCCTTATCTCTTCTCCAATACTGCAGCTGATGGCTCAGTAGATGGAGTAGTCCTAGCAGACTGCCTTCCTGAATCTGAGAAGGAAGATTGCAGGAACCTCCTAGGCCAGTTCTCTGAACTGTTCTCACTTACACCTGGACAGACCACGTGGTGTGAACACAACATTGATACAGGAGACAACCTGCCTGTCAAGAGTAAAATCTACAGGCAACCTAATCATGTAAGGGATTTAATCAAAGCACAGGTGCAGAACATGCTTGACCTAGGAATGATTGAGCACTCTGACAGCCCCTGGGCTAGCCCAGTGATCCTGGTACCAAAACCTCACTCATAGAATGGGAAAAAGGAGATTGACTTCTGTGAAAATTATAGAGGGCTCAACACAGTCACTAAGACTGATGCTCACCCTATAACCAGGGCAGATGAGCTCATATATACGCTGGCATCAGCCAAGTATCTAAGCACCTGTGACCTGACTGCATGGTATTGGCAGATCAAATTCTCAGAGGATGCAAAACCTAAAACTGCATTCTCAACCATTGGAGTGCATTATCAATTTACAGTTATGCCCTTTGTTTTGAAAAATGCACCTGCCACTTTTTGGAGGTTGGTGAATACAGTCTTCCAAGATCTGGAAGCCTTCAGAGCAGCATCTCTAGATGATATAGCTGTCTTTAGCTCCACCTGGGATGACCACCTGGTCCACCTGTGGAAAGTTTTGGAGGTTCTGCAGAAGGCTGGCCTTACTATAAAGGCTTCCAAGTGCCAGATAGGGCAGGGGAAAGTGGTTTATCTGGGACACCTAGTAGGTGGAGAACAGATTCAGCCACTATAGGGGAAAATCCAAACTATTTTAGATTGGACTCCCCCTACAACACAGAGCTTTTCTTGGTCGCACTGGGTATTACAGGAGGTTCATTAAGAACTATGGCTCCATCATTGCCACTCCTAATGACCTCACCTCAAAGAAGATGCCTAAAAAGGTATTATGGACAGCCTGCGGTCAAAAAGCTTTTGAGGAACTTAAACAGGCCATGTGCTCTGCACCTGTCCTAAAAAGCCCAAACTACTCCAGAAAGTTCATACTTCAGACTGATGCTTCAGAGATAGGATGGGGGCAGTTCTTTCACAGCTTAATAGAAAGATCCAGGACCAACCAGTAGCTTTTATCAGCAGAAGGTTGACCCCCAGAGAAAAGCAGGGTCAGCCATAGACAGGGAGGCCTTTGCTGTGGTCTGGGCTGTGAAGAAGTTGAGACCATACCTCTTTGGTACTCACTTCATTGTTCAGCCAGACCACAAACATCCCTTATGGCTTAAGCAAATGGAAGGAGAAAGCCCTACTTTGATGAGGTGGTCCATTCCCATACAGTGTATAGACTTTACAGTGGAACATAGACCTGGGAGTAACCAGATGGACTCTCCAGATTTCCACTTAGACAATAAACGCTCATCTGTGTAAGGTTAGCCTCATTATCCCTCATTTGGGGGGGGGGTTGTTGGAAAATACCCTCTTTCCGGGCATGGTTACCCCCATTTTCTGCCTGATGTCAGTGTGCTGGACTGTGCTCACTGGGATCCTGCTAATCAAGACCCCAGTGATTATGCTCTCTCTCCTTTAAATTTGGTTGTTGGTTACTTTTAACACAGTATTTCACCGAAAATTGGCATACTCATGCCCCCTTATAAGTCCCTAATATATGGCACTTAGGTACCCAAGGCATTGGGGTCCCAGGGGATCCCTATTGGCTGCAGCATATATTTTGCCACCCACAGGGAGCTCATGCAAAGGCTTCTGTAGGGCTGCCATTGTAGCCTGCGTGAAAAGGTGCAAGCACCCTTTCACTGTCATTTACACTGCACCAGGTCACTTATAAGTCACCCCTATAGTAGGCCCTCCAGCCCTGAGGTCAGGGTGCAAAGTACCTGTGTGTGAGAGCACCTCTGCGCTAGCAGAGGTGCCCCCATGACCTCTAGGACCATAAATCCAGAGTTTGTGAGTGCAGCGACGCCATTTTACATGTGTACTGGACATAGGTCACTACAAATGTCCAGCTACATAATGGTAACTCCGAACATAGGTATGTTTGGTATCAAACATGTTGGAATCATAAGCTGTCAACACCAGGACAGTGCACGCTCTACGTGCGTCTAAAATGCAGAAACCAACACTCTCAAGAAAATGTAATTCATGCATTGTGATGATATGTTACTGCTTAACCTTTTGAATTGCAGAATTCAATCCAAAAGATTAATTTTTAAGGTGCTTATAAATACTGTACATTTGCAATGTATTGCTGCAGGCATTCAGAGTGAGTCAGGGTGTGGTCCTTTTCCAGGGCCTTCTAAAGCCTTCCCTACAGCCTGCCTGGGTGTGGTCGTGGGCTGGGCCAAAACTCTATAAAAGGGAGTCAACCCAGCTCCACGTGCTCACTATTCAGAGGTCCCGGTGCAGAGCAGCAGCCACCTCCTGAGCTCCTGTTCCGGTGGCCTACCTTGACGTTCCTGGCCTCTGTGCTTTATACTTCAGTGGTGATTCGTAATCAGGGCGGAAAGACAAAGGTTGGGCTGGGCCCCCGACCCCGTATTTCGATGACACTCTAATTCTTGGGCCTAATTTCTGATGTTAATAACATTTTGCTCATGTGCGTATAATTGTGCATTTGGAATTTTCATGGCATTTGTGTGCACGCACTCGAATCGACAAGACACGCAATTCTATCCTCGAGATTAATTCATGTTATTCATTGTGCGCTACCATTCTTTGACAGTTTCAAGGTAGCTTTCGAAGTCGGCAATGCGCGCGATTCTTTCTTAGCGTGTATTTCTTGATATTCACTGTACGCTACCATTTTATTGGCAGTTTCATGGTGACATCCGAGTCGGCAAGATGCATGATTCTACCCTTGTGTGAAATTCTTGGTATTCATTGTACGCTACCATTTCCGAGGCATTTTAATGGTGGCATTCGAATTGGCAAGGTGCGCGATTCTTTCCTTGAGTGCTTTTCATGTTATTCATTGTGCACTACCATTTCTTGGCAGTTCCATGGTAGCATTCGAATCGGCAACACACGCGATTCCTTCCTAGTGTGTGATTCTTGATATTCATTGTACGCTACCATTTCTTGGGCATTTTAATGGTGGCATTCGAATCGGCAAGACGCGCAATTCTTTCCTTGAGTGCTTTTTATGTTATTCATTGTGCGCTACCATTTCTTGGCATTTTCATGATGGCCTTCGAATCGGCAAGATGCGCGATTCTTTCTTTGTGGTTAATTCATGATATTCATTGCGCACTATCATTCCTTGGCAGTGTCACGGTGTTGTTCGAATCGGCAAGACGGGCGATTCTTTTCTTTGTGTATACATAATGAAAATTACTGTGAGCCACCATTCTGAGACATTTCCTTGGTAGCATTTTAAGTTGACAAGTTGCGTGATTATTTCTTTGAATCCACATTGTGTGATTTCATGGTGCACAATCCTTTATGGTGTTTGGTACACAGATAAAAGCCTGCCATTTGTGAAATTTACTTTCCAATGTTTTTGAGAAGAACACAACAAGATCAGAGTTCTAGATGTAATGCTGTGTGTTCCTGATATGTATTCTTAAAAGGAGATTCATATGATTGTTTAGAAATTGCTCAGAGTATTTTCATGATTCTCAAGCTAAAAAAAGTACTTGAATTTGAAAGTTCTATTTAACTTTTCTTGTTACCTCCTCAGGTATTCGGTCATCTAAGTTCTAGTCATCTTTAGAACTAGTCTAGGATTGTTCATGTTTTCAGAAATGACAAAGCTTAGAGTTGTAGCACAGTACTAATTTCATGAGATGTAATTTTGATGTTGTGTTTTAACCTCTTGCTTCCTGCAGGTCTCCTTCCCAGCTGTTCCCTTCCTAATCCCCTTTTCCCCACTTGGACTCTCTTAGACTCTGTGATCAATCTAATCAGAGGATTGGAGCTGTCTTGTGGTGGAAGTGTTGGGAACGTGCACAGACCCCGAGGATCTGGTGACTCTGACATAAGCCAAGGCTTTTGTAAGCATTGGTTGTATGATTCCTTGCACTCTGGGGGCTCCTTAGAGGACCCCCAGTACAGCCATTTCAGCATTCTGAGGTTTTCTAGACAGCCCCAGCTGCTGCCACCTCACAGGCAGGTTTCTGCCATCTTGTTGCTTGAAAAGCTCGAGCCCAAGAAGGCAGAACAAAGGATCTCCTTTGGGAGAGGGGTGTTATACCATCTCCCTTTGGAAATAGGTGTTGCAGACTTGGGAGTGGTAGTCTCCCCGATGTGCTGGATATGCTTTGAAGGGCACAATGGTTCAGGGACCCCAGTCTCTGCTCTGGTGGGAAACTAGACAAAAGAAAGGGGAGTGACCACTCCCCTGTCCATCACTACCCCAGGGGTGGTGCTCAGAGCTCCTCCAGAGGGTACCTGCGTTTTGCCATCTTGGATTCAATATTGACAGGGAACTCTGGGAGCATCTGAGTGGCCAGTGCCAGCAAGTGGCATCAGAGCCCTCCCCTGATTACATGGTTAGGTGACCAATCCCCCTTTTAGAGCTATTTAGGGTCTCTCCTCTGGGTGTTTTTTCTGATCTGTATTGCAAGACTCCAGCAGGAGTCCTTTGCATCCTCCACTTTGACTTCTCACTGAAGAAACTGCATCTGGACCCTCCAGGAACTCTACGAACTACAATAAAAAGCAAGACACCATCTGCAACATAGTATCTCCAGCTCCTGCCAGCCACTGCAACTGTTTCCTGGTCATGCATCCTCTGAAGACATCCCATCTTCAGCCTGCATCAGCAGAGTGAAGGAATCTCCCTTGGAGTGGAGTCACCCCCCTGCTTCTTCATGTACCAACTGCAACAACGACCAGCTGCGTGGATTCCCTCTCCTGCTGAGCTGCTTGGATCCTGCATCATGGGTGGTGGACTGAAGTGGTCCCAATGGTCCTCACGTCCAACTGTCCAACTTTGGTGCAGGTAAGACCTTGCCTCCCCACAAAAGACAGTACCTCCGTGCACCAGGTGTTTTGCCGCTGCCAAGGCTTGTTGGTATCCTTCCACAAAGTTCTTTGTGCAAGTTGAAGCTCCAGGCCCAGCATTCTATCCTGCACAGCTTCCAGAGTGGTTCTCTGACCATGTGGGAGCCTCTGTAGAAATGCTGTGTGGACCTCTTTTGCACCTTCTTTGTCCCCGTGCTGTGGGACTCCTGTGCATGCTGTCTAGTCTTATGTGGGCTTTCTGATTTGCTGAGAGTCCCCTCTGCCTCCCCATCCTTGGTAGAGTCCACCTGGTCCTTCCCGGTCCCGGGAAGTGCCATTTTCCGCTAACCGTGAGCTTTGCATGTGCCAAGGCTTTTTGGTGGTCTCCAGTGAAGTAAACCAAACTGCAACCCTCCATCTTGCTTAGAACATCACTGCACCAAACAGGAACACGACTTCTTCTTCTTGGGTGCATTACTGACTGTTCTTTTTCACTGGTGGTTCTTCTGTTGCACCTTCCTCCGGGTTAGCAGGTGCTCCTTTCCTTCCTGGACTCTTCTGTGCTTCTTGGACTTGGTCCCCTTTTTCCACAGGTCTTCTTGTCCAGGAATCCACTGTTTGTGCCTTGCAGTCTCTTCTGGGTTTGCAGAAATCTTCTTCTTGTTTCTGTGTGTGCTCTGGGAAAGTTACTTTGTTTTACTCCTGCTTTCCTGGTCACTGGGTTGGGTTCTTGTACTTACCTTTGGGGCTTTCTAGTACTCCCAGCTTTCCTCTACACACTACACGTGCCTAGGTGAGAGACCAACTTTTGCATTGCACTTTCTTAGTATATGGTGTGTGCCCCCACCCCCCAGGCCCATTTCTATCTATTGTGATTTTCACTAATTGCACTGTTTTCTAACTTTATTAAGACTATTTCTGCATTCTAGTGTTTATAATTTGTGTATTACTTACCTCCTAATGGAGTATATTTGTAGTATTCGTGTCACCAAAATAAAGTACCTTTATTATTGTAACACTGAGTATTTATTTTCATGCATGTGACTACTGTGTGACTACAGTGGTATTGCATGGCTCCTAGATAAGCCATGGCTGCCTATCCACAGCTACCTATAAAGAGCCTGGCTTCTAGACGCTGCCTTGATTGCACTAATAAGAGATAACTGAACCTGGTATAAGGTTTAAGTACCATAGCTACCCACTACATACCAGGCCAACCTCCTACACTGAGTGGGTCATTCCGACCCCGGCGGTCAAGGACCGCCGGGGCCGGGGTCGGCGGGAGCACCGCCAACAGGCTGGTGGTGCTCCGCAGGGCATTCTGACCGGGGCGGTATGGCCGCGGTCAGAACAGGAAAACCGGCGGTGTCCCGCCGGTTTTCCGCCGCCATGGAGGATTACGACCCCCTCACCGCCATCCTGTTCCTGGCGGTTCCGACTGCCAGGAACAGGATGGCGGTGAGGGGTGTTGTGGGGCCCCTGGGGGCCCCTGCAGTGCCCATGCCAATGGCATGGGCACTGCAGGGGCCCCCGTAAGAGGGCCCCACTTTGAATTTCAGTGTCTGCTTAGCAGACACTGAAATTCACGACGGGTGCTACTGCACCCGTCGCACCCTTCCCACTCCGCCGGCTCCATTCGGAGCCGGCTTCCTCGTGGGAAGGGGTTTCCCGCTGGGCTGGCGGGCGGCCTTCTGGCGGTCGCCCGCCTGCCCAGCGGGAAAGCCCGAATGGCCTCCTCTGTCTTTCGACCGCGGAGCGGCCATATGTCGGTTCCCGCCAGGCGGGCGGCGACCGCCGCCCGCCGGCCTCAGAATGAGGCCCTGAATCTTTAATTTACATTCCGTAAACAACATATTGCAGCCGTGCACCCAACCATGGGGGTTGCAGCAAAAGAGCAAAAGAGCAAAAATACCAGTTCCAGGAATGCTTAAAATCATCTCAAACTCTCCTGGTCGCATAAGTTTCATGTTTCAGGTGACTTAGAGTTAGATTTTGCAGTTGTAATGGGGAGCTGCTGCCTCTTCTGCAGCCCCTCACAACTCTGTTAATATACATTGGCATGTGCCTTTCCCCTTTTTGGGGCATCACATGTAAGAAACCATGCAAAAATAAACCCTTTGCAGCACATATTGGGGCACTGCTCTCAGGAGCTGTAAATGTCTTAGCAGGTCTACTGCTGCTTTGTGCATTGCTTATTGCTTTATACTGTCTGATTTTTAACTCATCTTCTATCTAATGTTTGTTATATTCTTGTTATCCCTGTATTATCCTTTGTTTCTATGTTTCATGTTTCTGTAGATGCTTTCCCCTGTCTGTACAAACCTGTAGCTTTCTTCTGCTTTGTTAGTAAGCTTTCAATTCTAAACTTATGTAGTTTTTGGACTGGTACTGTAAGACTAACAGAACAGATTTTATGTACTCTACTATGAAGATCGCAGGACATAATAAGCTATTAGTCACCATGCATGTTTGTTGAGAAGGCTTTTTCTTGCTCATGCTCAAACTGTTAAAATGAGAGAGTGGCCATGGCCATGGTAGACCCACAATGCATGGTGGCAAAGTATGAGATCCTTCTGAATTTGCCAATCAAGACTATATTTCCCTCATTAACCACTATACAACACCTTTATTGTGCTTCCTACGGCTGAGCCGAGCGACCTGAAAAACTTCCGCCCCATCTCCCTTCTGCCTTTCCCAGCCAAAGTAATAGAGAAGACCGTTAACAAACAGCTGACCACCTTCCTGGAAGACAACAACCTGCTCGACCCCTCACAGACCGGATTCCGAACCAACCACAGCACTGAAACCGCCCTCATCTCAGTCACAGACGACATCAGAACCCTGATGGACAACAGTGAAACAGTCGCCCTCATTCTTCTCGACCTCTCGGCTGCCTTTGACACCGTCTGTCACCGCACCCTAATCACCCGCCTCTGCTCCACCGGGATCCAAGACCAGGCCCTGGACTGGATCGCCTCCTTCCTCGCAAACTGCTCCCAAAGAGTCTACCTCCCTCCGTTTCGCTCAGAACCCACTGAGATCATCTGCGGCGTACCTCAAGGCTCATCACTCAGCCCGACACTCTTCAATGTCTACATGAGCCCCCTCGCCAACATCGTACGCAAGCACGACATCATCATCACCTCCTACGCCGACGACACCCAACTTATACTCTCCCTCACCAAGGACCCCGCCAGCGCCAAGACCAACCTACAAGAGGGTATGAAGGACGTCGCAGATTGGATGAGGCTCAGCCGCCTAAAGCTGAACTCTGAAAAAACTGAAGTCCTCATCCTCAGCAACACCCCGTCCGCCTGGGACGACTCCTGGTGGCCCACGGCGCTCGGCACCGCACCGACCCCCGCAGACCACGCCCGCAACCTCGGCTTCATCTTGGACCCTCTTCTCACCATGACCAAGCAAGTCAACGCCGTGTCCTCCGCCTGCTTCCTCACCCTCCGCATGCTCCGCAAGATCTTCCGCTGGATCCCCACCGACACCAGAAAAACCGTGACCCACGCCCTCGTCACGAGCCGCCTGGACTACGGCAACACCCTCTATGCCGGGACCACAGCCAAACTCCAAAATCGCCTACAACGCATTCAAAACGCCTCGGCCCGCCTCATCCTCGACGTACCCCGCAGCAGCCACATCTCCGCACACCTGAGACACCTGCATTGGCTCCCAGTCAGCAAAAGGATCACCTTCCGACTTCTTACCCACGCACACAAAGCCCTCCACGACAAGGGACCGGAATACCTCAACAGACGCCTCAACTTCTACGTCCCCACCCGCCCCCTCCGCTCCTCTGGCCTCGCACTCGCCGCCGTCCCTCGCATCCGACGCTCCACGGCGGGTGGGAGATCTTTCTCCTTCCTGGCGGCCAAGACCTGGAACTCCCTCCCCACCAGCCTCAGGACCACCCAGGACCACTCCGCTTTCCGGAGACTCCTAAAGACCTGGCTGTTCAAGCAGCGATAACCACCCCCTTTGTCCCTAGCGCCTTGAGACCCGCACGGGTGAGTAGCGCGCTTTATAAATGCTAATGATTTGATTTGATTTGACTTCTATGACTTAGAGTCAACATAGCTCTGCCCCTCCATTATGAAAAGATTTTTGTTAACTTGACTACATGGCTTTTCTAATATTGTCAACCAACAAATCTCCCAAAGTGATATTTTTGATAGAAGATACTGCTAACTGAACCTTAGTGAGGTTGAGTTTTGTTAAAAAAAGAAAATAATAAAAAGAGGAGGCGTATCTGGCATCTAAAATTTGTAATGATTTTTCTAGTTGCATAGACCACCAGTGACAGGCCCAGGGTCAGTGCCAGTGCACCAGACTCAGCAAAGGAGGTGGTTTAAGGGGGAGCCCCAGCTGTGGCAGGGACGGTTGGTGGTAAATCACATTGCTTGCTCATGGACAAATTAGGTATACTCACTGTATTTTTTATAAGTGAGGCAGATATCCCACCCATCATCATTCATCACCTCCTTGCTTATGGCATTTTACTACCCATGAAATAACTGCGTTATTGTTCAATTTGACACTGCAGTGTTGGCTCTGTGCAATGTGTGTCTGCTTCAGTTAAGGAAGCATTTACAAAGTTTTCAATGCATTACAAAGCCCTACCACTTGCAACTAAGCCATTACAGAGATTGGGCCTGATTCTTCTTTTACTGTTGTCATTGTTGGCTGCTGTGAGACAACAGCACCGCCCTGTCTATAGGTCAAAGGTTGCACACCAGAACTTATGGCCAAGCCTCTAACTTCCAGTAATTCCTCTTCCAGTTCTCTCGCTCGATCAACAATCCCTGTCTTGTATAGTGAAACATTCCCTACTGATAAAGGAATGAATATGGGCAGTACTTTTTGTCCCATGGCTCATGTAATGTGGCATGGATATACTCTTTGGAGGACTGATGTGTCTTTGCAGCCTAGGATTAACAGCCAAGCCAAGGTTTAAACTCTCAAGTCATGCGCTTCTCTGTTGCCATTAAAACTGGAGTACCTTTGAAAACCCCCTTTAACTGGTGCTCTTTGCTGACTACCCATGTGAAAACCTCAAAAGGAAGTAGCATGTGTGTGAGGCATTTGACTAGGCCCTATTTATCTGCATCCATGGTGTTAGAAATGGGTACCATGCTCAGAATGGACACCAATATACAAACCAACACTACATTGGCCAATACCAAAAATACACACCTGACAATCATACACACACCACACCCACTCACCCACAGTACTATAAGACACACGCCCACAATACTCACAACCCTTTACAAACAACAGTTACTGCCAGGAGATTGGCACAAACAGCACAGAGACAACTAGACACACTCACCACATATACCCATACACCCTTCACACACTCTAGATCACACACCCCACATTACCCAACACACCCTCACCAACACACACCACAAAACACCCATGGCACCTCAAAGGCACCCCCGTTTCACTGAGAAGGAGTTAAGGGTCAAGGTGGAGGAAACTGTCAGGGTAGAGCCACAGCTCTTTGGAGCACAGGTACATCAGATACCTATAGCAAGGAAGATGGAGCTATGGCGGAGAATCGTGGAGATGGTAAACGCTTTGGGACAGCATACAAGAACAAGCGATGACATCAGGAAGAGGTGGAACAACCTATGTTGGGAAGGGACATTCCATTGCAACAAGACATCAGCTCGCCATAGAGAGGACTGGCCTGTGGACCCCCACCTCCTCCCCCACAGCTCACATCATGGGCAGAGCAGGTACTGGCAATACTGCATCCTGAGGGACTCGCTGGAGTAGCCGAAGGGCTGGACACTGGTAAGTCAACATTTACTACTTATCACCCCCTATACCTGCATGCAATCAAACCCCCTCAACCTCACTCCCATCACTCCACACCATCCCACACACTGCACCTGTACATATGACTAACCACAATGCCAAGCCCTGCATGCAATGCCAATGCATGGATAGCCCTCCCAGCCCTGAATGGACACCCATCACCAAAGCATGCACAGCATAGGGAAACTAACAATCCCGCAATACATCACCATTCACAAGCAAAAGCTGGCAGGGCAACACCAACCATAGAGGGGAAGTTATGGGAATACAAATGTCATACACTTAAAGCATAATATATCATTTACATCCCCACATCTACCTTAGCCAATGTCTGTGGAGAGGAGATGCTACCACCATCCAGTCCACCAACAGAAGAGGCCCCCAGTGATGTCAGTAACTCCTGGATCTGGAGAACCTACCTGGCCCATCAGGGACCAATGGACAGCCAGTCACCCAAGCCCACTCACAGACCACCACAGAGCCCCCCCATTAGGAACCAACACCACACTTCCCACCCAGCGTTCCCACTCCTCGGTCTCCAGGACACGTCAATTCAGCAGTGTGCCCACCTGTACCCAAGCCCACACCTCTCCCACAAGACAATCAGGATACTGGGGTCAGTGGCAGTGGGCACACCGTTCAGGGGACAGAGGCATAGGCCAACAGGGGCACTGGGAGGGCTGCTGTGCACCAGGGGGAGGAAAGGACCAGGGATCCGACTCTCCAGGAGGCACTCACCGAGATCCTGGGAGCCTACCAACATTCCCAGGACACGATGGGCCAGATCCATGACAACGTGCAGGAGAACAGGTGGCTGCCGGAGGGACAGTGTCAGGGGATCGGGGAGGACTTGCAGGCCATTAACAACACCCTGATCTCCATAGCAGGGGTGCTGGCAGACATGACTAACATCATGAGGGAGGCAACAGCACACCAGCGGGCCCCTACCACTAGCCAGTCAACTGAACAGCCTTCCACTTCTGCTGCCGCTAGTGGCCAGGAGGCCCCGCCACAGGGCCCACAGGCTGCCAGCATCCCTCCCCCTGCAGAAGGTGAACTCTGCAAACATTCCCTGCGACCGAGACAGAAGCCAAAGACAATTGCCAAGACCACCCCCAGGAAATGAGACTCTCCTGATTGTCCCCTTGTGTCCCACTCTGTCACCTTGTCCACCTTGAACAGCCATTGTTCCCCTTCCTATGTCCCCTTGGACACTGCACCTGTGCTACAAACAGACTAGAACAATACTCTGGACTTTTCTCCATCATCATTCCATTTCATTGCACTTTACCCTCAATGTATTAGCACTACAATAAACACCCTTGGACAAAATTCGACTACTAGTATTTCATGTATTGCAATTATGCATTAATTGAAACAGCTACATCCATTGCAAATGAACTGTATAACGTGAGAGCCTATAGTGAATGACCTGTTACTGGCTGTTGTGATCACATCAGGACATTGTTGTCATATCACCAACATCTGTAAAATTATAATCCATAGGTGACAGTAAGTATAGGAAACAAGTAGGTAATGCCAGCATGCCAATGCCACACAGAATACACCAATAGTCAAAGAAATGTGAAGTTGCACTGTCTCACCTATGCGTCATTGGAAGTACTGACGGATCACTAACGTTCTCTTGTCCACATCCTCATCCTCTGCCTCCTCATCCTCACTGTCCTCAGGGTCCACTGCTGCCTCCTCCTCCTCCTCCTGCAGAAAAGGTACATGGCATTTGAGGGTCACGTTGTGCAACATGCAGCATGTCATTATTATCTGGCAGACCTTATCGGGTGAGTAGCACAGGGGTCCACCTGTCAGATGGAGACACCTGAACCTGGCCTTCAGGAGGCTAAAGGTCCTCTCAATTATCCTTCTGGTTCGCCCATGTGCCTCATTATAACGTTCTTCAGCCCTTGTCCTGGCATTCCTCGCAGGGGTCAGCAGCCATGATAGGTTTTGGTAGCCAGAGTCAACTGCAAGTATTGAGGGACAACATTTAGCCACACACTATCCTATTTGGATAACAGCAGAGGCATACACCAACATACACTGTGTGGGGTCCAAGGCTCACCTATAAGCCACACCCTGTGCCTCTGTAGTTGGGCCAATAATATTGGGGATATGTCCATTGCATAAAATCTGGCATTCACAGTGGCCAATTCTTCCACCTGGCGGAAAGCAATGTAGCAGCACACGTGTTTTACCAGGGTGGACAAGACTTTTGCCAGCATGATTGAGAACATTGGCTGTGACATTCCTGCTGCCATGCCCACTTTCACTTGGAAAGAACCATTTGCCAGGAAATGCAGCACTGGTAGAATCTTCAAAAGAGGGGGCATCCCAGTTGGAAGACAGATAGCTGAGATTAGATCAGTCTCCAAACGAGCACACAGCTCTGTGATTGTGGCCCTGTCCAGTCTATGGGTGAGTATAATGTGCCTGTCATCCAGTGTAGCTAAGTCCACCAAGCGTCTGTACACGGGGGTATGCCTCCAACTCCTATTCATCCGCAGCGGTAGGTATCTAAGGGACATAAGAGTGAGAAGACTGTCACAATTTGACCAACTATACTACAACAGCAGTCCACACCTGCAATTATGTTTAGGGACAGTGTAATTTAAAAGTGTGTGCCTATTTATCCTGTGACGCAGCAATTATCGATAGGCCTGTTCAACCCCCCCTTGAAATGGCGACTGTGCTATGTAGAGGGACAGGTGGAAGTGAGGTAATTCCACCGACGTTGTGCGCCGTGGCGGTTGGCAGTTGTGAACCGCCATACAATTCCTCATTGGATAATATTGGGCCCTATGGGGTACAGTTGCCAATGGGGATCTACGCCGGCGGTGACGGTATACACTGCCGCAGACGTGACCACCATTTTCTATCTCAATCCTCACTTGTTTCCTAGCCTTCCACAGGAGAAGACCTATACTGCATGTCCTGCTGTGACCTGTGTCTGGAACCTAGCATGGCCCGTGTGACTGGGGAAAGGGCCCCAGCCTTCACTTCTGAGGAGCTGGAGTGACTGGTGGATGGGGACCTACCTCAGTACGGACTGCTGTATGAGCCTCCAGACCAACAGGTGAGTACACTGTGGGCACAATGCATGTGGCATCAATGCATGGAGATGTGTGTGAAGGCATCGTGTAAGGCTGGGTGGGGGTGGGGGGATTGTCCATTGGCGGTGTACAGGTTGTGAGCTGGCCTATGTGTGTGCCAATGGTGATGGGATCAGGTATGGTGGACCATGTGTGTGACAGGCTGAACTGTTTGCTTAATGGAGTTCTCCTGTATGTATTACCTCTACAGGTCAGCGCCCATCAAAAGAAGGGATTATGGAGTGCCATCGCCAAGGACGTGCGGACCGTGGGAGTCTATGGAAGGTGGAGCATCCACTGCTGGAAATGGTGGGAGAACCTGAGATGCTGGGCACGGAAGGCTGCGGAGGCTCAGATGGGAATGGCCTCCCAACGAGGAAGGTGTGTCCGTCGGACCCTGACCCCCCCGATGGACCGCATACTGGGGGTGGCGTAAACTGAACTGGATGGTTGCTTGAGGGAATCACAGCAGCCACAAGGGGGTGAGTACAGTGGGTATCATTACAACTTATGCCTGGTGGGGTGGTATCCGGGTGGTGGTTGTGGGTGCCCCTCAGGCCAGACCAGACATAGCAGCGTAGGTCCTCTGAAGGGTAATGGTTGCATGGAAAATACTGGTACCCTAGCTTGTTAATATTCACTTCTAGGCAGGGCTGTGTGGGTCTCAGATGTGCTGCAGTTGGAAGTGTGTGCTCCTCCTCATGCCTTGGTGACTAGCCATTTCTCTCTCAGTGCAATGCATAGTGCCTAGGCCTGTTCCCTGTGTGTGAGGGTGCTGTGTATGCCAACGGTGGTGTTGTTGCAGTCATTGACCCGGTGTATCCTTTGTCTCTCTCACCCCCTTTCTTGTTTTGTCAACCTGTCCTTGTGTGCATTAGCATCATCTGGCGGAGGAGCAAAGGCAACAGTGACAGAGGGAGCTGCATCCCACAGGACCCTGGAGGCAAAGTCCACCGATGCCGAGAGAACAAGTGGGACTGAGGGCGAGGGGAGCACCATGGTGGAGACTGGAGGGGACAACACAGTCTCTGATACCTCCGCCGATGGGAGTTCCATGGTGGTGGCAGACACCTTTGTGACCACCGCAGCTGAAGGTACAGCCGCCACCCCCGTACCAGCACCGCCCTCCCAGTAGCCCCTCAGCAAGTTGTCCGTGCCTGATCACCCAGGAGGGTGGGCATCTCCTTCACCCCAGGCACCTTAGGCCCTGCCCCAGTGAGCCCTGCTGCCCAGAGTGAAGAAGCTATTGACGTCCTGAGAGCCATCTCTGTAGGGCAGTCAACCATTGTGAATGCCATCCAGGAGCTGGCATCCTAGATGCAGCAAAACAATGCATCCCTGGAGGGCATTAACAGTGGTTTGGCAGCACAACAGAGATCGATTAAGGCTCTAGCCTCCTCTTTGATGGCAGCCACTATCCCTATTTCTACCATCCCCGCTCCAACTACCACTTCCCAGTCCCATTCTCCTCAACCCCAACCCATCCCAAGCACACAGACAAGAATGCACACAAGGCAACACACAAGAGTGGCACAGGCAAACACAAGCACCACACTTCATCCCACAGCACTCACACAAACAAGATACCGTTGCAGACATGACAACATCCACAGCCTCCACTGTCTCCCCCTCCTCCTCCTTCTCCACCTCCTTCTCATACACCTACATCCACTATCAGCATCACCACACCAAGCAGAACACACACCACCCTGGGAAACACTTCCAAAACATCCATGCATGTGTTCCCTGTGTCCTCTCCCACCGTTTCTGTCCCCCCAGGACACAAACACAAGCACTCAGACACCCAACAGTCATTCACTTCACATCAGCATACAGCCCCTGCACCTGCTCCCAAATCTAGCAGACATAAACCTCCAAAAACCACTCCTTCATCCTCCACTCCCATTGCTCCTCCCGGATCCCACCCGCCCATCCCTAAAAAACATTTCCTTTCCCAATTTGACCTCTTACTTACCCCTCCCCCAGTCCTGAATGTATGGGCAGGGTACCAAAGACACAGCCCAGCACCTCAGACAAACAGTCAATGGGGACAGTGGTAGTACCACCTACTCCTTGTGGTAAGGATACCAGACCTACGACACTGAAGGGGAAGGAGCCAGAACCACCAGGGATGAACAGGAAGAGTCCTGCACCAGCTGTGTGGAAGGGGAAGGGGCCTGCACCAGCTGTGAGGAAGGGAAAGGAGCCTGCACCAGCTGTGAGGAAGGGGAAGGAGCCTGCACCAGATGTGAAGAAGGGGAAGGAGCCAACACCAGCTGTGAGGAAGGGGAAGGAGCCTGTACCAGTTGTGAAGAAGGGGAAGGAGCATGCACCAGCTGTGGGGAAGGGGAGGGAGCATGCACCACCAGGCAGAGAGGTGAAGAGCCCATCCACCCCTGCCAGGAAGGGTAAAGGATCCCTGACCCATGAATAGGAGGAGACAAGGCACTCTAAGTCAGCAGAAGCTGTCTGGCTAACACCGCCACCACCACCAGCTGTCACGAGGCCCCCACCACAAGCTGTGGATGTGCAACCCTCAGTGAGTGCAGGGGCTGCCCTGGAGCCTCCTCCAACCACCACCACCATGCAGCCATCAGTAAGTGCAGGGGCTCCCCAGGAGCCTTCTCCAACCACCACCACAGTGCAGCCATCACCGCTGGTGGACGCCATGTAGTCCACCCTCCAGGGGCTACTGTGCGAGCTGCCCTATCCGGAACCAGTGTGAAAGACACCCACTTGAGAGACTGTGGCCATGCACTCCCCAAGACAAAGCAATGGGCATGTTGCCCCCTTCAGAACCAGTGTGAAAGACACCCACTCCAGAAACTGTGGCCTTGCACTTCCCAGGATAGAGCAATGGGCATGTTATCCCCACCAGAACCAGTGTGAAAGACACCCACTTGAGAGACTGTGGCCTTACACTCCCCAGGAAAGAGCAATGGGCAAGTTGCCCCCTCCAGAACCAGTGGGAAAGACAGCCACTTGAGTTACTGTGGCCTTGCATTCCCCAGGGCAGAGCAATGGGCATGTTGCCCCCTCCAGAACCAGTGGACAGACACCCACTTGAGAGACTGTGCCCTTGCACTCCCCAGGACAAAGCAATGGGCATGTTGCCCCCTCCAGAACCAGTGGGAAAAACACCCACACCAGAGACTGTGGCCTTGCACTTCCCAGGACAGAGCAATAGGTATATGGTCCCCACCTGAACCAGTGTGAAAGACACCTACTTGAGAGACTTTGTGTTGGACTTTTTGCCTTACGCAGGGTCATCCCCAGTCTTTGTGCCTCCTTCCTCCTGGTTTTTCTGACCTCTCGCTGTTGGCTCTATGATTCTGAGCACTTTATCACTGCTGACCAGTGCTAAAGTGCAGGTGCTCTCCCATCTAAAGTTGGTATGATTGGCTTATACCTAATTGGCATATTAAATTTACCTATAAGTCCCTTGTACAGTGGTATCTCTATACCCAGGGCCAGTAAATGAAATACTACTAGTGGGCCTGCAGCGCTGCTTGCACCACCCACTGAAGAAGACTTTCAAACCTGTCTCAGGCCTGCTAGCGCAGGGCCTGTGTGCGCAGTTTTCTGCCACAGGGACGTGGCATCTAAATTTACTTGCCAGGCCCAGAACTCCCCTTTTACTACATGTAAGTCACCCCTAAGGTACGCCGTAGCTAGCCCTATGGGCAGGGTGCCATGTATGTAGAAAGGCAGGACATGTGCCATATTGCATGGCCTGTCCTAGTAGTGACAAACAGCCTAACTTTGTGTCTCACTGCTATGAGTGCTGCCTTCTCATAGGATTGCATTAGAAATGCCCTGCCTTATGTGTAAGGGGTATTGTCTGATTTATGAGGGGTAGCGTAGGTGTGTTTGGTATGGTTGTGATGGTGATAATAAATGCTGGTTACTGGTGTGGGTGTATTTTTTATTACTATCACAGAAACGCCACTTCTAGAAAGTGCGCCTTTATCTGTGCTTATGGCTCTGGTGTTTTGCAGCTTGACTCCAATCCACGTCTGGGCAGAGTGACAGCTGGGGCTTTGTGCATACTTTTCAGACAGCCTGTACACAGGGAGGGTGGAGGTGTCACAGATGTGCATCTGCATACTGAATAGTCTTCCTGGGCTGAGAGAAAGGAGAGACGGGGCACACCTGCATTTGTAAAGACTGTGCCCTGGCCTCACACAATAGGGTTGTTAACCCCCCACTGATGTTTGGAGCCTGTGCTGAAAGGAGAGAGGGGGCACTCCCAGAACCAGTTGTAACTGGATGGAACCTCCTCTCCCTACCATTGTAAAACACTGTAAGAACTGACTATAAGTACAGGGGAATTTTCCCCACAATTTGGAGACTCTTGGAATCATCTTGGAACTGGACACCAAAGGCTGAAAGGACACACCAGGAACCGCCATGGACTGCTGCTGCTGTGCTGACCTGTGACCTCCCTGGTCACTGTTAAGGACTTGCCACTTGCTGCCTTTCCCTTGTGCTGGCCTGTAGCTGGGCCCTCCACCTGAGGACCTTGTCTTAAGATTCTGCTCCCCAGGGGCAGGGTGCTGTGACCCCTGACCCCTGCATCCATTTCTTCACGAGGGGCGCTTCTCCGTGGTTGCGACTGCCATAGCGCTGATTGCAGCGCACTTATGGAGCCTTGGGAGCTCGTAGGCTCCTTTCTGCATTGTGCCCCTTTAAATAAGATCACCGCAGCGGCCCGGGAAGCTGGAAGAACACTCGTGCACCGCATCGGGTGCAGGCGAGTGTCTGCTCGGGCCCCAGGAGGGGTCTGATCTTCTTGTGGCTTCACGGCAGGACCAGGGGAAGGCGCGAGGAGTGCCCCCTCCCCCCTGGCCTCTGCGTTAGGAGCAGGACGCTCCTTTTCTGTTGTTAGGTAAAATAGGCATTATTGTGGTGGAAGTGCCAGTGGAGGCCTGGGTGTGGCCCCCAGAGATCGCGGGTCCCGGGAGGGGCCTGTCATTAAACCGGAGGGGGGGCGTGGTGCCCCCCTCCTGCCCTACGTTGTTTTTGATGGCTTTGGCCCCCCTCGTGAGGGCCGGTTGAGGCCCTGGGGGGCCCCCAGTAATCACTGTCCCGGGAGGGGCCTGTCTATGAAAGAGAGGAGGTGCATGTCGCCCTCCTCTGACCCCAGAGTATAAGGGAGTCCCCTGTTTTGCCCATAGGAGCGCCGGGGCCCCATTGTTCGCCTTCTAGGCACTGGAGGTGCCTTCATCCAACAAGGTACTGTTTAAAGGACCAATATAGTTGCAATCCAAAGTTCTTTCTAAAGACTTTTGTTTGATTCATATATTACCTACCTGCGTTTGATGTTTTTACATATGTGTATGCAAATGTTCCTTTTATGGACATGCTTGCTAATATGTTTTTCTAACTTGCCATATGTTTTCTAATGTTCCTACTATGGGCATTTTATGATATTCTTATGACAAGTGCTTTGATGTAATAACGTATTTTCCTGACTTCTGCTTATGTTGCAGAATACTGAGTAATCTGTGTGTTATGTGTGACTACTGCTAGGTTGCAGAGTAACTAATTTGTAACGTTCTGACAACTGCTAAGGTAGCAGGATAGTACTGATATGTGATGTTTGGTCTGATAATTGCCTTGTGTACAATACAGTATATTTTCATATAATCTGGAGTTGTGTTTCTCTTGTGGTGGGGATATTGTGTCACATGTGTTGTGTGTGTTGTGCAAACGCTTTACACATTGCTTCTGGGTTAAGCCTGACTGCTTGTGCCAAGCTACCAAGGGCGTGAGCAGGGGTTATCTTGGACGTGTAACTCCCTTGCCCTGACTAGAGTGGGTAAGTTCTGCCTGGCTGAGGTGCATACCCTAGCCAACCAGAAACCCATTTTCTAACACCTTGGCCTTGCACTTCACAGGATAGAGCAATGGGCATGTTGCCCCTCCAGAACCAGTGGGTAAGACACCCACTTGAGAGGCTGTGGCCTTGCACTCCCCAGGGCAGAGTAATGGGCATGTTGCCTCCTCCAGAACCAGTGGGAAAGACACCCACTTGAGAGGCTGTAGCCTTGCACTCCCCAGGGCAGAGCAATGGGCATGTTGCCCCCTCCAGAACCAGTGGGCTTATTCCCGCATCCAGCTGAGGTCCCCCCCCTCCTGAGGGGCCTGCCTATTTGCAAACTGATGCCCCTGCAATGTTCTATCCGGAAGTGGTCAGACTCAAGTTGGGCCTTAGACTGTACCATGTGGGCCCTTTGAACATTCGACTGGGCAGTGTCCCTTTGTGTACATGTGTACACATCTGTTTCATTGACAAATTGAATTAATAATTTTGATGTTGATCTGATTCCAATCGCATTAGTCAATTCCTGGTGTCCTTGCATTATTCTGCCATTTTTGGGGGAGAAATTGTTTTTCGTATGCAGCTGCTTGTGTCTATGGTGTGTGTGTGTCGGGTGTGTGTGGTGCGTGTATATGTCACTCTCATTTTTCTCCCACCCTCCCTTGTGTGCTAGGCGGCTCTACTCACTGTCATTGTCTTCGTCAGCGTTGGTGTTCCAGGTGGAGCATAACGTAGAAGATCATCGGGAAAACATGTAGGGGCATATTTATACTCTGTTTGCGCTGAATGTGCGTCAAAAATTTTGACGGACAATCGGCGCAAACCCTGCCCCATATTTATACTTTGACGTCCGACCCTGCGGGCGTCAAAATTCCACCCTGTGCGTCATTTTTTGGAAGGGTGAACCAGCCTTGCGTTAATTATATGCAAGGTAGGCGTTTCCTTCCAAAAAATGACTTTAAGGCCTGTGCCCCATATTTATACTCTGACGTCATTTTGATGCACAGGAGGGGGAGGGCCTTAAAAAACGACGCACAGCCTGATGGGTGCCGTTTTTTAACACCTGGGTCAGGGCAGGCGTTAAGGGACCTGTGGGCTCGGAAGGAGCCCAGAGGTGCCCTCCCCTGCCCCCAGGGACACCCCCTGCCACCCTTGCCCACCCCAGGAGGACACCCAAGGATGGAGGGACCCATCCCAGGGAAGTTGAGGTAAGTTGGGGTAAGTATTTTTTTTTGTTTTTTTTAAGTGTCATAGGGGGGCAGATTTGGGCCCCCCTACACGCCACTATGCCCAATTACCATGCCCAGGGGACATAAGTCACCTGGGCATGGCCATTGGGCAAGGGGGCATGACTCCTGTCTTTGCTAAGATAGAGGTTGGGCGTCAAAACAAAATGGCGCAAATCCGGTTTGAGGCCTGAATTTTGCCTCAGACCTGACCTGCCCCATTTTTTGACGCACAACCCCCATTTTCCTATACACCAAATGTCATTCCATAAATAAGGCGCCCGCATGGCGCGTTGGAATGGCGTTAGCCGGCAGTAAAATTTTTGACGCACAACTGCGTTGGCGCAGTTGTGCGTCAAAAAGTATAAATATGGGCCGTAGTTCAGGTTCCATGACGGTGTAGTTCTTCCCTGTGCCTCCAATGGTGTGTCCTTTCACTTCTGACCTCTGTTTCCAGGGTGTTGGTACCACCCGGAAAAGGTGGCAGATTGCAGGGTCAAAATATGATAGGCGGTACTTTGTCTTCTGCCTAGCTGTTGGCGGCTACTGCCATGGTAGATAATATTTCCGCCATGGCGGTTGGTGTGGTACATTGGCTGTCTATAGGAGTTATCACCGCCATGGTCATAATTTGGTGGTACTTACCACCAGCCTGGTGGCGCTATTACCACCACTTTATCACCCACCGTCAGGGTCATAATGAGGGGCAAAGTATTTTTGGCCCTGAGACTTCAGAAAACAGGAGGCAAGTTCAATCCAAACCCTTGGGGATAACGTCTCAGCAAAGTAGAGGGCAGCAGGGCAGCAGGGCAACTGCAGGGCAGCAGCCCTTCTCAGCAAAGCAATCCAGATGAGCACTTTGGGCAGCCAGGCAGTTCCTTTTGACAGGTTGCAGGTTTAGGTCTAGAAAAGTCAGATTTGGTGGGGTCAGGAAATCAGTTTATATGCACAAAAATGCCTTTGAGGTGTGTGAGACTTCAAAGAGTGGTTTTGAAGTGCACAAGGTCCCATTTCATTACAGGTTTGTCTGCCAGGGTGTCAGTAGGGGGTTTTGTAGTCCATTGTGTGAGTGTAGGCCACCAGCCTTTGAAATGTAAGTGTGAGGCCCTCCACCCTTCCAGCCCAGGAAGACCCATTCAGTATGCAGATGAGTGCAGGTGTGACTGAGTATCCTGTGTTTGTGGTTGTCTTGGTGAAATGCGCAAGGGAGCTGTCAACCAGCTCAGCCCAGACGTCGATTGGAGACAGGCTGTAAGGTACAGATGGATTTTAAGTACGGAGAAATGCTCTCTTTCTGAAAGTGACATTTCTAAATCAGTAATATGAAATCCAATGTGACCAATAAGCAGGCTTTTTTATTACAATTCTGGCCATACTAAATATGCCCTGGTTACCCTTTTCTGATGAGAATCTACCACTCAAACAGTATATGAGGGTAGCCCTAATGCTATCCTATGAAAGGAGCAGACATCACAGTAGTGGAAAACGGATTTAAGAGTTTTCCCCTACCAGGACATAAAAAACACAGATGTACATGTACTGTCTTTTACCTATATATCACCTGCCCTAAGAGTTACCTAGTGCCTATCTCAGGGGTGACTTATATGTAGAAAAAGGGGAGATTAAGACTTGGAAAGTACTTTTAAATGGCAAGTCGAAGTGACAGTAAACCTGCATACCCAGGCCCTGCAATGGCAGTCCTAAGACATGGTTACATATGTGGGGGACACATTCAGTGCTGCAGGCTCAATAGTAGCATTTAATTTACAGGCCCCAGGACATGTAGTGAACTTTAGCAGGGACTTATAAGTACATTAAATATGCCAATTGGGTATAGTGTAGAGTCCTAAAACCAGCAAAAGCAGTGCCAGAAAAGTTGAGGGAGGTAGGCAAAAAGTTGGGGGATGACCACCCTAAAGCTGTTAGGTCTAACATATGGACATACATTCCCCAACTGCATTGCATCTTCTTTGAATGATATAGCCATAGATCAGTCTCTACTGCTCAAATAGAGGTTGCAACATTGCAATACATAATAGGATGAGTTCCAACATGTTGGCACCTCCTGTGTCAGGGCTTTAACTGGTATCTGCTAGTGCACTGAACGATCCTCAACTGCTTTCAGGCTTTAAAGGAGTGGCTGAAATTAGTGCAGATTCTTCTGAAGAAGGTCCGTATGTTGCTGACTATCTCCTGACCTGCAGAATCAGGCTGAGGCACTGCAGTAAACACAGGGCCCCTATCTGCCATGGCCTTAACTATATTGCTGCAATTGTCTGTGGTAAAAAATGCAATTGTAAGACCTCTGGGACACATCTGTTCAAACACCTTGCTGTTAAAATCTTCCAAAATGTTTGCAGCTGTATGGGATTTCTCTATGGAAAACATAGCTTCTGTTGCGCGCCACCAAATATCCTTAAAAGTTTCTTCGGGTCTGAGACATCTAGATAGCAGTTGGCTAACCCCTACAAAAGAGATCCAGTATTCAGGAAAACAAATGTAATTAGTTGCTTGAGAACTGGCCCACATATATGTCGTCAGGTGGATAGTGTGAACAGCACTGTACTGCAAAGCTTGTCCAACCAATTGAAGCACATAATGATGGGGCACTGCAACAGCACCCTAGGCAGAATAGATCAAAAAGGGGAACCTTCAGTTCTGGGCAGATGGCCACCACAAATTCTAAACCTACCACTTCTTCCATAGAAGAAAAAGGGAGGAGGTCCAATGCTAAAATTTTAGCCAGCTTCCCATTGTATAAAAGTGAGTTTGATGGTTGCATTCATAAAGTGCTCCTCCCACCAGGTTGTTTGCTGTTTTTCATATGGGTCATTTGGTCACCAGTACCATGGTGTGAACCAGGCTTACCTCAATGAACACTTGTGTAGCAAATTGAGCATATAGAAAACGTATCCTCCTACTTGCTAATTATGAATAAGTCCCGAACTGGGGTGGAGAACCTTTTTAGTGGGCCACTGGTGCCACTGCCAATGCCTAACGAACTAGAGATTGGTGGGTATTTGGACAATTGCCTCTCGCAGTACATAGTTTGACCGCGGTAGTGGTGAATGCAGGTCTCACTGGGCGCCTTACAAATATGAAGGCTGACAGTGGTGGTGGTACCAATGCACAGCCCTGGGAGAAGGTTGAATAGGGAGGGTAATGTCAGTGTCCTCTGAGCCAGCTTCTATGACAATGACTGGCTCATCCTCCACATATCCTTCCTTAATAGTACATTTTCTTTTCTCTTGTTTCTTGTGGTGGGTCTTGAACTCAGCTGGGGTCCAGTCCATGCCCAGATCACCAGAAGAGGGACATAGAGAAGATGGTGAAGTTCCTTTTCATTTTCTTGTTGGAGATTGGGATGCCAATGGTTCAAGAAGAAGTACGTCGTGCTTAGCATGAAGCTCAACCTTGTGTTCTGCTCCTATTTCAGGAAGATCTAATATTTCTGGCTGTGGCTCCTGTTTCCTCAGTTTCTTGAGACAATTGGGAGCTAGTTTGTGGCTGAGCATTTCAATTAAAACTCACTGCTTGTTGTGATGATTGCAGTGGCTGCCATGCTGAGAGACATGGCTTGGTGCTTGGGTTAGGATGGTGCCATTGATGCTGGATTACTGGTCCCAGCTTACTGGCAGGAGGCACTTAGCTGCACAAACGGATGAGACTGGAGGACTCACGTGTTGTGGTCACTTCACTCTGTGGGAGCATTCTGTCTGGCAGTATTCTGGGGGTGATGTCTCTTGTGCATCTAAGAGCATGAAACACATTTAGTAAAATGTGACATTTTTGCAACTTTAATTATTCATAGTACAGACAACAAAAATAAGTGTGGTTAGTGCATCCATTCCAAAGTCAAACTACACCAGCATAACAGTATTTCATTTTCAATCATGATAACAGCATACAGACGTAATGGTTTGTTTTAGGTGCATCTAAGGGGAGACACCAGTGGCAGGCATGGGGGTAAAGGGGAAAATAGAATAATCCTGAAAAAATTAATGCTGGTGTGCACCTATGATAGGTAGTGGGTCCAGGGGAAATATTGTAATCCTGTTTATGACAGGCATGGGGTCCAGAGGAAAATTGAATCATCTTTGAAAAATGAATACTGGTGTATGTGTGGCTGTACACCTATAGAAGTTAGGGTATCCAGGGGAGAATGAGTAATGACAATTTTAAAAAGCGAATGCTAGTGTTTGACAAGTGCATATGGCCAGCAGGGGGTGGATGGAGGGAAACCAAAGAAAACAATAAAAAAAAACAAAATGAATTGATAAAAAAATAAAACAGTAAAAATAATTAAAAATATAAACCAATCAAAATAATAGAAAATTAAAAAATAATAATAATAATAATAATTGCTTGTGTACTAGGAGACTATGAGGAGCCTATTGTTATTTGAGAGGCAACGTTAAACATGGCTCATACATATACTGCAATGATCCTCCAGCATTTTTTTTGAACTGCTAAAAAAGAACACATGCAGGCCTATGCCAAAAACACTGACTGCCTACACAAAATCCCGGCAGCCACATGGTCAAACAACAAGCAGAAAGGAGGCTTGGACAACAAAGAACATATGCAGCCTATGGAAAATGCTCACTGGCTGAATGCACAAAATGCTCACTGGCTTCAAATACCATCAACAACAGCAATCAAGGAGGTAATGGAAAACAAGAACACATGCAGGCAAATGGAAAGGGCAAAACCGACAGCCTATACAAAATGACTGCTGGCCAGATGGTCAAAGAACAACAGGACTTAGACATGGACAACAAAGAATACATGAAGGCCTATGGAAAAAGCACACTGGCCTACTACACAAAATGACCACCGGCCATGTGGTCAAACAACAAACAAGGATGCATGGACAACAAAGAAGAACCTATGCAGTCCTTTGGAAAAGCACACTGGCTGGCTACAATAAATGACCACCAGCCACATGGTTAAGCACCAAGCAAGGAGGCATGGATAGCAAAGAAGATTGCATGCAAGCCGAAGGCAAAAGCACACTTTCTGACTGCAACAAATGGCCACATGGACAAACAACATCAACAACAACAAGGCAGCAAGCAAGGAAGCATTTGAGAACAAAGACTACATGGAGGCCCATGGAAAAGCACATTGACTGCATATACAAAATGGCTAGAGCAGAAGCAGGATTCATGCATGGACAACAAAGAACACATTCAGGTCTATAGGAAAATCATACTGGCTGGATACACAGAATGGCCACTGGCCACATGGTCAGTTCAAAAAGTGAGGAGGATTGGACAATATAGAAGAACACATGCAGGCCATGGAATGAGCACAATGGCTAGCTACACAAAATGGCCAACAGCTACATGGTCAACCGACAAGCAAGGAGGCATGAACAACAAAGAAGAACACATTCAGGTCTATAGCAAAAGCACACTGTCTGGCTGCAAAACATGACCACCAGCCACATGGTCAAACAACATCAGCAACAGCAAGCAAGGAGGGATTGGAGAACAAAGTACACATACAGTCCTATGGCAAAAGCACACTGACTGCCTGCACAAAATGACTGCCTGCACAAATAGTGAAACAACAACAACAGCAAGCAAGGAGGTGTTAGACAACAAAGAGCTCATGCAGATTGATGGCAAAAAGTACATTTACTGCCTGCACCAAATTGCTTCCAGACACATGGTCAAACAACAGCAACAACAGCAAGCAATGAGGCATTAGGGAGCAACAAACACATACAGGACTATGGCAAAAGCACACTGACTGATTACACAAAACGGTCACCAGCCACAAGGTCAAATAGCAATAAGCATGTAGGCAAGGACAAAAAAGTACACATGCAGGCCTCTTGCAAAAGCAGACTGATTGCCTACACAAAATGGCCACTAGCCACGTGGTCAAACACAAGCAAGGAGGCATGGATAACAAAGAACACATGCAGGCCTATGGACACCAGCAACACAAAATGGCCACCTGGAGTACAAATAAAGAAAAATGGTGGCCTATGGACTGGCAAGACAAAGGAGGAATGGCAACAGTGAAAAAAACTACCATTAAATCAGCAAAGCCCAACACGAAAATGTAAGCTATTAAAAGTTTACACACACATCCTTTCATAGCATCAAAGATTACCCCACCAAAATACATTTTTTGCATTAAAAAACGTGAAATACAAAAAACCCGCATTTTTAATTCAGTCCAATGCCACCCCTGCCCTAATTGATGATTTAAAGCAATTGATGTTTTAAAGCATCATATATCACAGAAAAAGTTATTTAATGTACCCATGACTAGTATTGGCTGGTTGGCCCATGGGCAAACTAGTCCACATGATAAAATAAATGAATAGTGTAAATTTAACAAACATGGAAAACAAGTACTAAACTGTGCAACCTCTTTCTCTTACAAAATAAAAAAATGAATGCAAAATAATAACTAGCCCCTACTGAACCTCCGGGCCACCCACCATAACCACAATCAAATTTAAAAATCAAAGTACAAATAAATACTGGTGCATATACCCTATCAAGCAAACAATACCTTTGTAAAACCATTATTCAACTTACTTTTGATATCACAAAAAGAAAATCCTTAAAATCCAGTGATATATGCAGCAAGAATTGCAGACTGTTAGAAGGTGGCTTTGACCATCTAATCCTCCTGGATTTTTTGCTATTTGATCACCTAGTTTTTGAACTTTTACTGTGGGGAGCCTCATAGCCTGTGACTCACCCGCAGAGAACTCATAGTAAAATGGACTGCACATGTTTACCACCAGTGCCCATCTTTTAAGACAAGGCTGCTGTGATACAGCAAGATTAAGAGGTCCCTGGCTGGTTACATGTGAACATGTGTGCACACGTGTGTACACATGTGTGAGGGCTGCATGTGAGAGACTCCTGTCGGATGCAGCACAGGAACTGTACCTAAGTAGCCTGGCACAGAAGGGACTATGCAGAGTTCGGTGGTGACCTGGAATAGGCCTTATAATGTGGTTATACAGAGAAAGGCAGGGTGCTATACTGTCTTGACTGTAGTGGCACTCTGTTATACTTCTATGGGAAAGCCTGCCTAGTGCACAACTCCAGTCCAGAAAGGCCCATAGACTCCAGAGTTGCACCAATGTACACTGTAACCTGTGTGAAAAGAACATTTCTGTACAGCTTATGGGTCATCCCGGAATGTCTTATTTAGCTGACTCACCTCAGGATCAGAGCACAGGCCTTTTGTGACCCTGCTGGGCTGAGTTAATTACTTTTTGCTCCAGCTGCAGGAACAAAGGCCTCACCCATCAAAGGAAGCAACAATGCTTACGTCAGCTCTGAAGGAGAAAGAGATTGCATGAATTGCTCTGCATCAATCAGCCAGTTGTTGTCCCGTGCCAGGAAGAGTGGCTGCTCCAGGCTTTTCAATGAAGAAACAAGTCCAAACTACTGGAGCCAAATCAGGGTGGGGTGCTTCTTTGAATAGTTGATGAAGGAAGGCTTTGACAGTGATGTCAGTGAGGGGTGGAGCTGAGACCCCCTCAGCACATATGGAAAGTTACCCCTGGGTGACTCCATCTTGAGCTACCCCACAAGAGAGTGTTGGGAGGTTGGAACACAGGCAATGAGATAATGTAGCACATTGGAATAGGCCAGAGGCACAGCCCTGCTGAACACTTCTGCCCTCGCTTAAAGATCCTGTGAGGGAAGAGATCTCTCTCTGCGTTGTGCTTTTCTGTGAAACATTGGGACTGGAGGCTGGTGTCATTGACAATTGGAAGGAAGAACCCCCTCACTGCCCACTGGATCAAGGACTCTGCTTCTGATTGACACCTGGGCCAGCTGGTGTAGGTACTGGGCTCTGTGCAAAGAGGAGAGGCCCAGAGGAGAAAAAAGTGAAATGCCTATGCAGGGAACCAGTAGAACCTGCTCCCTACAAACTATGGTTTGAAGGCTGGGAGACCTGCAGAAAGTGATCTGGATTTCAGGGCTCGGCACCAGGAGCAAAAGGAGCCCAAATCGACTCATTGGTGCCTGAGTGATGCCTGTTTGAAGTTTTGTGACCTTTACCAACTCAACAACAAACTGCATGGGGCTCTGCAATCGGCTTTCAACTTGCCTCTGACATGGGCCAGAGGCTGCCCCCAGATGAAGAATAGGGGGAAGTTCCATTGTGCTTTCCCCATGGGAGAAATAGTTGAAGGTCAAGCAGCACCATCACGTTATTCTGCCATACTTTGAAGGGACCCAGGACCCCATCCCTGGGACCTGAGAAAACACATGGCTGGGGAGTGCCATCACACCCCGAGAAGGAGCAAAGGGGGAACATCTTTGGGCCAAGAAGGGATTGGACATGGGGAGGCACCATCACACTCCTTCCTCAAAGGAGAGGAGGGGTTCAGGACCCCATCCCTGGATCCTGTGACTCCACAGCAGCAAAGGAAGGCCAGCAGCACAAAAGGCATCTGCCCACAGCAGTGGGCAGACCTGAGAGAAGTGTAGGCCCCTACTGCAGCGCTCGAGTGTGCTGGCCATGTGGGAAGTCAGCAAGAGTGGCTGGGGGTGGTCTCCCTGAGCTGCCCTCCAATGGAGGAGATCTGCACGCGCGGTGTCTGGGATATCCCGAAGGAGATAAAACCATGGCATGAAGCTAGGTGATGTTAAAAAAAAGGAAATCCAGAGCTGCTGCTTTAATATGCAGCAGTGTGCAAGGAGCACCCAATAATGCCCTGCAGGGCTTGCCCACAGCTTGGCACCAAAAACAACTCCTTCTTGCTTCATGGTGGCCTCAGGATGATGAAGTCAGCACCAATGGATGCCTACAGTGTGGGGGTAGCTGCAGAACAGTGCAGCCTGCCCCTGAAAAATGTACCAGAGTCCCCACCCTTAGTAGTGTGAGACTCTAAAAGGATAAGCCCTCAAGGATTTTACTGAGTTTTCACACACTCCTCCAGCTGGAGCTTTAGCTCTGGAGCTGGGTAGTGCTAAGCCCCCTAGGGGTGACCATTGGTAACTGCAGCATGGTTGAAACTATGTGGAATTGTTTGGAATTAGAACAAAGGTGATTTCAATGTGATGTTACAAACACCTTCTCGGAGTGAAATGTTTGAATTGCACCAGAGTAATCATAACTGTGACTTAAATTGCATTATTCATACCAAAAGTTATGTTTAGTACAAGGTTTTCCCCGGCTTGCATAAATAGTGATATTGGTGAATGCTTTAAAGAAAGGATGACACTGACAATGTTCAAAAGTATAAATGATTTATTGACCCTCTTAGGAGATCTCATTCAAAGTTATAATCAATTATTGTGTTTACCTACAAGTGCATATTTTGACATGTAATTGGTTAGTTTAAATGTCCCTTTGATTACGCAATCTCACCCAGAAGTATTTCCATCAGCTGGTCTATATTTGTAAATTGTTGCATAGTATTAAGTAGTGTGAGTATGATAAATGTACTTTTTTTTTCAAAGGAGACAGCATAGTCTTTACAATCATTTATTGAGTGATATTATTGTGTACTTGTGAATGGTAACTACTACCCCACAACACAATGCCTTGAACTGCTCTGCTGTACTACCCTGTGAGAGTCAAGAGCTAAAATGGGGTGGTTGGTCCCCAGTGGAGGACAAATGATGACCCATTACTTGTACAGTCCACAAAACTACTGACCCATTTTCTAACAAGCACAGAGAGAGTGATCCTGCCATCTTGAAATCCAAGTGAAAAGTAACCTGGAGATGGACAAAGCACTGAGAGGAGCCTGCTAGACAATTGGAGGAAGTTGGATGCTTTTGTTTACTTCTTGTTGAAAAAAAAAGTAAAATGAAAAATACTTTTTGCAGTAAAAAACATCCTCAACAGTCTGTTGGAGTAGAATGTTACTCAAAACCACTGAGTGCATTTAGCTGTTTCTCAAGTATAAAATATGCTTAAGAAGTAGCCAGGGCTGCTTGCTCTCCCCAGCGCCAGGAAAATGGAGTCAGAAGGCTCAGTGGTAGTCAGAGCTGTGCGAGCAGCTAGCAAGTCTCATGAGTGCTCCCTAACAGCAGGTAAATCTCATCGAACTTGCCAGTGCACTCCAAAACAAGTATTGCACTCAAACGTTAAAATAATTCTGCTAGATGGCAGAATTTACCAGGAGCTCTGCATTACACATGCACTGCAGAGCTCCTGAATTCTGTCAACTAAGTGAACTGAATTATATTTCCTCATAGGCCTAGCATGGAGAGAGCAGGCTAAAGTTGGCCCTAAGCGCAAATATCTCCTCTTCCATAATTCTCAATTTACAGATTTACAGATTATTATGAATGAGCATGTCTCACATGGTCCATTTCATGTTCATGAAGCTCCTGAACACTTCCCAACTGACCTTTGTAGAGAGGATGAGGCACATGCTTTAACCCAGTCTTCCTGCTTAAAGGTGCCATTGTTTCTGCACTGGGAGAGGTTTTCAAACATCATCAAGGGGGTCACACTGGCAAGGAGGGCCCCTGCAGGCAGGCTAATGGTATTTAGCCTACTATAACTTCTGACAGTCAAAAACTAGCTTTTAAACATTACTTTTCCTATATATTCATCAAAAGGCCATTATCCTCTTTCAAAAGGATCTTTAATAACATTTACAAACAGTGGTTGAATTGATTTGTGACCTATTCCAAGCCAAAGTTACCAAAAACAATACATTAACAGTATGATGTTTTTCTAACAGAAACAGTTACAATCCTGTACAGTGAAAGTTTTAGGGTTCTGGGCATTACATCACAGTATAGCCCCATTTAAAAAGAGTGACAAGAGAATGTATTTAACCTAGACCTCATTTTCAGAGAAAGTCTTGCAGATGATATATGTAGTATTTACCCCACATTGTGGAGAGTGTCTCTCTCTCTTATTAGTGACATTTGTCTCAGATTTTCACTCACCTCCATTGATGCTTGTAAAATACAATTAGCTCCTCAACATATTAGCCTATTAGACAAGAATATCCAGTTCTTCTGTCGTTTACCAAGTGATATCTAGATTGCAACCTTAAACGTGTTACTATTTCTAAATGGATGTCAGGAACTAAAACATAGACAAAAATTGGATTTACTCACTAAGTATGTGCTTAATATAAAAAGCAAACATTTTTCTGAGTTTGGAACAAAATATGCTATGTGTTTATTTTGTATATAGCCACTCAGGTGTCCTCAAGTAGACCACAAGCACAGGGGCTGTATCGTGAAGGGCTTCAATGAGCTGAGAAGTTATTTTTGTTTGCCTGCAGCATGTAAAGTGAAATAATTTAGCCTACCACTTCTCCAAGTTAGGGCCTCTTTTGCGAGGCCCTTGTAGCATCGAAGCATTATATTTAGCAATGCTACGGTGGCATAATGCTCTTCGCCATATTTCTGAGGTGGCATTAAGTCACTATTTGTCACTTAATGCTGCCTTGTGAATACGGTCCCTTTACATGCATCAGATGGCGTAAAAGGGGGGTTCCACTTCAACACCAATTGCATTTTGACCCTCCTCAGACTTACAAAAAATTGTAAAACTGAGGCAGGGCCAAAAACTAATGCCATCCCAGGATGGCGCAACAATGATAAATTATTTTATTTCTTCTCATTTTTGCTTTT
This sequence comes from Pleurodeles waltl, assembly GCF_031143425.1. Classification (NCBI taxonomy): domain Eukaryota; kingdom Metazoa; phylum Chordata; class Amphibia; order Caudata; family Salamandridae; genus Pleurodeles; species Pleurodeles waltl. The sequence continues at coordinate 1,040,351,366 of NC_090447.1, forward strand.
CCTATGGGGGCTGTATTTTGCAGCACACGTAGAAAAAGAAAAAGGCCAAGAGTGATTGTTTATGTGCAGTAAGTGAATAATGATGATTTGCTACTTCTATGCGTGCTGCATTCTGCAGCACATATAGAAGTAACACATCACCATTATTGATTTTTATGTGCGGGAAGGGACACCTTTCTGCACATAAATGAGCATTTCATGCAACACAGGCACTCCTGCACTATGGTGCAAGGGTGCCTCCATTGGCACTAGACAGCTAAATTTAGCGCCAGAGCTAGGGAAAACACAGGGATGTGCCGTATTGTCATAAATACAGTGCAGCCCTGTGTTACTGAAATGACGCAGCGCGTCGCAGCCACTTTTGATGCAGCACTGCGCTGAGCCACTTTGTAGTGAATGAGGCCCCTAGTGCATTTATTTGCACTGTTTCCACGTTGTATGTTTTGTAAGTGAATTCCTAACTCAAAAAATATTGGGTTAAACTAACTCAATTAACAGAGTGCAGGCACACAGAAACAGACACTCAGGTCTGAGCTGTTATATCGTAGGACTGATCCCAGATCAGTCCGCTGTGTCACTCCTACAGGGGATTCCCAAAGGACACCCTCCCTATTCATGTGTAATGGTTTGTTCAATGATGCAAGTGAGGGGAGGTAATAAAGTGACCTTGCAACTTCCTGCCAGGGTCAGAAAAATGGAATGCAGTGTATGAGCATTTCCATGTGCGCAGGTTTGGGAGCGTGTGATCACTGAGGCCCACTGACATGTGGGGCGTCCCACACCGTCTGATCGAGGTTGCTGCTTGGGGCTCCACAACAACTGTTGATGAAGGCCACTGACTCTACGTGCGCCTCTCATTCGGTGGCGACTACTAGTGCATTGCACCATGGCCTACGCTGCAATGTACCTCACCACGTGGCCTCCCCCCGCATTTGTGTACACACTACAGGATACCTCTTCTCCCACCAACACAGTGCTGTCACTCAACTGATAGCAGCTGGTCTGACAACGTCTTCTGAACCAGAGCTGTCAGCCTGTATGGAGCTCTGGCTGGAACCCAAGTTGCATTTGGAGATCACATGGTGTCCCAGCCACTAAAGACAGGTGTAGTACTCGGTACCCCAGTCACTGAGGGCTAGCCTAGCCATCAACTTCAAGGTCTAGCTAGATGCCATACCTCCACAGTTGGCATCTTTGTATACTAGAAAAAAAAGAGCCATCCAAATCCAGTGAGTCACCACCCTGTCTACTCCCCCTCTTCCTGCTTTATTTTCTCCTTGGCCAAACTCCTGTAACATCCAGCACAGCAAGCCTGACCACACTGACGTATATGTTGTCAAGACACTTGACCCCCACCTGTTGTTGAGTACTGAATCCACAAAATCTGGTGAGAGTGGGTGGTGGACCATGAGCAAAGGTCTGCCACAGCTCCTGTTGGTCACCCCAACATCGACCCAGTTTGTTTTCTCCTTGTCAACATATAACCAGGCACCCAGATAGCTTCCATACCTGCCCTTGAATCTATTGTGTATGAAGGCCCTCCATCATCACATGGGATCAAATGGAAAGAGTAGTTGGACCACCTAGAAATGTGGTGCTAAAAAATGTCATACGACATCCAATGCTCCTTCATCTGGGTGGCCAGAAGCACAAAAAATTGCCACGTCACCCTAAGAATGTCCTGACAGCTCATTTCAAACCACTTGTCAACCTGGACTATGAACGATTCCTACTGAGGCAAGTGAGACAACAGCCCGAGTAGTCTATTGATGCCTTCTATGCCTGCCTATGGGAACTGGCCAGTATGTGCACCCTACCAGATTTTCAGAATGAGATCCATGCACAGTTTAGCCATGGCTGCTCATCAACAAAACTAAGAGAAAACATACTTAAAGTACCGGGAATGTCCATGGCAAGCATACTAATTCTTGGCCATTCCAATTAACTTTCTAGGCTCCTGCACATATGGGGGGGTAGCCCTGCACCATTCAATCAAGACCAAGCCTGTCAAAATAACTGTCCCTCCTACCATGAGCAAAAAGAAAAAATGCTTCAAAATGCCAATGGTTCCAAGATTCTCTCACTGGTGTGAAGGCCAATACCCATACCATGGTACCTGGCTTGCACAAGGAGAAAAATGCACATCATATGGCAAACTAAATCACAAAGGTCTGCTGTTTCATGAAAGGCAAGAAACCACCAAAACCCAAGTCAGTGAACTCCATGAATAATGGGTACCCCAGCCGAGGAGGAAGACAGGGATTATGATGACACTGAAGGGACTGTACAAGTCATGCATGCAATGCAACGAATTAACAGATAAGGAGCTACACTCCCACGTGTACCATTGCAATTGCAGGACACCACCTGTCTGCACTAATTGACACTGGAGCTCGAATCAATATCATGGCACACACTGTGTTTCAAAACCTCCCACACAAGCCAGTGCTATGCACCACCACAACACACATATATGCTTTTGGTTCTACTTGCCCCTTTCTACTAGCTGGTGTTTTTACAACTGGCATCGCCCATTAAGTTCGCACAACCTGAGCCAAAGTATACATCACCGAGGTGGCATGGGAATGCTGGTGGGCTGCAAAAAGACTGAACACCTCTAACTGGTCACCTTCGAATTCAGTGTACACCTATCAACCATTGACGCCAGGGTGAGCGATTCTGCAAATTTTTTTAAGCAATAGGATGCCTTAAGGGTTGCATAGTTTACCTTCACAATGACGAGTCATTTCAGCAAGTCACTCTTCATCATTGTCGAGTGGCATTCCATCTTTGCCCAAAAGTTGAAGAGGAGCTATGGAAACTAGAAGCAGCAGGCATAACTGAGGAGGTGAAGGGTCCATCCCCTTGGGTGTCACCAATAGTGGTTGCAAGAAAACCCAAACAGCCTGGGGAAATTTGAATCTGTGAGGACAGGTGCCTCCCCAACATGGCGATACAGTGAGAACGGAACCTCACTCCCACAGTTGATGAACTTATGGCGAAAGTGAGCGTATCAACATGGTTCTTGAAGGTAGACCTCTGAGCAGGTTACCACCTACCAACGCTAGCGCCAGAATCAAGGGTGATCATGACATTCTCCACTCACGTGGGTTTGAGAATGTTTAAGTGACTCAGCTTTGGTGTGTCTAGAGCTGCAGAAATGTTCCTGGACACCATCTGGGGAGCCCTTGTCAGGTTTACCGACATCATCAATGTCAGTGATGTCATTCTTGTACACACTCCGCCACTAGAAGAACGTATTGACAGATAAATGGTGTTTCAACATCTCATGGACAATGGACTCACACTCCACAAGGAGAAACGTGCCTTTCTACAAAAGGAGAGCAGTTTTTTTGGATACCATTTCTCAGAAAGTGGAGTCATGCCTGATCCTGCTAAAGTCGGAGACATCCATTTACCCCCTGCTCCAATTAATGTCACAGGAGTCCAAGACTTCCTGGGGATGATAACCTACTGTGGCCGGTTTATCGAAAACCTCATGGCCCTTACAATTCTCTCCGTAACTGACTAAATCCAACATCATGTGAGTGTGAACTACTTCTCAAGAGGAAGCATTTGAAGCCACCTCTCTGGCATACTTTGACCTACGACTTGAGTCTGAATTATCAGTCGATGCAAGCCTGACCAGCTTAGGAGTGGTGTTATCCCAGAAACAAGACAAAGCCATAGCCTATGCCAGTTGGGCACTGACCGACACAGAACAGCGTTACTCCCATATGGAAAAGTGGCTATAACCATCCACTGGGGTTGTTACCACTCCCCCCGTATCTCCATGAATACCACTTCACAATATATAGCGACATCAACCTGTTAATTCTGCTATTAACTGGTTCCTCCTCAAAGCCACTGCCAAGAATCAAAAAATGGACCCTCCAGCTGCAACAGTATGACTTCTCTGTGGTCTGTCGGCCAGAGACCCAAAAACCCGGCAGACGATCTTTCTCGACATTCAAGGCTGCTACTGTTGGAGAAGAGACTGACGCTGAGGAGGTCAAAGAGTATAAAAGACTGGTGATTGCAATTTTGTGTCCCCTACCAATATCTTTGTCGGAGATACTGGAGGCAACACAAAAGGATGGATGTCTTCAGTCAACTTTGTCTTCTGTGATGTCAGCTAACTGTGACAGGCTGAACCAGAACCTGTCTTTTTGCCCAAGTGAAACCAAAAAAAATCTAATGTCTCTACAACATGTTCACCATGAACTGGCCGCGTCACCAGAAGGGTGTCTACTGTGAGGGCCTCCAATGCCCAATCTTCACACCCACCATCACTCCCATTCTGTGGCATTCTGCTAGTGCCAGTTTTGGAAGCCTCCCTGATGGCAGACACAAGCTCATTGTGATCGATGACTTCTCCAAGTACTCAGAGGTAGAGATCATGGACTCCCTAAATGCCCGCCAAACCATTCCTCAACTAGAGAAAATCATGGCCACGCATGGTCTCATGTGTGAGCTCTGAACAGGTAATGGACCCCCATTTTCCATTCAGGAGTTTGCACAATATCTAAAATCACATTGCATCCAACACCGGAAGACCATGAGGACTTCCAACAAGGTCCTTTGCATTGCACTGGTGGACATTCAAAACCTGGGACATATGCTTTTCTATAGGAGCAAAGACTCAGCCCTCACATCACCATGGGGGCTCTCCAAATGAACTGTGCATCAACTGCCAGCTCACCAACACATACCCCATTTAAAAGTGCCCTCTGAGATACCAAAGGAAGTGACTGACTCCCTTAGCCGCCAAAAGGAAAAGAAAGACCTGGTATCCTCCAAACAACGAGCACAACAGGGTTCGTTGAGAATTGGTGATGTTGTATTAGTCAGAGATCCCAGGGAGCAGGTTTTGCTTACCTTTGAACTATGTCCCTGGAAGATTTCCACCATGAAAGGTGCAATGATTACCGGATTAACGCTACCAGGGGTTAGGAGATGGTCACATGGAACATTGCATTCTTCAAGCCTTCCCACTGCAACTCAGGCGAGGATTTTTCAGCATCCTGGGAAAGGAGTTCTGAGCAGGACATTGACAGTCCAGAGAGAATGACACAGGCCGATGCCACCTTACCTGAAGTACTACAAAGAGATCCTGAAGGAGCTGAGCAAAAAGAACAGCTGCAGTTTCTTGGTGAGCAGAGCTTCGACTCCAAACCAGCAGACAGACTGTGTCATACGAAGGGGGGCTTCTAGATCCCACCTGAGGCCACGTCCTGCTGTTTCCACGAGGACTTCATTCTGGACTGAACCTAGTCTATTGATGGTTGTACAGGGGTGTATGTTTGGCACAGACGTCATGCTTCAATGTTTTCTGTCTCTCCCTCTCTCTCTTTGTTCTCTCTATTTGCATCTCTAGACTCATGAAACATTTGTTTTTGTTTTCATTTTTATATCTGGTGTGGAGGGATGTTATGTTATCGGACTGTTGGTTCCTCCCAGATCAACCCACAGTGTCACACCCACAGGGGATTCCCAAAGCACAATCTCCTCATACATGTGTAATGGTCTGTTTAATGATGTAAGTGAGGTGTAGGAAAGTACCATCTTTCTTGGCATGTTACCCCCAATTTTACATGTATGTCAGTATGTTTTTGCCTGTCTCACTGGGATCCTGCTAGCCAGGACCCCAGTGCTCATAGTTTGTGGCCTGAATGTGTATACTTGTGTAGTGCCTAACTGTGTCACTGAGGCTCTGCTAATTAGAACCTCAGTGTTCATGCTCTCTCTGCCTTTAAATGTGTAACTATAGGCTAGTGAATACATTTACTAATTTTAATTGGCATACTGGAACACCCTTATGATTCCCTAGCATATGGTACCTAGGTACCCAGGGTATTGGGGTTCCAAGAGATCCATATGGGATGCAGCATTTCTTTTGCCAACCATAGGGAGCTCGGACAAACATTTACGGCACCATTGCAGCCTGAGTGAAATAATGCACACATTATTTCACAGCCATTTTCACTGCACTTAAGTAACTTATAAGTCACCTATATGTCTAACCTTCACTTGCAGAAGGTTAGGTGCAAAGTTACTAAGTGTGAGGGCACCCTTGTACTAGCAAAGGTACCCCCACATAGTTCAGGGCCATTTCCCGAGACTTTGTGAGTGTGGGGACACCATTACACGCGTGGACTACATATATTTCAATACCTACATGTAGCTTCACAATCGTAACTCCGAATATGGCCATGTAACATGTCTAAGATCATGCAATTGTCCCCCATTCCAGATCTGGTATTGGGGAGTCAATTCCATGCATCCTGGGGGCTCCACTATTGACCCCCATTACTGCCAAGCCAGCATTCTGGGGTTTTCTCTGCAGGTACAGTTGCTGCCACCCCACAGACAGGGTTCTGCCCTCCTGGGGTTTGGGCAGCCCAGTCCCAGGAAGGCAGAACAAAGCATTTCCTGTACGAGCAGGGTGTTACACCCTCTCTCTTTGGAAATAGGTGTTAAAGGCTGGGGAGCAGTAGCCTCTCCCAGTCTCTGGAAGTGCTTTGAAGGGCACAGATGGTGCCCTCCTTGCATAAACCAGTCTACACCATTTTAGGGAACCCCTAGTCTCTGCTCTGACGCGAAACTGGACAAAGGAAAGGGGAGTGACCACTCCCCTGTCCATCACCACCCCAGGGGTGGTACCCAGAGCTCCTCCAGTGTGTCTCAGACCTCTGCCATCTTGTTTCCAGAGGTGTGGGGGCACTCTGGAGACCTCTGAGTGGCCAGTGCCGGCAAGTGACATCAGATATCCCTCCTGATAGGTGCATGCCTGACTAGGTAGCTGTTAGAAATGGAGTCTTTGGTTGACAGTCAGGTTACCCCCTGTTCAAGCAAGGACCCTCACTCTAGTCAGGGCAAAAGAGAATCACCCTCAGCTAACCCCTACTTGCCCCCTTGATATCTTGGCAGAGCAGTAGGCTTAACTTCAGAGTGCTAGGTGTAAAGTATTTGTACCAACACACACAGTAACTTAATGAAAACACTACAAAATGACACAACACCAGTTTAGAAAAATAGGAAATATTTATCTAAACAAAACAAGACCAAAATGACAAAAATCCGACATACACAAGTCAATTTATGAATTTTTAGAGATTAAACTCAAAAATAGCGTTTAGAAACAAAAATGCTTCAATGAGATGTTAACACGGCGTCGTGACGGAGTCGTTCCCAGCAAGCTGACCCCCAAGTACAGTACCTTTGGTGAAGAGTGAAAACAAGCCGATGCGCGAAGTCGGGGGTCGCGGCGTCTGTGCGAAACGTTGAATCCACGCGCTTCAAGCGGCGTCGGTCACGACGGGGTGCAGCGACTTCAACGGAGCCATGGACTTCAGCGGGGCTGCAGCGGTGTCGGGCCTGCGAAGAGCGTCGCGTTCCAGCGAAGGTCACGCCGTCAGGTGCAGGCAGCGTTGCCGGATTCAGCAGCGGCGTCGGTCCGGAGTTGTCCAAAGTCGATTTTCTTGAATTTCCACCAGCGTTCTTTTCAAGGGCCCAGAGACTGGATAGGGCACCACTTGTCAGAGCAGGAGTCTCTCCAGAGACTCCAGGTGCTGGCAGAGAGAAGTCTTTGCTGTCCCTGAGAATTCAAACAACAGGAGGCAAGTTCTAAATCAAGCCCTTGGAGATTTCTTCACAAGATGGAGGGCACACAAAGTCCAGTCTTTGCCCTCTTACTCTGGCAGAAGCAGAACTGCAGGAAAGCTCCACAAAACACAGTCACAGGCAGGGCAGCACTTCTTCCTCAGCTATCAGCTCTTCTCCAGCAGAGGTTACTCTTGGTTCCAGAAGTGTTTCTAAAGTCTGTAGATTTGGGTGCCCTTCTTATACCCATTTTAGTCTTTGAAGTCACTTTTCTTCAAAGGGGACTCACTCCTACTTGTGAAATCCAGCCTTGCCCAGGCAAGGCCTCGGACACACACCAGGGGTTTGGAGTCTGCATTGTCAGAGGCAGGCACAGTCCTTTCAGATGAGAGTGACCACTCCACCCCTCCCTCCTAGCAGAGATGGCTAATCAGGAAATGCAGGTTACACCCCAGCTCCCTTTGTGTCACTGTCTGGTGTGAGGTGAAAAACAACCCAACTGTCAAACTGACCCAGACAGCAAATCCACAAACACGGCAGAGTCACTGAATGGTTTAAGCAAGAAAATGCTCAATTTCTAAAAGTGGCATTTTCAAACGCACAATCTTAAAATCAACTTTACTAAAAGATGTATTTTTAAATTGTGAGTTCAGGGACCCCAAACTCCACATGTCCATCTACTCTCTAGGGGAATCTACACTTTAATCATATTTAAAGGTAGCCCCCATATTATCCTATGAGAGAGACAGGCCTTGCAACAGTGAAAAACGAAGTTGGCAGTATTTCACTGTCAGGACATATAAACCACGTTACTATATGTCCTACCTTATCCATACACTGCACCCTGCCCTTGGGGCTACCTAGGGCCTACCTTAGGGGTGCCTTACATGTAAGAAAAGGGAAGGTTTTCAAGTCGAATTTATAGTGTAAAAGTACACACACAGACACTGTAGTGGCAGGTCTGAGACATGATTACAGGGTTACTTGTGTGGGTTGCACAATCAGTGCTGCAGGCCCACTAGTAACATTTGATTTACAGGCCCTGGGCACCTCTAGTGCACTTTACTAGGGACTTAACAGTAAAACAAATATGCCAATCATGGAGAACCAATTACGTACACATTTTAAACAGGAGCACGTGCACTTTAGCACTGGTTAGCAGTGGTAAAGTGCCCAGAGTAACAAAAACAGTAAAATCAGAGTCCAGCACGCATCAACAACCTGGGGAACAGAGGCAAAAAGTTAAGGGAGACCACGCCAAGGATGAAAAGTCTAACAGTAGCCAATCCTCCTGTGAGGGTTATTTAGGGTCTCTCCAGTGGGCTTTTCCTCAGAATACGACATGCAAGATTTCATCAGGGTTTCTCTGCACTTCTCTCTTTGACTTCTGCCAAGGCTCGACCGCTGAATGCTCCAGGACCCCTGCAAAACTGCAACAAAGTAGCCAGAAGACTACCAGTGACATTGTAGCACCTAATCCTGCCAGATTTCTCGACTGTTTCCTAGAGTTGCATGCTCTGGGAGCTGCCTGTGTTCACCCTGCACTGGAAGCCACAAAGAAATCTTCTGTGGGTCGACTGAATCTTCCACCTGCTCCAGCAGCACCAAACTTCAGCTTCACCGATACTCTGGGTCCCTTCTCATCCTGATGAACGTGGCCCCTGAAACACAGGTGGTGGACTCAAGTGACCCAGACTGTCCAATGGTCCAACTGTCCGAATTTGGAGGAGGTAAGTCCTTGCCTCCCCTCCCCAGACAGTAATTCTGTGCACCACGTGATCTGCAGCTACAAGGGCTTCCGTGCACATTTCCAAGAAATCCTACATGCACAGCTGAGTCTTGGTCCCCAGCACTCCGTCCTGCGATGCTCAGCTCCCTGAGTTGATCTCCGGTGTTGTGGGACCTCTCTTTGCAGTGCTGAGATGACCGCCATGTTCAGTCTTCTTGAACCCATGTTCAAGGATTTCTGCGGCTGCCTCCTTCCTGTGCATGGGCTCTCTATGTTGCTGATGGCCCCCTCTGTCTTCTCTCCCAAGTGGTGACATCCTGGTCCTTCCTGGGCCCGGGCAACACCCTTTTTCTCCAACTGCGACTCTTGCAGGTAGCACGGCTTGTTTGTGGTATTTTGCCAAAGAATCAACTCTGCATCCTCCACAACGCTGTGGGACATCTTCTGCATGAAGAAGAACTTCCTACTTCTTTTCGTTGTTGCAAAACCTGCAGCTTCTTCCAACCAGAGGCAGCCATTTTGCACCTTCAGCCAGGGTTTAGTGGGCCCCTGCACCCCTGGACACATTAGCGACTCTTGGACTTGGTCCCCTTCCTTTGCAGGTCTTCAGGTCCAGGAATATGTCTTTAGTGCTTTGCAGTCTGTTGGGGTCCTTGCAAAATCCTTTATCACGACTTTAGTGTGTTTTTTGGGAAATAGTAGTACTTTACTCCTACTTTCCAGAGTCTCGGGGTAGGGTCTCCTTTACACCCTTAGTGTTTTCTTACACCCCAGCAACCCTCTACAGACTACACTAGCCTAGGGGTCCATTTGTGATTCACATTTCACTTTCTTAGTATATGGTTTGTGTTGCCCTATGCCTATTGCATCCTATAGTGTTTTACACTGTTTGCACTACTTTCTGACTGTTTTACTTACCTGATTTGGTTAGTTGTGTATATTTTGTGTATGTTACTTACCTCCTAAGGGAGGGTATCCTCTGAGATATTTTTGGCACATTGTCACTAAAATAAAGTACCTTTGTTTTTAGTAACTATGAGTATTGTCTTTCTTAAGATATAGTACCTAAATGATATAAGTGGTAGTGCATGAGCTTTGCATGTCTCCTAGTTCAGCCTTGGCTGCTCTGCTACAGCTACGTCTGTCAGCCTAAGCTGCTAGAACACTACTACACTCTACTAATAAAGGATACCTTGGCCTGGCATAAGGTGTAAGTACCATTGGTACCCACTACAAGCCAGGCCAGCCTCCAACATTGGTGGTGCAGCGGTGGGATAAGTACTTGTAACTGCTTTACCACTTTGTCATCGGTGCTTTTCATAAAACACTTAAAAATATACACAAGTAAACTTAACAGTCTTACTTTCACTCTAAAAACTTTATATAAAGTTTCTAATAAGTTTGAAAAAGTTTTTCTCTTTTCTTTAAAAGTTTTCAAAATGTTTTCTCTTACCCTTAACCTCTTTCTTTTCACCATGTCTGTGGTAGAGGACACTCCCAAAGTTGCGAAGACAACTTCTGATAATCTAAACTTTCAAAGTTTGAGGGGTCTCTGTTTAGAAAGAAGTTTGGGGATTGGTAAGAACCCTACTAGAGATCTCCTTCTTAACCTTGTCCTTGAAAGTTACCAGAGTCAGACTGGTCAAACCCAGGATCAGGAGGTAGAGGTGGAGGTACCCAGATAGATTCAGTGGAGGGTCCTGAGAACTCTGGGGAGAGTACTTCCAAAGACCTTTCACTTGTCATGCCAACTAGTGAAGCTGGTAGTGGGAGGGGGTCACACAACAGTAGGAAACCTTTCACTCAAAAAAGGCCAGGTCACTAGGGTTCAGGTAGATAGAGATAGGTCCACTTCTGCACATTCTCACATTACCTCTGTATCAGAGAATTCCCAAACCTCCCACCCTGAAGATAACAGCCTAGACAGGGAACTCCGAAGCTGAGGTTGTAAGAGGCCAGACTAAGGCTAAGACAGCAGCAATTGGTCTTAGATAGGGAATCCTTAAATGTAGAGAGAGAAAGACAGAAGTTGGGGTTAGTTCCCCATGCTGGCAGCAACAGCAGCAATCTTGATAGTCATCCTGTTAGGGAAACATATTCAAGAAACCTGCACAAGGTTGTCCCCCCTTACAAGGAGGGGGATGACATAACCAAGTGATTTTCTGCACTTGAGAGGGCCTGTATGGTACAGTTGGTCCCTCAAAGGCAGTGGGCTGCTATATTGTGGCTATCTTTCACTGACAAATGTAGGGACAAACTCCCTACTGTCAGGGAGAGTGATGGCAACAATTACCAAGTTTTGAAAGTTTTGAAAGATGTACTCTTAGATGGATTTGGCTTAACCACTGAACAATTCAGGATAAAGTTAAGAGATATCTGAAAAGAGTCCTCTCAGGACTGGACAGACTTTGTAAACTATTCAGTGAAGGCCTTGGAGGGATGGTTACATGGCAGTAAGATGACTGACTATGAAAGCCGGTATAATCTAATTTTGAGAGAGCATATCTTGAATAATTGTGTGTCAGACTTGTTACATCAGTACTTGGTAGAATCAGATCTGACCTCTCCCCAAGAAATCGGAAAGAAGGCAGATAAATGGCTCAGAACAACAGTGAGTAGAAAAGCGCAAACAGGGGGTGACAAGGATGGCAAGAAGAAGGATGGTAAGTCTCATGACAAAGATGGGGACAAAGACAAAACAAATTCTGAGTCTTCATCGGGCCCACAAAAATCCTCTGGGGGAGGTGGGTCCAAATCCTCTTCTCACAATCAAAAGAAGCCATGGTGTGATTTATGTAAAAGTAAAGGCCATGGGGCAAGTGATCCCACTTGCCCAAAGAAAAACATCAAGGCTCCCACCACCACAACCCCAAGTGTCTCCACTAGTGCCCCTAGTAATAGCAGTGGTGGTGGGAAGAACACTAGAAATAGCCAGACAAAGGGTGTAGCTGGGCTCACCATTGGTAATGTAGTGGGGGTTGGTCTAGTTAGGGAGACCACAGAGGCTGTTTTAGTCTCTGATGTTGGTATTGATTTTGCTACCTTACTTGCTTGTCCCCTTAATATGGCTAAGTACAAGCAATTGCCCCTAATAAATGGTGTTGAGGTTGAGGCCTACATGGACACAGGAGCCATTGTCACCATGGTGATAGAGAAACTGTTTTCCCCTGAACAACACATACTTGGTCAGCAGTACCAAGTGACTGATGCTCATAACAACACTCTTAGACACCCCATGGCTGTTGTGAATCTCAATGTGGGGGGGGGGGGGTTACTGGCCCAAAGAAAGTTGTGGTAACCACTGATTTAACAGTTGACTGCTTACTAGGAAATTACTTGGAGACATCAGCTTGGGCTGAAGTGGAGTTGGAGGCTCATGCAGCAATGCTGGGCATTCCTTGGCATATGCTCTCACAAGGGCTCAGGCCCAGGAGCAAGGAGGACAGGGAAACATGGATCCTGGAAAAATGGACCAAGTGCTCCGAAAAGCTAAGGGTGCAAAGGATAAATCCTTACCCACTGTCCCTCCCTCTCCAGAAGATTCCCCTTTTGAGGAAGAGGAATCCTCCCCCTGTGCAGAACCTACACCAGAGGAGCTGGCAGCGGACACTGCTGAGCTTTTGGGTGCAGGGGGGCCTGCTAGGGAAGAGCTGAGTGTGGCACAGCAGACCTGTCCCACACTAGAGGGTCTAAGACAGCAAGCTGTCAAACAGCAAAATGGGGATGTCACTGATACCCACAAAGTCTATTGGGTAGGCAACCTTCTCTATACTGAGACAAGGAAATCTAAACCTGGAGCTGCCAGAAGATTGGTCATCCCTTTGCAGTATGGGGAGTTTCTTCTGACTTTTGCTGATGACATTCCTTTGGATGGGCATTTTGGCCAAAGTAAAACATGGGACAGACTTGTTCCATTGTTTCACTGGCCTCATGTGTCAGAGGACACCAAGGAGTTCTGTTGCTCCTGTGTGACCTGCCAAGCTAGTGGCAAGACTGGTGGCACACCTAAGGCCTCCTTAATTGTGCTGCCAGTGGTTGGGGTGCCCTTTGAAAGAGTAGGGTGGCCCCCTTGACCCTCCAACAGCTTCAGGAAACAGATTCATCCTAGTAGTAGTGGACCATTCCACTAGGTATCCTGAAGCAATACCCTTAAGGACCACTACAGCTCCTGCAATGGCAACAGCCCTCCTGGGAATCTTTACCAGAGTGGGTTTCCCTAAAGAAGTGGTATCAGACTGAGGTAGTATCTTCATGTCTGCATACCTTAAAGCAATGTGGAAGGAGTGTGGTGTTACCTACAAGTTCATCATTCCTTATCATCCATAGACAAATGGACTGGTTGAGAGATTTAACAAAACTCTCAAAGGTATGACCTTGGGACTCCCTGGAAAACTCAGGAGGAGATGGGATGTCCTGATGCCATGCCTCGTTTTTGCTTATAGGAAGGTACCCCAGAAAGGAGCGGGCTACAGCCCCTTTGAACTCCTCTTTTGGCATCCTGTAAGATATCCCCTTGCTCTTGTGATGGAGGGTTGGGAACAACCTTTAAAAGCTCCAAAAGAAGACATTGTGGACTATGTGCTTGGCCTCAGATCAAGGATGGCTGAGTACATGAAAAAGGCCAGTAAAAACCTTCAGGCAAGCCAGGAGCTCCAAAAGCAATGGCATGACCAGAAGGCTGCCCTGACACAGTACAAACCAGGACAGAAGGTGTGGGTTTTGGAGCCTGTGGCACCAAGAGCACTCCAAGACAACTGGAGTGGACCCCATTTCATTGTGGGAAAGAAAGGTGAAGTCACCTATTTGGTGGATCTGGGCACTGCCAGAAGCCCCCTTAGGGTGCTTCATGTCAATCGCCTTAAACCTTACTATGACAGGGCTGACTTATCCCTGTTCATGGCCACAGATGAGGGGCAGGAGGAAGAGAGTGACCCTCTCCCTGACCTCTTCTCCATCACTGAAGCTGATGGCTTAGTGGAGGGAGTTGTATTGTCAGATTGCCTTACTAGTGTGCAAAGGACAACTACATAAATCTCCTTGACTGACTTAACACTGTTCATGGCCACAGATGAGGGGCAGGAGGAAGAGAGTGACCCTCTCCCTGACCTCTTCTCCATCACTGAAGCTGATGGCTTGGTAGAGGGAGTGGTATTGTCAGATTGCCTTACTAGTGGGCAGAAGGACAACTGCATAAATCTCCTAGGACAATTCTCTGGCCTCGTCTCACTAGTTCCAGGCACAGCTACCTGGTGTGAGCACACAATTGATACTGGAGACAGTTTAGCTGTCAAAAGTAAAATTTATAGACAGCCTGACCATGTCACAGACTGTATCAAACAAGAGGTACAGAAAATGTTGGACCTTGGAGTGATTGAACCCTCAGAAAGCCCCTGTGCCAGCCCAGTGGTGCTTGTCCCCGAACCTCATAGTGAAGATGGAAAAAAGGAAATGTAGTTTTGTGTAAACTATAGGGGTCTCAATCAAGTAACAAAAACTGATGCTCACCCTATACCCAGGGCAGATGAGCTGATAGATACACTGGCGTCTGGCAAGTATCTAAGCACTTTTGATTTAAATGCAGAGTATTGGCAGATGGAGTTATCAGAAGATGCTAAACCAAAAACAGCATTTTCAACCATTGGAGGGCATTATCAGTTTACAGTTATGACCTTTGGATTGAAAAATGCACCTGCCACTTTTTAGAGGTTGGTGAATACAGTCCTCCAAGGATTAGAAGCGTTTAGTGCAGCATATCTAGACAATATTGCTATCTTTAGCTCCACCTGGGATGATCACCTGGTCTGTCTGTGGAAAGTTGTGTAGGCCCTGCAAAAGGTAGGCCTCACTATCAAGGCCTCAAAGTGCCAGATAGGGCAGGGGAAAGTGGTTTATCTGAGCCATCTGGTAGGTGGGGAACAGATTGCACCACTGCAGGGGAAGATCCAAACCATTATGGAATGGACTCCCCCTACAACTCAAACCCACGTGAGAGCCTTCCTAGGCCTCACTGGGTACTACAGGAGGTTCATAAAGAATTATGGCACTATAGCTGCCCCTCTTAATGACCTCACATCAAAAAAGATGCCTAAAAAGGTATTATGGACAGCTAGCTGTCAAAAGGCTGTTGATGAGCTCAAACAGGCCATGTGCTCTGCACCGGTCCTCAAAAGCCCTTGTTACTCCAAAAAATTTGTAGTTCAAACTGATGCTTCTGAATTAGGGGTAGGGGCAGTTCTATCACAGTTAAACACAGAGGGCCACGATCAACCTGTTGCTTTTATCAGCAGAAGGTTGACCCCTAGAGAAAAGCGTTGGTCTGCCATAGAGAGGGAGGCCTTTGCTGTGGTCTGGGCCTTGAAAAAGCTGAGACCATACCTCTTTGGTACTCACTTTATTGTTCAAACAGACCACAAACCTCTGTTATGGCTTAAACAAATGAAGGGTTAAAACCCTAAATTGTTGAGGTGGTCCATCGTGCTACAGGGAATGGACTATGCAGTGGAACATAGACCTGTGAGTACCCACTCCAATGAAGATGGACTCTCCAGACATTTCCACTTAGACAATGAAGACTCATCTGGGCAAGGTTAGCATTATTGTCCCTCGTTTGGGGGTTGTGAAGTAAAGTACCATCTTTCTTGCCATGTTACCCCCAATTTTACATGTATGTCAGTATGTGTTTGCCTGTCTCACTTGGATCCTGCTAGCCAGGACCCCAGTGCTCATAGTTTGCAGTCTGAATAGGTATACCTGTGTAGTGCCTAACTGTGTCACTGAGGCTCTGCTAGTCAGAACCTCAGTGCTCATGCTCTTTCTGCCTTTAAATTTGTCACTATAGGCTAGTGACCACATTTACCAATTGCAATTGGCATGCTGGAACACCCTTGTAATTCCCTAGTATATGGTACCTAGGTACCCAGGGTATTGGGGGTCCAGGAGATCCATATGGGCTGCAGTATTTCTTTTGCCACCCATAGGGAGCTCAGACAAACCTTTACACAGGACTGCCATTGCAGCCTGAGTGAAATAACACACGTTATTTCACAGCCATTTTTACTGCATTTAAGTAAATTATAAGTCACCTATATGTCTAACCTTCACTTGAAGAAGGTTAGGTGCAAAGTTACTAAGTATGAGGGCACCCTTGCACTAGCAAAGGTACCCCCACATAGTTCAGGGACATTTCCCCAGACTTTGTGAGTGCAGGGACACCATTACACGCGTGCACTACATATAGGTCAATACCTACATGTAAGAACTCCGAATATGGCCATGTAACATGTCTAAGATCATGGAATTGTCCACCCATTCCAATTCTGGTAATGGGGGGCAATTACATGCATCCTGGGAGCTCCACTATGGACCCCCAGTACTGCCAAGCCAGCTCTCTGGGGTTTTCTCTGCAGCTACAGTTGCTGCCACCCCACAGACAGGGTTCTGCCCTTCTGGGGTCTGGGCAGCCCAGTCCCAGGAAGGCAGAACACAGCATTTCCTCTGAGAGCAGGGTGTTACACCCTTTCTCTTTGGAAATAGGCATTAAAGGCTGGGGAGGGGTAGCTTCTACCAGCCTCTGGAAATGCTTTGAAGGGCACAGATGGTGCCCTCCTTGCATAAGACCAGTCTACACCAGTTTAGGGAACCCCCAGTCCCTGCTCTGGCGCAAAACTGGACAAAGGAAAGGAGAGTGACCACTCCCCTGTTCATCACCACCCCAGGGGTGGCGCCCAGAGCTCCTCCAGTGTTTCTCAGACCTCTGCCATCTTGTTTCCAGAGGTGTGGGGGCACTCTGGAGACCTCTGAGTGGCCAGTGCCAGCAGGTGCTGTCAGAGACCCCTCCTGATAGGTGCATACCTAACTAGGTAGCCAATCCTCCTCTGAGAGTTATTTAGGGTCTCTCCAGTGGGCTTTTCCTCAGATTACGACTTGCAAGAATTCATCACGGCTCCTCTGCACTTCTCACTTTGACTTCTGCCAAGGATTTACGCTGACTGCTTCAGGACGCATGCAAAACTGTAACAAAGTAGCCAGAAGACTGCCAGCGACATTGTAGTGCCTAATCCTGCCGGCTTTCTCGACTGTTTCCTGGTGGTGCATGCTCTGTGGGCTACCTGCCTT